>NW_004524580.1:12346753-12363099 GCF_000260255.1 Octodon degus
AATCTGGGAAGCGAGGTGGATTTTTCCTGAGAATATTTTGAAAATTCTTATTCAATGTTTACTTTCACCACCTGTTATTATTGCTTGTTCTTTCTAGTTTTCAGCTTCACTAATTTGATGACTATCCATAGAATATTTCCATTTCCATTTAAGTCACTTTTCTTTATGAACAAATGCATTGTCTGTTCAACTCCCAATTCCCTGTACTGTGTTTATAGCACTAAGAGTCATATAAACCCAGGCAGGATTGATAGATTCTCACAAACCAAGACAAGGTATTATTAGACTTCAGATTTTCCCAGCCTCTGCCGCCTCTGTGGTGGCCCCACCATGTGTACTGAATGTTTTCACAGTTGCCCAAGTCTCATTGCCAGAACCTGAAGCACATAGCTCTGCTTACATTAATGATTAATTACTCATTCATGAAAAATGTCATCCCAGTCCATCTTCCAATGCTACACACACATCACAGAGTCAGCAAAAGCTTACAGAAGTAAAAATAATGCAAAATGCACTGATACATATGTAAAAATATACTATACTTTATATATTATGACACAATTTAAAAATAAAACAGTTTATTTTTGTTCACAGTTGTACAGGTGCAAGTTTGAGAGTCTGCATCTGGCGATGGCCTTTTTCTGGCAGTGACTCGAAGCAGATCAAGACATCATATGGCAAGAGTCAAGCAACACGTACATGTGTCAGCTGGTCTAAAAAGCCACCTGTTGTCAGTTATGGGGGATCCACTTTAATGATCTTATCTAATCCCCATCACCTCCCAAAGACTACACCTACAAAACTGATAGTCAGATTAAGGGTCTGCTGTCTCAGTACTTCACAGTGGGGATCAGCTTTCAACAGAGGAATCTTGGAAGGATACACTTAACTACACAGGTGCCATTTTGAACTACACTTACCTATCTTGGGCATCTAATGAGGTAGTAAGGTATGTATTACATGTAATGTCTTCAGCAGCATAAATAACTTCAATTGGAGCTTGCCTATCTACTTCTTGAATGCAGACAAATTGTTAACTAAATTATTTTTTCAAACTCAAAAAATTTTTATAGAGATTAAAAATAATGTAAAAAAACAATAGAAATGATACAGAATTCACTACACAAAATAATAGGAATTCAACAATGGTTGGTATATTTCATGTTGTTGCCTTCAAATTAGTTGATCAGATTGCCAGATACAAGTACACAAGATGGGTCAAAAAGCTATTGAAAAATTTAAAAGGAGAGAAAATCATTTAATTATTAATTGCTTCTTTCAACAGACCAGCAGAAATCAGCAGTATAATTATCCAAGCTATCCTGTGTATATGCATATATATTTGTTTTTCCCTTCTTTTTTTCTTTTTCCTTTCCCTCATCCAAGTTGTTTCTTCCCCTTGAACAGTTTCTTTCCATTTCACAGTAACTACTGTACCTTTCAGATTTTCTTAACTCTTTCAATTTTTTATAGTAGGGAGATAATATGATGTTTACCCACATTAAGTCTGATTTATTTCATTTATGAGTATGGTCCTTAATTGCAGCCATTTACCTATAAAATGCTCAGGTTTATCTTATTTATAGCTGAGTAGATCAATAACTGGGATCTCATCTTTTTGAAGAGCTTTTGCATGTCAAAAAATCAACAACTGAGTAAAAAGAAAACCATGAATTCAGAAGGTTAGCTGACTGTCCCTGGGATGAAGGACTTCTATATAGAGCATGTAAAGAATTCTTAAATGTCAGGCCTACAAAATTCAAAGACCCAATCCAAAAATATGCATTTGAGATAAATATATACTTCACAAATGAAGAAATACAAAAGAGAAATAAATATGAAAAAGTGTTCAACATCATTGGTCATTCAAGAAAACAAATTAAAACAACCTGATTCCATCTCACCCTAGAAAGAATAGCTAACATAAGGAAGTCAACCAATAACAAATGCTGGAGGTGCTGTGTGAAAAAGAAACCCTTCCCCATTGTTGGTGAGAGAGAAGACTGCTACAATCACTGTGAAGATAAGTGTTTAGACTCCTTAAAAAAAAAATGAAGATTAGAGGTCCCATTGAAGCCAGGAATTCCCCTAATGGATATTTTTCCAGAATAACCAAAAACATCAGATCAGAACAATAGATGAGCACCCATGCTTGTAGCAAACAACTTGTCATAGCTAGATCTTGGAAACAACCCAAATGTTCATCTGCTGAGGAATGGATTTAAAAAATATGTGGTATTTTTATACAATGGCATATTACTTAACTAAATTATTGGCATACAGTCCTTCTCCATGGCCTGGCTAGCTGAGATTCTAAACTACAAGAACATTATTCCCTACACATTCTTTCTTTTTATAACTGACACTATTTACTGAACACAGTTTGTCTGACACAATATTTCACATAAATAGTACATCCTAATCACTATAAATTCCGTACAATTTGATCATTTATTTAGGTTTCAAATTGAAAATATTCTTATTCTTATTCAATATCAACATTTTCTCCATTCCTTCTACCGATCTTTTTCCCTTTGGTTTTCCTTCCAGTTCTGATTTGTTATTATTGGCACAACAATGATTTAAGATGTTTGTATTCAAAGAAGAGAATGCTTAGGCCAAGTGAAGTTAAAAATGTAAAATCATGTGTGATACCAAGAATGCAGGACTTGTCTGACAGATCATGCTAAGGAATGGGAAAAATGTTGGAATTATGAGAATATACTACTTTATTTGTGATCATCATTGAAGGGAATTAATGTTGCTTTCAGGGAAGAAACTTTCATTTCTGGAAAATAATCTTGACTTCTACGTCTTTAAAAGAAGAAAGAAAGATCAGTAGACATGGCCTTTGTAAATTGCCTGTGGCTTTTTTCCCTTTAATATAGGGAAAAATGTATCAATGCATATGCATATATATGTATATATATATTCAATGAATATATATATGTATATGCATTGATAGGACTAAGTGGAATTAACTCTACATGTTGAGAATAAAACATTTAAATATCTCTTTGTGAGACAGATATACTGTATTTGTCTTGCAATCAGTATTTTTTCAGGCCCCAAATTAAATCAGTTCACTGTTTTGGTCCATTACAGTATTCACTGGCTATTTCTGGAAAAATAAAGTATAAGTGATAAAACTAATAACTCAAGAAAAAAGACAACTATGACATTTAACAAGAATAAAATAAATTGTTTAACTTAAGGCTGATATTGCCTTGTGGAAGATGAAATGCCATAATCTTAGTAGTATCAAAAGGCCAACATTTTTCAAAGTCTCTCTGAAATGTTAAAGAATATTCGATAAGAGAGTAGAATCTTTATAAAGTATGCTCTTGTAGTAAATAAGTTATGCCCTCCTGCTTAGTACATGTTTCCAACGTTTAAAACTGAAATCTTCTTTAGCACCTAAATATACATTGGTGTTACAATTATATTTATAAAAATATAAATGTATAACATATCTACTTTCTCATTAGGATTGTATTGTCCTCTATCAAGTTCAAACTAATCACTCATGTTAACATGTTTGATTGTGACAAGTATTCTCATTTGCCTTAAATCAGAAGCCAGCCCTCAAAGATTTTTAAACTCTTTATTAGACAATGAAGTAGTTACCACCAACATTCTTGTCAACAATTGAATCAAACTAGTTGTTCATCTTTAATATTATTCTTTTCCAAATTAAACATTGCTTTAAAATCATTATTTAAATTTTTGAGTTTGTATTCCACTAATGAAAAGGAATATTTTAACAAAGGTGAGTTTAAAAGAAGCTTGAGCTCCTTATGAGTCACCTATGTCAAACAGAAGGGATTTGGAGAACATGGTATTTTTCAGCATGTAGTGATTCTGGAGACAGATTAAATGAAATTTAAAATTCATTCATGCTGCTTGATTTAAGTAACATAAAATCTGTGATTTGTTTTATTTATTCTTTAATGATGCTAGCCAAAATTTTGACACTTGTAAACACAAACATAAGGCTGGGTATGATATTGCATACCAGGAACCCTAGCAGGCTGGGAGGCTGGACAGGGTATTGCAAGTTAGTGTCCAGCCTGAACAGCATAGTGACTTAGCAAGAACCTACTTCAAAATTTTTGAAACGAAAATTGAAAGGGGGTTGGATACATAAGTCAAAGTGAAAGATCTGGGTCCAATTCATAACACCACAGGGGAAAAAAAAAAAAAAAAAACTGGATGTAAGGAAGGGCCTTGCCCTGGTTGGCCTGTAACATAGATTTTTTTTCAACAGTTCTTGTAAGAATCACTCAGAAAAAGAAATAATTCTTAGTATTACTATCAGCTAGTATGTAGAAATATACCCAGAGACTGAACCCAGAGAGGAATAGATTAACCTATGAATCTATTCATTGTCAGATAGAACTATTTTAGAGCCCTTTCACTCAAATTAGGACATTTTCATTATCAATTGGTTATGATTTGTGTCTAGTTGTTCCCCAAAAGCCTCATGGAGTCTTGGGGTGGCTTCTAGAGTTTGTGATTTTTTTTTACAGGGGATTAAACTCAGGATCTTGTGCTTGCCAGGCCAGTGCTTATTCTACTGAGCTATCTCCCTGGCTCTGTGATTAATTCCTGAACTAATGTTGGGACGATTAGTTCTGCGCTACACCCTGGGTCAGATACCCTGCATATAAATGTCAGGAGAGGAGAGAGGCTTGCTAGCTACCTCAGCTGCTGCTTCTCCCTTTGCTCTTTGACTGTTTTCTGTTTCCATGAATGGATGCCCTTTGCCTTGTACAGCTGAGTTCCATGAACTCTGCCTTGGAGCCAGCTGAGTATGGACTGAAACTTCCACTAACTGATACAGTGATATTCCAACTGGAGAAATTAAATAGCAGTGTAAAAAACAATGACTTATCCAAAATGACTATTGATTTTTAGTCCAAAACTGACTCAAAGTCTGTATTCTTTCTATGGTTTCGTATTTATTGACATATAGTGAAAAACAGTGCAATACCTACATTATATTATATTATATTATTATCATATTAGTGTGTAGAATTAACATATGTAGCTAGAAGAATCACATATTATAATTAGTAATGATAATTTTAAAAATTCAATGATTGCCCATTACACTACAAATATCAAACATAACTGTGAACTATGAGAAGTTGGTACAGAAAATATGACAAACATTATAAAAATGAAGAATTTGATAGCAGTATACTATTTTTGGAATAAAATGGATGATTACACTGTTTGGAATGTAAAATTTTTAACTGTAAATCTAAGATCCTTAAAAAATGTATCTAAAATGTTTGACACATAGGTGTAGGTATGATTTGGCAACATGCAAAGGGAATTTAATAAAGACAGAATAGTCAGCTCAAAAAGTTCTGTTTACACATCTTTATACTGATATTCAAACTAAGGAACCAAGAAACAAATCTTAACCCTTTCAAAAAATTCAAACATGATGTATGTATGTACAGAAATATCTCAGTGAAACCCATAAAATTGCAGCTAATATGAGCAACACTTGTAAGCAAAAAATGTTAAAAATGTAATTCAAAGTGGAGTATTCAAAGTGGAATATAACCTCAATATGAAACATAAAATACAAAATCTTTAGAAGAAAATAAGTAGAAAGATTAGGCAATGGTGGGTGTTGTGATGAGATTATAACACCAAATCATGACCCATAAAGGGAAAAACTGATAACTGGTTCTTATTAGAATTACAACTTCCTTCTCTGTTGCCATTGTTGCTGTTACTCCTCACACTTGCTCTTGCCCTTTTCTGCCACCATGAAATGCTGCCCTCTGCCATGTGCCACTCTGCCCGGGAGCCAGCAAGCATGGACTGAAACCTCCAGTAACTGTGAGCTAAATAAACCTTTCCTTCCTTAAATAAATAAATAAATAAATAAATAAATAAATAAAATTAGAACTTCCTTTCTGTAGAGATTTTCTTAAAATAGCTGAGAGGACTCTCACAAATAAGGTAAAATATTTGCACAAATACAGAAAAAAGAACTTACATTCAGAATGAACAAAACCTCTCAAAATTTAACGATAAGTAAACAACCATCATAATTTTTAAAATAGCAACAGATCTAAGTAGACTTTTCACTATAGATAATACAAGTTGGCAAATAAGCATATAAAATATTCAAGATAATTTATTATTAGAGAATTATAAGTCAATGTAATGAGATACGACTTTGTTTTTACACATTTATTAGAATGGCAGAATTTCTAAAAACAGAAAATACCAATTTCTGCATAGGGTATAGGGCAATAGAAACTCTCATTAGTTGCTTTAGGAAATTCAAAACAGTACTTGCAATTTTGAAGAAGTTGGTATTTTTTTTTACTATATAATATGATGATCATGTTCCTGTTTGTTTTCCCAGTTGATTTTAAAATGCATGTTAACACAAAAACAGGGTCATAAATGTTTATAGAACTAAAGCCCCAGAAATTCTGAGTAAGACATTTCCGTTTGTCTGAATTATTCATTTTAATAGAGAAAGGAAGACACACTAAGACAGGAGAATCTGTCTATTCTTTCTCAATTTTATAGAAAAACTGAGGGGAGAAAATGCACAAAATCACAAAATGAAAATATATATATATATATATATATATATATATATATATATATATATATTAGAATAATGACTTGGGGGTTCTTATGTAAATAATTTTAGTTCACTGTATTTTGGGCACCAGTTTAATATTTTTCTTCTGATTCTTGTTTTGATAATCACACTACACATGTAGCCTATAGAAGAGGAAACAAAACAATTACATACACTTTGTGTATGTGGAAAGCTCACATTTTTTTTTTATTTTTTTATTTTTTTTAAGGTCCAATGGCTTTTATTTTAGAAGAATACCTTCTTCTATTTGGGAGCAGGTACTATATTATTACTGGACAGTTACACATAAAAAATAACAAAAATGTTTTTCTTTTGTTTGGAACTAAATTTACCCAAATATAGTTTAGTAACAAGCAAGTACTTAATAAAGTAAGTATACAAGTTGAAGCAAGCAGTGATTGACCCAGCTTAGCTTAGAAACATTCAACTGAGCATTCATTCTCACCATCTTTTGGGATTTATCTTCTGGTTCCAAGGGCTCAAGTCTGGAAAAAAGACAAAAAATTCTCCCACTTGACATACCTATTACACCTCTTCTGAAAACAAAACATGAAATGGTTTATAAAGAGGCAATTATAATATGCACAAAGATCGTGATGCAAGATTGACAAGAAAAATGGACCCAATATCTTTCTTGAATGATTGACATGTCAAAGCCTATCATGGCCTTAGTTCATGTAATTAAAAGCCCTTCATTTATGTATGGTGTAAGTGGCATGTAGAAATTACAAATCACCAAAATAAATAAATTATAGATCATACTGATAAAAATAAATTAGAGAAAATGTCACAAGGGCATACTTTAAATACAACTGAATTCTATTCTACTCTGTAGTTATTTTGTACCTACTTTTAGTAATCTAAATATATTTTCTCTGATGATTTTATTCACTGACAGAAAAAAGGTCCCAAGGAGGCTAATGATAATGACTGTTCCGGTGTTTTCCTGTTTTGCTGGAAAGAGCATCGTGCGTGCTTGGGCTGTGTTTGCTTGCCTCCTCACAAATCATATGAGCCAGCCGAAATTATCTCACATGCAGAAGATACAGATGTGTGTATCTTAAGAAAATTTGAAAAACTGAATCAAAGTTTAGTGTATGGGCCTTGTGCTTGGTTACCAAATGTTTCTACAAATGCTGAGGACCTAACTCCTTTCATTCTACCAAAAAAACTATACGAAGTTATATTGTTTTTATTGTCTTATTACAGATAAAGAACTTAAGTTTTACAAAGTTACAAAATTACTCAATTCACAATAATAGATAGACATCTTCAGCTTGTTCCTTTGTAGCAATAATGCTTCACTTGTTTTTCTCTGATACTTCCAACGTCTTATGATTGAGATGAAAATACTAAATTGACCACAATATTTTTGGCTTAATGTGTCAAAAATACTTTTTACATACTTGGCTATATATTTTGTATACATCCATAAAACAAGTAGCTTCAAATTTTTAATTAATAAATAAACTGATATTTAAATATTAATAAATTAATAAAATTGATATTAAAATAATGGCCCTCTTTCATTATCACTGGAGGGTATTTAGTAATTTAAGCACAATTCATTACTTTTCACATTTAAATACAAAACTTCTTTGAAATTTTTAATTGCATTAAAAAGTGAGGTATTCAGTACAGAAAGCAAAATAAATTACAAAATATTATTTAACTTGCCTAATGTTATTATAGGATAGCAATAGCATAGCAGAACAACTGGAAGATTTCTTTAAAAATCTGGAAATTAGTTACAGGCAAAGATATGCATTTTCAGAATAATTATTCCAGTCAGTACTTAATGAGAAATGTTGGAATCTAATGATAATAATTCTGTAGAATAATATACATGTGATAAATCAATAAAATATATCATGACTTATAAGTTATGTGTCAGAAACTATGCTAATCAATTCATTTTTGTCATTTTATCCTCTCAGTGAAATTACTAAATATTGATTATATCAACATGGAAACTGAGAGAATTTTAATTGAAAGAATAACAAGTAAAGGCCTGAATATTTGTCAATCAACTCTGATTTCCTCATCTATACAATCAGAAGTGTCAAATATGTTATAAGAATGAATGATATTTTAATTAAAATAAGATCTATAATTAAGAACATTGACGTTGTGCATTATTACAAAATGATTTAATAAGTGAGTAGCTCTCAATTTTGTATCTTTCACTTGGTACATGTTTTACACAAATGTTCCCAATTCTTAGAAGACTTGGCAAACTGTAGACTTGTTTTTGTTATGCTCCAATTCTATTATACTGGGCAGTATGAGTCACATTCACGATTATTCGTCTAATACCTCTGAGACCTGATTTTTATTATTTCTAAGAAACTTGTTTCAGTCCATGGTGGTGACTGGTCTACACTTTCTCATCTCAGAGTATTTTTCTTATCTGGAATCACCATCTCATCCCATCTACTCCTGTCTGTCCTTCTGCACTACTGCTTGTCTTGCTCTACCGATTCCCTGGCTTCATTGCCAGTCTGAGCCCTAATCTGCTTCTCTTTTCAACAACAGTTGTTGAATTTCCCTTTCTTTTGTGTACATTTTCTTTTGCCAAGCAGGTCTGTTTCTATTCTGAAAATAACTTTCACTTCCTTTTCTCCTTACATCTCAGCTTCACTGGGATTTAATTCCTTTAAAATTGATCTCTTCCTTCCTGCCACGCCCTCTTCTCCATCATTCACTTCAGTCTCAAATTCTCACCCCATTCAACTGTTTGCTCCCCGAATTTTCTCAACACATCTTATACATTTTGCATGATCATTTATTTATTTTTTATTTTTTATTAATTTTACTGAGAAACGAATGAAATTGAGACAGTTTCAAAACCAACTAATAGGGAAGTTTCAATAATTAATACATTGTATATTGTTGTCTTCATAGTGGTTATTCATAGTACAAGATGCAGACATGATATCCCGTCCAAACACTATTAGCACACATCTTTCTTCTCATTCAATTAAGAGAAAGTAGCTGTATATCTATCCGAACTATTTTGTATATACAGATACAAAAAGGGTATATATCTTATACATTATGGATTTAGATATCCATAATGTGTGATCTCATCGTATAACTTAACCCTCTTACAATTCAGCAAAACTTTACTCAAATTAGTCATCACCACTATAATTATTTATTTATCCAGTCACTTTTTTATCCACTCTCACCTGTACAGGGACTAAATCTGATATGTCATTTTAAATATGAACATTCTTTATATATTTTCCTGTTATTTATATTTCAATCAGTTCAGACATGCATTTTTGGGGGACTTTTTTTCTCCCTATATACACACTTTTCAAACTATTTTCCATATTACATGCAAACAACTTTGTTTCATAGAAATTCTGAGGTTTTACGCTAACAACATAAACTGGGTTTGGCTAGGTCATTCTATCCAAGTCATCTGGTTTGTATTTTTCATATTATTTCTTGCAGATGACAGGAAATGCAGTTCAAATTGCCCTAGAAAACAACAATTTTTATTGCTTCATGGAGCTGAAAGGCCAGCTGTAAGTTTTCAGGTACAGCTTGATCCAGAGCCTCCAGTGCTATCAACAGGACTTATTTCCTCTACATGGCTTGGCGGGGTACACATGGTACTGGCTTTGTTCTCAGCTTCCAACATTCTACATTTAAGTTCAACAGTGCAGAGCCTATGCATTTCCTTCAGTGGCCTAAAAATCATTCCACTGTACCTTAGAGGTTTTCTTTTGATATTCATCACTTAGCCATCGCTGTGAGCAAGAGAATTCCCTATTTTATTTGTTTGGGCTTGAGTTCCACATCTGCTTTCTCTCAACCTAACATTAAGGACAGAATCCCATGTGAGGCATCTGAACAGACATATCCTTAAAAAGAGATTGTAGAAACATTTATGTGGCTACATCATTAGGAATATGTGGCAAACTCACACACACATACACATACACATACTGCACACTTTTTTACTGGAAATCAAATAAATAGAATCAATAAATAAATCTGCAATGTTAAGATCCGGGTTTGCAAGGAAAACAATTTAATACAGGACATGAAACTGATACAATTACTTATAATAGTCATATGAAGAGTCATATACAAAAAAAAAAAAATGCAGGAAATCTGTCCACACACTAAATACCCATAGAATCCAGCTAAGGGCCTAAATCCCACAGTAGTGTCCTGCATGAGCCCAGCTGAAGACCTAGAGCCCATAAAAATGCCTCCCATGAGTCCAATTGGAGGCCAAGAGCCCACAACAATGTCTCCTGTAGGTCTGCCTCATGAATCCGCACTGGGAAAGCCCAAAGGTCAGTGGTGAAAACTAGAAGATCCGTGCCAAGAGGATGAAGGGTCTGTCCCAGAAGACTGAGACATCTGCACTGCAGCCAGGAGCTATTCTCAGTGACAACAAGGTCCTGAGCTCCTCTAACAGTGAAAACAGCCAACTTCATATCAGGAAAGTCAGCATAACAAGGTCCTCCAGGAGAATCAACAGCTACAAGAAAACCAACAGCCCCCTAACTGCACCTCTTCTTCTCCAGTCCTTTTTGTTTTGTTGGCAACAATTCTCAGGTGGGCCCTCCACATCCAACACCATGCTAATTCGGTTCAGCTGCCCTTTACAAGTTGCCCACTCATGTCAATCAACCACAAGCAATAAATTACACATGTTCGCATTTAGACCCCAACTCTTGTCATTTTTGTTATAGAAACAAAAAAAATTATATGACTCATAAGATCTTTTTTTTCTCTGAGTGGTATTCATCCATATTAGACTTTTTTTATATCTAAAGATTTGAAGATAAAATTCAGGCAATAGTTAATATTTGTGCCTGTGTTACCTAGTAATTTCTATAGCTCACTGAATATAATTCAGGCTATCTTTTAATCGAGATCTGCACTGTACTTAAACTTCTAAAATGAACAAAGCAATCATTAATATCATGTTTCTTATCATTAAACATAATAAACCATGTGAGCTAAAGTCTTTATTTTCATGAGAGAATGTAAAGATCTGGTCTACAAGATAAAGATGGAGCACAGGGAAAGGTTGAGTGGTGAATTTCGTATGCATTAAAAGCTTCAGGCATTCAAACCCAGTGGTGAAATCCTTACACTAACAAGAAAAATAATGTGGTTAATAGAAGTGAAAATGTAGCCCCGTGACAAAGGATTCACAGAATGGGGCACTAGAGTTGCTCCTAGTTTTGCCTCTTTGTATTTGAATTCATAAATAATTTTAATTATCTAGGTTCCATTTTCTTACCTGTTAATTGAGGATAATTCTAAACCCTAAAATTGATCTACTTTGAAGATGAAATATTAATTTATAAGGAAAAGGAGAATAAAGGATTAAAATAAAGAAGAAAACACAAAACAGAGGCATAGAGGCACTAAAGTGAGTGTATTACAATTCTATGTAAATTAAGTTTTTTACTGAGCTCCTACCCTCACACACACACCTTTGACTTCAAACAGGTTGTGGTCCACACCCTGTTAGGAACCAAGCTTCACTGCAGGACCTGAGCAGTAGGCTAGCAGGCTCAGCTTCATCAGTGTTGACAGCTTCTCCTCACCCCTCACAGGGCTGCTCCTGTCAGACCAGCAGCACTGTCAGGTTCTCACAGGAATGCAAGCCCTACTAGAACTGTACATGCAAGACACTAGACTGAGGGCTTCTAATAAGATTCGAATGCCTTGCCACCTGAGTTAGAGTAGAGGCAATAGTGCTGGTGTTAGGGAGTAAATGCAAACACAGATTAGCATTAATGTGAGGTTTGATTGCATAGAGATCATAATAAGCCATTTGCTTAGAGACACATCAAAACTCAGTGAGTGGCAAGTGGTAGAGGAATATCATCTGGTGTCAAGTTTAACAGTGTCAATTGTGTTATATGCAGTGTGCAGTAATGTTGGTAGCAGCTACTACATCAGAATCCAGAACTTACTTTAGTCCCTGTGCTACCTACCCATTAGCAATTTACTATCGTAATCTACACCTCTTTTCTCCTGCTACACTTGTGTCAGTCATAGTCCTGAGATGCACACACACTAACCCCCATCAAAATGAATAAACTCTAAGTCACTCCAAGTCCTTTTGAAAAGGAGGAAAGATCCAATGATGAGACAGAGGAAGACTCGAAGACTGTTAACGAAAAGAAAGCTGCATTGAAAAGAAAATATCAAGAATCCTATTTAATTCACAGGTTAATTTCAACAGGTGATTCACATTCTTGAAGTCTATTTCATATTATATGTGGCAACCAGCTAGTCAAATAAGTCATGAAACCTTCAAAATTGCTTCACCACATGGAGTCCAAGAACCCCACATTCAAAAACAAGACTTTAGAGTGTTTTTAATAAATAATGTTAATACAAAATTTATTGGAAGCCATTACTTCATCAAATATGTTCTCACTTAGAGCATCAGTTTTGGCATCTAACTATATTATTAAAACTAAGAAGCCCTTTACTATTAGCAGTGTTGATGCTTCCTGCTGCTGAGAACATTTGCTGTTTGGAGAACGTACTATGTGTTCCCCTTTCAGCAAACAGAATAAGTAGATGAGCCAGTGATTCAGCAGAGGATACCGAGGGATAATTATTAGGAATAGTGAGGCTTCATGGCACACATTTGGGTTGAGGAGCCTACCAACATGGACAAGGCAACAACAGCTTTTTCAAAGTATAATATACTTTTCAAGAGGATAAGCCTGAAGATATTTTATGTTCTCTTTCATTTCAAACTATACCAGAGCTACAGACTATTCAATGCTCTACATGAACACATATGTGAAGAACTGAATTGACTGTAACATATTAGTGAATGTGGGAATGGAGAAACTCCCATAACTGGACACCTACCTAGGTTTTCTACTTTGGTCAAAGAAATCACTTTTGAATGTGAGTCTACACCCTGTCATCCATAGAAAGTCCTGAAGAACCAGAAACATGCAGGATATGATTTGAATTACACAACACATTAAACTGCATGTCCTTTGTTCAGTCTGTTCCCACAGCTGTGACAAGAAAGGCTCAGAGCGTGTGTCTTCTCTTATGTACAGTAAGGAGGTGGGTTTTTTGTGGTTTTTTTTTTTTTATTTTAGGGAAGGGTCTACAGGGTGTTCAGAGTCTCACTACTAGATCAGACTCGTAGTGATTCTCCTGTTTATAGCCTCCCAAGAGCTGGGATTACAGGCACATGCCACCATGCCCAGTCTCAATTGTCATCTCAGTACTGCCTGGGGGCAGGGCTGGCATAGAAGGCCCAGGGATCGAACCTGATCCCTGCACCTGCTTGCAGGTGCTTTAATCTGCTGAGCTAGTTGGCAGGCCCTTGGGAGGTGGTTCTTTAAAGGTAAAACACAGACCAAAGAGTTTAAATTGTGAAAACCATTCTAGAAATTTCTGTTAGAAAAATACTTATCATTGGCAGCACATTTCAGTGTCAGAAAAGATTGTGAATCTTTATTACCCATGTGACATAGTGAACCCACTCAATAATTTCAGTCTATCTGGGGAGAATGATGACCAGTTCAAGGCAACAGATAAAAAGGCTGTATTCAATGTCAAACTGGAAATGTAGGACTCACAACTGAATGCTGAGACTTTTGCATCTTTAAAACCTTAGCAAGTGTGTCTAAAGAGACTAAACCATGGCCTCTTTGCATCTAGTTGATGTATGTCCACCCCACCCAGCTTTCAAAAGAGCTTAATCATTGCTTCCCAATTGCAAAAGATCTTAAACTGAAAAGCAGGAAACTACAACCAATTTGTGAATAATTCACATGCATCAACTTTGTCTACATTAAAAGAGGATCAACTGCTTGGGATGACAAAAGAAGGTAGCCTTGAAACCTATATTTGAGATAATTCAAAATTCTGAATTTAAGTCCAAGAAGAATATCTTCAGATTGCTACGCCTACCACCAAAAAGCCTGCTTTCCCTTTCTAGTATTAAATCTTTTTAAAAGCAGGTTTTATGGAGTGACAAAAACCAAGACGGGATTGTGGAATCAGGTGGACATGGGCAACACACATCTTGTGTCCCTGTCTCCTATCTCTCTCAGATGACATCATCTAGCTTCAGGAGGGCAAGTTTAGGGTCCCCAATAATTCTGCATTATTGTGGTTGTGTGATTATCCCACTACATATTATAATTAAATATTAATCATAGAAATAAAGCATACATAAATTCAGTGGGCTTGACTTACTCTGAAGCCACCACCCCAAGCCCATAGCAAATTTCTTTCCATGGAACTGGCACACAGTGCCAAAAACGTGGAGCCTGTTGCTTTCATGTATCCTTTTTTTTTTTTTTTCAATCATAGGCTTTAAAATGCCCACAGATAAAATAATTTATTCTCCTATATGAGATTCTCCATTCAAGAGAACCACTTGATCGTGCTTGTATGGATTGTCTAAGCTGGAGTCTCAAGTGACTCTGCCAACTGGATCCACCCTAGAATATCAGAAATTAATCACTTTCTTAATTGTAAGTTCATGAGGCAATAACTGACTGAAATAACTCCCAATGTCTTTCAGCTTTTTTAATAATGTCTTTCAAATTTTAATAGTCTACAACTGTGTTGTCTATACTTAAGTAAATGCTCAAATGAAGCAACATTAAACAATATATCAGTACTTCAGGCAAAAGTGAAAACAGTTAGCCTGGTTTCTCTATATTTATTATAATTTACTTTATGAAACATTAATATTTTTCTGTCATCTCACTGAAGGTAATTTTAATCATGCGCACATCATTAATAATTTGTTGTGTCAGCAAAGACTTAAGGGGGTACAATTCTCTAAGCTTTTTAAAAAATCAATTAGAATACAAATTGATAGAGGAAAATAACTCAGAGGAGACTTTATGTCTGATTCTAAAAAAGAAAGAAAGAAAGAAAGAAAGAAAGAAAGAAAGAAAGAAAGAAAGAAAGAGAAGCATGACTGATGGCAATAAGCAAATGACCAAACTAAGAAGTGAATAAATTACTAGATATTATTAAGCACAAATATAACTCATAAAAACTTCATTGTAAAGGGATGAGAAATCTGAATATACCAATAAGAAGTAATGAAATTGAATCAAGAATTAAAAGTTTGCCATGGAATAGAATTCCAGGATCAAATGAGTTCACTTATAACTTCTATTAAGCATTAAAAAAATTAATATTAATTTTTCTCAAGCTTTCCAAACTCAGTTTATAACATTGGAAATAACCATTTACTGAGATCAGACAACTGCACTACAAATGTAAAAAACAAAACAAACAACAAAAACCCCACAACATTATGGATGCACACTAATCAAAAAATACCTCATACAATACTAGTTAATTTAATCATACAGCAAGCTAAAATGATCATTCACTGTGATCAGATGGGAGTCAACTCTGGGATGCAAAGATGGCTCAATACACATGAATCAATAAATGTCATATATCACATTAGCATAATAAAAAATAAGATCAAAATAATTAGTACAGCCATTAGGAAAAATAGCATGGCATCCAAAAAATCTTTAAAAACAGAACTATTGTATAGAGCACAGGCCCGGCAAGTGAGTGAGATGACCAGGGCCGTGGGATCCTGAACAGACCCAGACTACAGGCCCCGTGAGTGAGTGAGACGACCGGGGCCATGGGATCCTGAATAGATCCAGAGCGCAGGCCCAGCATGGAACCCTTCAGC
>NW_004524580.1:12365189-12377538 GCF_000260255.1 Octodon degus
GTAATGCATAAATAAAAAGGGAAACATGTAATGGAACACTTTCAGTTATAAAAAGGATAAAATCCTGTCATTTCTGACATCATGGATGAAATCAAAGAATGAAATCCAGGCACAGAAAAGCAAATACTCCATAATCTCCTCTATATGTGATTTTCCAAAAGCCAGATTCATAGAGATAGAGAGTACAACGGTGGACACAAGAGACTGGAGAATGAGGAAATTCAAAAGCTTGACTGAATTATACACAATTTCAACTAAGTTAAATAAGTTCAGGAGTTCCACTGTACAGCATGGTTGAAAGTTAATAATTTTATATCATTCCAAATTGGGTGGTTTCATAGACTGCAGATATTGGGCTATTGAAACTTAGTTTGATAAAATAATTAACTTAATATTTAGGAAAACACACTAACAAGAAATTTGTCAGGAGTTCCAAAGGCATGACTGCAATGAATCATGGGGTACTGAACTCCTCATGAGGTTATTTCAGAGATTCTCAGAAAATATCACCTTGTTTCACATTCCATATAATATTGAGCCTCTTTTACAACAGTCTTTAAGATTATGGTATTTATTTGTTTGTTTGTTTTGAACTAGAAATTGAACTTAGAACCTTGCTCTTGTCACCTGACAACGAGCTCTGAGTTAAATCCCGCCCCCTGTGCTGATGTTACTTAATGCCTTATTTAATGACAATATTGTTGAATTTTTCATAGGCTAGAATTATATCTGCATTTTTTCACTATGTCATACATCCGGTATTTATTAAATAATAAGTGATTGATGATTTTTTTCACATTTTAAGCAAAAAGAACTAGTGACAATAACATTTCATTCTGTAAGATTTTCTAGCTGGTGACAAAAGTTTTTAACACACAATATAATATTTTAACTTGTGGTTAATTCATAGTTACTTATAAATAATACTATATTTCCTTATTCTATTGTTCAGAATAATCACTAGAATATTTTAAATCTTCATGGACACAAGGCTTCATTTTTCCCAATATTCTGCCTTTCATTTTTTTCCTATTTCTGCAACATCATACTTGGCCTGACATGTTATTTTTCTACTTTTATAACAAACAAAACCTTAGTTAACCTTAATGCTCAGGAAACACTTTATCATATTCCTATAATATGTAGAGCTTTTCACTTAAGTGGATAAAGTCAGAACTGTTGCGTTTTGACGTCACTTATGATTCCCTCTCATTTTTTATTCTTCCATCTTACGGCTAAATTTAAAAAGAAATTAATTGGCAAAATAGTTTGAGAATCACAAAATTAAATAGTTAAGGAACTGATGTGGTTACATAGACTTCACTATAAATGTCAACACTACCATTTTTCTGCTGTATAACTATGGATGAATCACTTGCTTAGTGGAAAAATGAGGACAGTAGGGCCAGGGAGATGACTCAGTACAATAAGTACTTCCCTGGCAAGTGCAAGGGTCTGAGTTCAATCTCTGGTTCCACCAAAAAAAAACAAGAAAGAAAGAAAGAAAGAAAGAAAGAAAGAAAGAAAGAAAGAAAGAAAGAAAAAATGAGGACAATAAATGTAAACTGCTTAAAGCTTGCTGGCAAAAGCTAACCTTAATGGGATGTAATAAGAGCTCATTAAGTAGTAGTCTCTGACTACTAATCAGGCACTTTCAGGCCAAAGCATGGCTGTATTACTTGTCACATGACTTTGATAATGATACCTTTCTTCTTGGACACTCGATATCATGAAATCTAGGTTCAAGATACAATTGTATATTTGCAGTTTGGCTTATATGATTGTTATAAAAATTAGTAAAGATCTAGAGCTATTCATTGAATCCTTGACATGTTTTGTAATTATACCCTATATTGATGATAATGTTAATCATTTGTTAATTCAGATGATTAGAGTATGGCATAACAAGATGGAGAAAATGAGGACTTTATACAGGAAGTTTTCACATGCTGTTTTTGAAACACTGAGGAATAAATTACAGATACTTAGTGGAGAATCAGTGGCCAGGAAATAATAGACCAAAATGCAGTGATTTCCACTTCTATGGGGAGTAAGTGTACAAAATAATAAAGGAAAAAGATACAAGAATAGAATAATCTTAGAAAGATCAGTATCTGCCATATACTTCTCATTTTTTTAATTATTCCACTTTGTAATTTACATATACTTCACAATTTGTGGTTTAAAATTTTACACAAAATTTTAAAAAGCTTTAAAAATTTTTTCAAACACTGTGCATATGAGTACCACATGAGGATTTATATTTAAGTAAGAATAAAGCAAAATCTTCACTTAAATAAATATTTTGTCTGTAAAAACCTTACTTAAAAATACAAACTTACAGACTGAATCAAAATACAATATGAGAATCAGTTGAGATAAAAATCATGATACTACTACTCCACCCAGCACCCAGGCCTGGCATGTGTGGAACCTTCTGCTCGCCCACTAGATTCTACTCCAGCTAGCACCCATGCTCAGCCTTTGGGGGGGACCTTCTGTGCCTGCCAGATTCACCAGAACCTCCTCCATCAGAAAGGCCTGGTATGGAACACTGCAGAGAACTCACTGCAGAGAAGCATGGAGTGAGACCCACACAACTAATCCAGGAGCAGAACATCTTGCCAGAGGGGCACAGTGGGTTCACTTCCACAGGTTGCAACATGAAGAAGCAGAGCACAGCAGCCAGACCCAAGCCAGGTCCATCTGGGTCAGATCGAACTTGGTAGACCCAGATCCAGTAAGCTGAGACACTTTGCTAGAAACAGATCTATGAGAACATTCTCTCTCTTTCTCTCTTGATTGAGAGAGGCAGAAAAAGGTAACCAGAGTAAACTAGTCTGCCTGGAAGACTACAGGTACAAGAGGGGAGGTGATCAGACAGAATTTAGGAGACCTAATTTAAATACAAATTTCCAGTCTAATACCTGTTTAGATATACAGTCATAATGTTTGCTCTTATGGTCTAAAATACAACCCTATTAGTTACAAAAGTATGGCAACTGCTAATCCTCAATACCCATTATTAGTGTTGCTAATTATAGTTATGTAAACACAAAACTGTAACAACCTTGACCACAGAATCTCTCTTGGGTAATAAAATCAGCAGGTGCTAAGGTAATAATTGCAACAAAGCTCTACACCAAAGTTCAGAAGACAGTGCTATATAAAGTGACAAAGAAAAGGAGCAGAAAGCTTTCTCAGACCCTGAGCCCACACAGAGCAAATGCAGCAGACACCAGCATAGAAGAAACTGGAAAGCACAGACCTGAAATCTCTGAAATAATAGGGTCTGATATAAAGAAACAACTGCAGAAAGGTATAGGGGAAATCAGATCAGAAATAATCTTTGAGTAAAAAAAAAGAAATGACAACTATAATGAAAGAATTACTAAGTGCTTCTAAAGAAGACACTGACAAAAAATAGAGAATAGAAAAATGATGTAATCCTTGAATAAGAAATATAGGAAATAAATAGAAGAAAGAAATAGAATGAATGAAGCAGATTAAGTCTACACAGGAAATTAAAACCTCAATCACAAGCTGGCAAAACCATTTGTAAGTAAAAATAGACTTTCAGACCTTGAAGACATCATTGCAGCTAATGAAAAGGTAAGAAAAGATCTCCTAAAACAACTAAGGATGCAGGGAAAAATAATTCAACATCTCCAAGATAATGTAAAGATGAACAATGTCAGACTAATAGGTATCAATGAGAAATTATGGGCAGAAATAACAGCAAAAAATTTCTCAAATATGGGAAAAAAATCTGACATTCAGGTAACTAAAGTATATAGAACTTCAAATGACAACAACCCAATTAAAAACAAACAGACATATAATAATCAAGATCCCAGAAATTCAGCACAAGAATGGTATACTAACAGCTGCTACAGAAAAGAAAGAGATCACATTTAAAGGAAAAACCCTTGACAATAAGAGCATAAAGTCAAGAAAAGCATGGAGCAAAGCACTTCAAGTCCTCCAAGAAAACAAATTCCAGCCCGGATTGCGATACCCAGTAAAACTCTCTTTCAATTTTGATGGAGAAGCAAAATACTTCCATGACAATGAAGATAAAGAATTTCATGGTGACAAAGCCAATACTTCACAGACTACTAAAAGATATTAGAGAAGGACCAAAATGACCACAACTCCATGAATGAGAACAGAAAGAACCCACCAAATAGAGCAAACAAAAACAAGAAAGAAAGAGGTATACAACAGTAGGTAAACAGCATTTCAAAAATAAGTCAATACATCTCAGTTATAACCATTAATAGAAATGGACTCAACTCACCAATTAAAAGAAATAGACTGGCAGAGTGGATTAGGAAGTAAAATCCAACAACATGCTATATACAAGAAACACACTTAAGTCATAAAAAATTTATAGGCTGAAACTCAAAGGACGGAAAACAATATTACATGCCCCCATACCTCAGAAAAAAGCAAGAGTAGCAATCTTGTTCACAGACAGTCTGAACCTCAAACCATGAATGACCAAACAAAATACAGAAGGCCACTACATACTCAGAAGAAAAATATAAGAGAAAGAGGTAACAGTCATAAATATGTATGCACCAAAAACAGGCATAGCCAACTGTATAGGACAAATCATAATGGACATGAAAAATCTAATGTCTAATACCACTATCTTAACAGTAGAACTTAACACCCCTTATACCAAAAAGATAGGTCAAGCAGACAAAAAATTAGCAAAGAAGTAGCACAACAGAATCAGAATTTGAAACAAATGGACTTAGTGGAAATATACAGAGTGTTTCATCCAACTACACCTGAATACACAAGTTTTTCAGCTGCACGTGGGACATTTTCTAAAATAGATCACATACTAGTCCTTAGGTCATGCTTGAGTCTATGGAACAAAACAGAAATTATCTCACGCATATTATCTAACCACAGTGCAATGAAACTGGAAATAAATAAAAGAAACCAGAAAAAAAACCATAAATACACGGAAATTAAACAACATCCTCCTCGACAACCAAGGGATACAGATGAAATTAAACAAGATTTAAATAATATCCAATATTCAATGAAAATTCAAGTACAACTTACTAGAATTTATGAGATACAATGAAAGCAGTTCTTAGAGGGAAATTTATAGCTGTGAAATCACACATAAGGAAAACAGAACAGGAACAAATAAATACCCTAATGCTGCACGCCAAACATATAGAAAAAGAAGAGCAAACTAAACCAAAAGCCCAAAGATGGGATGAAATTATGAAGATTAGAGCAAAAATTAATGCAATTGAGACAAAGACAACAATACAAAGGATCAAAGTATTAAAAAGCTAGGTTTTTGAAAGTTTAAATAAAATAAGTAAGCTGGGGGCCGGGGAGATGGCTCAGTGGAATAAGCGCTTCCCTGGCAAGCGCAAGAACCTGAGTTCAATCCCCGGTTCCACCAAAAAAAAAAAAAAAAAAAAAAAAGCCTAAAATGAGTAAGCCCCTAACTAACCTCATCAAAAAGAGGAAGTAAAAACTCAACATCAAACAATAAGGAATGAAAAAGGTAAAATTGCCCGAGACCCTGTGGAAATTCAGAAGATCATCAATAGCTACTTTGAGAATCTTTATTCTCGCAGAATTGAAGCCACAGAAGAAATGGACAGATTCCTAGAAAGGTACAAATTACCAAAGCTGAATCAAGAAGATATAAGAACTCTCAATAACACAATAACTGCCAATGAAATTCAAAATGAAATAAAACACCTACTGACAAAGAAAGGTCCAGGCCCTGATGGATTCAAAGCTGAATTCTACAAGAAATTTACAGAAGGTATAATCCCAATAATCCTCAAACTCTTCGATGAAATTGAAAATAAACAATACTCACAGAATCCTTCCTCAAGGCAAGAATTATACTGATACCAAAACCAGAGAAAGATGCAACTAAAAAAGAGAACTACATGCCAATCTCTCTCATGAACATAGATGCAAAAATCCTCAGTAAAATCCTAGCAAATAGAATACAGCAAATCATCAAGAAGATTAGACCCCATGACCAGGTAGGTTTCATCCCAGTGATGCAAGGATGGTTCAATATATGCAAATCTATAAAAGTAATACTACACTATATTAATAGAGCCAAATTAAAAAAAATTATCATCTCAATTGATGCAGAAAAATCATTTGACAAATCCAACACTTATTCAAGTTCAGAATCCCACAGAAAATTGGAATAGATGCCCTCTACCTCAATCTGCTCAAAGCCATCTATGACAATCCAACTGCTAACATAATTCTAAATGTGGAAAATCTGAAATCTTTTACTCTCAGATCAGGTACAAGACAAGGATATTCACTATCACATTACTATTCAATATAGTTCTGGAATCATTAGCTAGAGCCATTAGACAAGACAAAGTAATAAAAGGAATAAGAATTGGTAAAGAAGAATTAAAATTATCATTATTTGCAGATGACATGATACTTTACTTGGAAGAACCAAAAAACTCCACCAAGAAGCTACTAGAATTAATATACAAATTTAGTAGCATAGCAGGATACAAATTCATTACCCAAAAATCAATAGCATTCCTCTACACAGATGACAAACACATTGAGGGAAAAATTAGAGAAACAATAAATCTTCCAGTAGCACAACAGAAAGTGAAATACTGAGGAATTAATCTAACTAACATAGTAAATCATCCATTCAATGGAAATTACTGTACTCTGTATAAAGAAATCATAGAGGATTTCAGAAAATGGAAAGATATTCTTTGTGTCTGGTTAGGAAGAAACAACATTGTAAAGATGATCATACTACCAAAACTATTATACAGATTTACTCCAATTCCTATCAGAATAGCACCAGCATACCTCACAGACCTATAGAAATCATTCTTAAAATTTATTTGGATGCAGAAAAGACCTAGATAGCAAAGGCAATCCTGGGCAACAAAGACAAGGAAGGAAGCATTACAATCCCTGAGTTGAAATACTACAAAGCTACTGTGATAAAATCAGCATGGTATTAGCAAAAAAAAAAAAAAATAGACCTGAGGATCAGTGGAATAGATTAGAAGATGCAGATGCACCTACAAACACACTCAGACATCTTATCTTCAACAAAGGGGTCAAATATGCTTACTAGAAGAATGATAGCCTCTTTAACAAATGGTACTGGAAAACTGGCACTCTACTTGCCAAAAACTAAAACTTGACCCAGGTCTATCACCATGCACTAAAGAAATGTCAAAATAGATTAAAGATCTAAACATTAAAACAGAAAAATTGAATCTCCTGGAAGAGAAAGTAGGTGAAAATCTTGAAGACATAGGGGTAGTCAAATAATTCACGAACAAAAATCAAACTGCACAGGAAATACTTGAAAGAATTAACTACTGGGACCTGCTCTTACTGAGAAGTTTTTCCATGTCAAATGAAATTGCAAACAGAGTTAAAAGACAGCCCACAAATTTGGAAAAGAAAAGCTTAACTAATAAGCACTCAGACAAAGGTCTTCTCTCTAGAATTTATAAAGTATTAAAAAAAAATTAGGGCCCCAAAATGTAAAGACCAAATCCAGAAATGGGCATCCGAGATGAACACACACTTCTCAGAGGAAGAAATACAAGAGGCAAATAAATACATGAAAAAATGTTCCACACCACTAGCCATCCATGAAATTCAAATTAAAACAACACTGAGATACCATCTCACCCCAGAAACAATGGCTACCATAAAGAAATTAACCAATAACAAATGGTGGAGAAGCTGAGGGGAAAAAAGAACCCTTCTCCACTGCCAGTGGGAATGTAGACTGGTGCAACCATTATGGAAGTCAGTGTGGAGACTCCTTAAAAAACTAGGACTGGAAATCCCATTCAAGCCAACTATCCCCCTTCTGAGAATTTTCCCAGAGGAACTGAAAACATCATATCATAGTGATATATGTGTGCTTTTTATGTTTATGGCAGCACAATTTGTGATAGCCAAATCTTGGAAACAATCAAGATGCCCATCACCTGAGGAATGAATGAAAAAGATGTGGTATTTTTGTACAATGGGGTATTACTCAGCTTTTAAGAACAATAATCTTGAAGTCTTCATGTGGATACAACTTGAAGCAATACTCCTAAGTGAAATAAGTCAGGTACGTATGTGTAAATATTGTACTTTCTCCCTAGTGTAAGAACTCAAAAGAAGCAATAAACATTGAAAGGTATAACACAGTTAAATGGAAAGACAGAACTTAAGAATTAAAGAACGTAGACAGAGAAAGGAGAAAAGCCAGGAAATATGGTAGGGGAAAAATCATACATATATATAAACAAGATAGTTAAGGCAGTGGTCCTAAGAATTTCCATCAGCTTCTTGAAAATAGCAGTTAATGGGTAAAATTTTCACCCTGACTAACTCTCTATGCTGATATCTGCGAACCAAGCAACTACATTGTGGACAGCAATGTATAATAGGAAAACCATGCTTAAAATACTTGTAATTTTGGTTTTCTAAATGTATAATGCTTCTAATGCCATATAAATTATTGCTATACACTCTTTAAAGTAAATGTATGTAAAAAAGAATAATAAAACTAAATAAGGGACTAGAAAACAAAAATCAGGATTGTACTACTACAATGTTGAATATAAATTGATTTCTAAATATCTGTGTAAAAAATATGCAATTTTTTTTACATTCTGTAGGGTTTAAATTTTAGAACACCCATGGTTGTTAGAAAATAGCAGTTTCATTTTATGACTAAGGTATGCAATATTGAGGCAGATAGTGATGTTAAGCTTAACTGCCTGTGTTATAGAATAATAATATCAGTAATATTCTCTTCTGGATCTTTAACAACTGAAGTTTACAGACAAAAAAATAGACAGACAGATTGGCTAAACATATTGCCAATATTTTAGCCTTAGCCCTTCAAAGTCAATGTGGACTCAGGACATAAATGAATCTTAGCTGTGACATCCTGTACCTAAGTTTTGTCCCAAGTTTTCTGATCAAGGAGATTATGGGGGCACAGAGAAAAATGATTGATGATACATAGTATACCAAAGGAGATTCACCTAGAGAGAAAATATTCTCTCAGGCTTTCACATAGAATAAATTGTTCAAGCAATGGCCGTGACTCATCCACATGGCTGACACTGGCAAATGATCCAAAAGGTGCTGCACATGGTTCCAGGGTAAATCCTGAGGGGATTTGACTGACTTTATCAGACAGAAAAATTTACATTTTTAGTTATATAGGTCTTGATTTACTTTGGTCTTAACCATTCTACAGAAAAGTGTAACCATGAGGTATAAAAAATAAAGGTACATTAATATGCTGAGCTGTAAAAGGCTCAAGTCAACAATTCAGACAATTGCCAGTTTTGCTGGTAACTGACTACTATTATGGACTATTGGACTATACTGGGTTATTTTGCTGAATTCATGTACCTATATTCTTTGGATTGGCATCAAGTATGAAAAGGTCCTTTAAAGACTTCTCCAAAAACAGCTTCTCTAACAGCAATGGAATATCCATCTCGGACAAAACAAAAAGGGGGATATAAATAAAAAGCCATTTGTAGTAAAAAAAAATGTATATTCAAGATAGGAGAGATATACAGCTACTTTCTCTTAGTTCAATGAGAAGAAAGGTTTGTAATAATATTGTTTAGACAAGATAGCATGTCTACATCTTGTCCTCTGAATAAGTACTACAAAGACAACAATATGCAATGTATTGATTATTGTAACTGTCTGACTAACCTGTTTTGAAACTTTGTTATTTTATCTTTTTTCTCATTAAATTGAATAATTTTTTTTAAAAAGTGATGATTCCATTCCACGCTTTTTCCTTTTAGTGTGTACTTAATGTGAATATTCCAGTCCTCCTCCATCAGGTATTTATTTCTGTTGCATGATTTACCCAGATTTTCATGTCCTACTTTTCTCTTCCTCAATTGGAACTCTCAATAACTTAGTTGAAGAATTACCTGAGAAGTAAGATGACTTCATAAAGTTGGGTCCTTCATTTTTGTGTGCCATGGGTGTGCTCTGTAGCCCACAAAATAAAGGCATGATAAAAACTGATTTTGCTTTAAATGGCAAAGCTTTCATATGCAGGGAAATAAAGAACAAAGAAGTATGATTTGCAATGTCAGAATCAGCTGGACATTGGCCTCAGAGGATGGACCTCAATATATGCATATTCTCTCCTGCTGTTTTATTCCCTGGACTGGACTTGCTTGTACCACAGTATCATCATGAACTCTATTCAGAGAAATTCATCTTGGCAATGAGGTTTAAACCAGGACTCCTGCATAAGTGAAAGAGTGAAAGCCTTTCTATGACAAGCCACTTACATCAAAATCTATAAAATAAAACAGCATTTTAAAGATTTAAAGTAACTCGGTGTAATAGGAACATAACTTCCAGAACCACGTGAAATTGTGACAAGTTGTTCAAATTTACATCTTCCGCTTCATCTCGGTGACATACATCTGCATCAAGTATCTCTGAAGAACTGAAATACATCAAATAAACAGATGTGAGAAGCTGTGAGCTTGGCAAGAATGAAGACATATCATAAGTAATACGGGCAAGATGCCCAGCATTCTTCAGAGTCACCTGAATTCTCTGTTTTCTTTTCAGTTTGCAACGTTTCCGTGTCCAGTCAATTCCTTTATGATTTAAACTTAATTAAGTAGAGCACAGGAAAGGTTCCTGTAGGTAATTACTTTCCTTTTGTGCCTATAGCTTCATGAGATCCAAAATGCATTAGACAGCTACACGAAGTCTAGTTGTTCTAACAAAGAACTCCATAATATCACTGGCTCATGGACAGAAAAGTTTATTTGTTAATGGTACGTGTTAGCTAAGACCGTGTTCCATATCTTTATTTTGGAATTCAGTCTGAGCAAGGAAAGTCAACTGAAAATTTCCTAACTAGGAAAGGTGTCAAATATATTTGAGTTATAAGAAGAAAAGATTACTGCTGACAGCAGCAAATCTCCACCTCTATTCTTTTAGTTTCCTATCTCAGCTGGGAATTAAAATGACATAAGATAGATTAACAGGAGAAAACGATAAGAATTCATGCAATGAAGTGTTATATGGCACAAGAGCCCTAATGAGAAAGTAGCGACCCAAAGAAGCAAAGGCTCTTACTTACGTAGTGACATAAAGAATAGAAGTTGCAGTGCCTGCTTAGGCAAAGAGACTTGCTCAGATAGAGATTGAGACTGGGCATTGGTGGCATGCGCCTGTAATCCCAGTGCTTGGAAGGCTGAAAACGAGAATTACTACAAGTCTGATCTACATAGTAAGACCCTGTAGACCCCATACTAAATACATTAAAAAAAATAGAAATCGGGATGAAATGACTATGTAAGGGGGTCACAAAACCTGAGTTACTTTATCTCTACAGAGTAAGATGACTAAAAATACAAGAAGAAGCTGTGCTTTCATCACATGGAAATGATAAGAACTCAGGAACTTTTAACCTGATTTAATTGTGCAATGCATATAAATATTGAGGCATCACATGTTAGCTCACTGACATTTGTACATTTAATAATTTTTAGGAAGAAACAAATAGCATTGAGTTAGTTTCAAAACCAATCAGTAGAACAATTTCAATAATAAAAACATTGCACATTGTTGTCTCAGTGGTTATTAAATGTACAAGATGCAGATATGACATCCCGTCCACAAACACCACCCTGAATGTGCCCGATCTCATTGGATCTCGGAAGCTAAGCAGGATTGGGCCTGGTTAGTACTTGGATGGGAGAACATGTGTACATTTTTTAAAAATTAGGTATTATTAAAATTAATTTAATTTTTAAAAAGAAAAAAAAAACAACCCTGTTTAGAATTCTTGTGGCCTGGCCTTCTCTTTCCTGAGGGTAGCAAGTTGCAGTTTTCATATGAAAATTTTATATGTTCCTTTGAAGAAACAGCAATGATATCAGAATGATCCTTTTGTCCCAGCTGTTTTTCAAGTGTCTTTAAAGTAAACAGTCACTGCAAGAGTGGTATATTTTAATCTACTTCAATATCTAGAGCCACAGCCCCTAGATAAGAGATATAACAGAACTGAAGATCTAAAAGGTTGTAGTGTGCCAGAATTTCTAGGAAATTTTTTTAATATATTCAGCTTTTCTGAGTGAGAAAATCCTTGGTGAGCTTTTGGGGAAAACCTGATAAGATTTACATTGTAGAAGGATCATTCAGCACACAATGTTAAAATCAGATTGATGTGGGATTAGGCTGTAAAGGAAGATAAGTCATGTGACTAGAGTAACAAACTAGGTAACAGGTGACAATGACTTCTACAGGATGACAGAAAGGATAGAGGAGCTAGAGC
>NW_004524580.1:12377638-12383961 GCF_000260255.1 Octodon degus
ACACAGTATATTACAAAAGATTTCAAGGATGACCACAAAATATTTTACTGGATAAATGAAAGATTGATGAGGTACATTAATTGCAATAATGAGCCCAATTTAATCTGTTTCCTTTAGAGCATACATTTCTAAACACAAGAAAGAAATTCCATAAAAACTTCAATAACTAATCTGTGCTTGGCATGAGACATGCTTTAGCCAATGTAATAATAATAGTTAAGACTTAAAAAGTAGAAATGTATTTTCATCAGGAACCTTAATCCTCCAGGAAAAACATAGCTGAAAATGTGTAATGTGTGGGCTAATTACTCTCACTTCATCAGTTTAATAATCAAACAATCCCTCAAAGCAGAACCTACCTAGCTGTTAGGTATTTAATTTGAGACACACGAGTAAACCCTGTGGCTAAGAGTCAAGAGCCCAGCTGACGCTACCCCAAATTGCTCTGCAAATCTGCATCAATCTTAGCAAATTAATTGATTTCTGTTTTTATCCCCTATGAAGGTGAAGGAAATGGATGGCAAAATCCAATTTATACCGCAAAGTTATTATTAACTTTGATGGAAATTGTATCATGACGTTCAGTTTTGCAAACGAAGACTGGAAACTTATAAATGTAAGACAACTAGTGTACATCCAAAGAGAACAAATTAACAAGGGTAATTTATTAGGAGAGTAAGCAACCAAAAAGGAAGCCAAGTGGCCAGTTAGAAAGTCTGTGCCTTCTTCTGTTTGTACAGGTATCAAAGAGGAGGGGCAGAGAGCTGTACTCATGAGCTATCTGTTAGATGCTGCAAGGTTGAATGTTTGGAAGCATCAATAAACATCACATTAAGGAAAAACTTCCAGCACTTCAAACTTCATTAAACCTTTGCTTTTTATATTTCTTATTAAAGTATTTACTAGGTTCTACAAAAGCATAGTGAGTACTGATAGATGTATAGAATAGAAATAAATATGAGGTAATTTCCACTTAGCAGAGGCTTACCTGAGGGAGGTAGATCAAATGAAAAAAATTCATAATACTGCACAATACTAACTATAAGATTAGAAAAAAAATAGAAAAGTAATAAAAACCATAGATCAATACATCTGGAGAAAATATCTGACAAATGATAAGTAGGATTTCTCAAGTAGAAAACAAGTGGAAGGTAGTATTCATACAAACAAAGAAAATAACTGTTAAATTAGGAAATGAAATAAGATATTCATGACACAATTAAAATTATTGACTAAGCAGTCCTGGGTAACTCCAGTCTCAGCATCTCAAAGGCTGTATATTCGTTAAATACTAAACAAATAGTATTCCATTTGGTGGAGAGACTGCTTTTCTATCTTTTGCAGTTTTCTATAGTAGACTGCTTATTCTACCTTTTGCAGTTTTCAGTAGTGTACATCCTGACACCTTCCTGAAGCTAGGAAACCAGGCTATCCACTGGGTAAAATTCTTGAAAATTAAGTAAGCATGCCTGTCAAGGTGGAGCTCGAAGCATCAACGTCAGTTACTCTTACAACTGAAACCAAATATTATTACAATATTGAGAATATGGCTCCCTGGATTACTAATCCCTCTAGAGTGCCTAACAGTTATTAGTTTTTGTTCAGCTAGGAACGTTTGTAAAAGTTACAGTTACCTGGGTAACTACACAGATATGCCCGACAGTCTTGTTTTGGCTGTTGTGATGTGGAACGTAGCTTCGCACTGTGTCTGTCCTCCACAGCGGAGCTGCCCTGTGGCTCTTGTCAGTGGGACCTTGACGTCTTGCTTATGGCCCAGATCAAATGACTTTAATTTGTCTTGCCCTTTTCAGGAGAAGCTTGTTTATAGAAACAGGTGGGCTGGGTTTGATGCACGTGCCTTACTTTTCTAGTCCTTGTATCATTTAGTTCTCAAAGAACCTACAAGTAGAAAGTATTATAATTGTTTTAGACCAGAGGAAAAAAAAGATTCAAAAGGCTTATTTAGGTGAATACAGCTACGAAGTAGGAAAGGCAGGACTGATTTATTCTTATCTCTTTTTTTACCTTTTAACTCGTATGTGCTTGTAGTACATAATAATAACATTCACTGTAGGGAATTCACATTTCTCTTCCCTTTCTGCATGTCCTCCATTCACCCTCCTTTATTTTTCTAGCACTAGATTAATTTGTTTATCTTTTAAGAACTTATAAAGATGACTTATTTATAAGGCCTTATAAAATCAAGTATGACCTTATAAAGCTCACTATCTTATAAGGCTATAAAGTTGATTGAAAGCTAGACTAATATGCCAAAGTACTTATAAATTATGTATGACAATTGCAATATGTCAAGGTATACTTTAAATGCATTGTCCCCAATGGATTACAGCATGTATTCTCTTTCTCTTTTCTCCTATTATTGACTTTTGTTTCATACTAGATAGATAGGTAGATAGATAGGTAGATTAGATAGATAGATAGATAGATAGATATGGAGTTAGAGATAAATATATATAGATATAGATATTTATACATATAGTTTTCCATATAAGATAAACCACATGATAGTTAAGCTTGTGGGTCTGAGTTACTTCACTTAACATTTTACTACAAATGACTCATGTGTATCCTTCTTCATGACAGAGTAGTACTCAATTGTGTATGTATGCCATACTGTTATGGTTTGTGTCTAGCTGTCCCCCCAAAGCCTCATGCACTGATGTGTCTGCAGGATTCTAGAGTTTGTGTTTAATTCATGACCCAATGCTTGTATCACGGGTGTAAGTGCTGCTAAGATTATGGGTGTGAGTGCTAACCCAGTCAAATAAATTGAATGTAATATAAGGAAGGGAGAGAAGCTTGCTCTCTGCTGTTGCTGCTGCTGCTGCTCCTCTTCCTCCTCCTCTTCCTGCTCCTGCTCCTCCTGCTTCTCCTGCTCCTCCGGTTCCTCTTGCTCCTCCTGCTCCTCCTCCTCCTGCTCCTCCTGCCCCTCCTCCTCCTCCTGCTCTTCCTTCTCCTCCTGCTCCTCCTCCTGCTCCTGTCTTTTTGCTCTTGCTATTTTTGTTTTCTGCCACCATGAATTGCTGCCCCCTGTCACTACCACTTTGCCTTGGAGCCAGCTGATTATGGACTGAAACCTCCACAAACTCTGAGGTAAATAAACCTTTCCTACCTTAATTTTGGTGTTGGATATTTTGTCCCAGCAACAAGTAAAAAGTAACCAAGACACATACCATCTTTATCTATTCATCGTTGATGATTATATAGTCTGCTTCCAAGATATAGCTATTACTAATCATGCTTCTAGTAACCTGGGTATGTATATATCACCACGGGATGATGTCCCCAACATTTTAGAAGGAGAAGATCTACTTTCAGGTTTTGGGAGAATCTCCATTGTGCTTGCATTAATTTAAACTCTAATCAGCAATGGACAAATGTTCCTTTCTGCCACAGCCTTATCAACATTTGTTATTGCATGATTTCATGATGGTAGAAATTTTGTTTTGAAGTGAGACAGAATCTCAGTGTTGGTGAATTTGTTCCAATGGCAGTGATGTTGAACATTTTTAAATGTATTTATTGTCCATTTAGATTTCTTCATTTGTGAAGTGTCTATTAATTTCAGATACCCATTTTTGTTAGGGTCTAATATTTTTGAGGTGTCTAAATTATTTTAGCTCCTTACACATTCTAGATACCAGTCCTTTATCTGAGAAATAATTGACAAAATGTTTTCCCATTCTGCAGAGTTATCTTTTCACTCTGTTGAGATTTTCTTTGTTTGCAGAAGTTTCTTCATTTAATAAGATCCTATTTGTTGTTTCTTGGTGTAATTTCTTATGCAAACAAAATTTTGTCCAGGAAGTCTTTCCCTATACCTATGTTTTCAAGAGTTTTACCTAATTTATCCTCCAGAAGTTTGGTGGTAGGTTGTTTTGTTTTGTTTTTTAGGAAGGAAATGTACTTATCTCACAGTTTGCAGAAGTTGCAGTACATAATCAGCTGGCTCCAACACAGAGTGGCACATGGCAGATGGTAGCTGTTCATGACAGTGGAAAACAGCAAAGCAGCAGGAGCAAAAAGTGGCAGCAGCCAGTTGGGTGTTTCTCTACCACTTAAGATGCAGGGAGAAAAACTGATCTCAGGTGGGTGACCTCCAAATGATACAGGGAACCTCCAAATGACCTAGGGAAAAATGATCTCCTGACCTGACCTGACCTGCACGAGTTCATGTTCTCTAAAACCAAAGAATGATTTTAGGAACAAACAGAGGTTCTGAGCAGAATATATTTATTGAGGGAAAGAAGGTGCCTGTCCAAGAAAGGGACAGAAGGGGGGTCCAAGCTGTCTCTTCCAGGGACTTTTATAGTGTAAAACCATGCTGGACTAAGGTAGAGAAAGGGGGAACTCATTTAGGTGGATGTGGAGTGGGACAAAACTATGGTCAACCAATGAGATTACAAGCACCATTGCTCCACTAAAATTGATTAAGTCCAGGACCAAATGGAGAAGGGAGTCAAGTAGCAAGGGGACATGAATGTAAAACAGGGCCTTGTCTGGTAGCCGTCGGATAAGTATTCTTTTTGGCTTTCTCAGGGTAATGGTCAATCCTGGATGCTAATCTTTATGGAGGTTAACATTTGTTTGGTCTTTAGGTCTGGCTCAGAGCAGGAACATAGTCCCTCCCACGGTTGTAAGGTATCTTGTCTTCTTTGAGGGCCTGGCCCTGTCTGACTGCCTATAATATTTACATCTAACTCAGCTGCCTGCAACACGTAGATCATTGATCCATTTTGGTTTTAGTTTAGAGTGTGGTGAAATTTAGGGCATAAGTTCCTTCTGCTGCATATGGATAGCCAGTTTGCCCACCACACTTGTTTAAAGACACTATCTTTCCTCCAGCAAAGGAATGTGACCTGTTCAGCGGAGATAATACAGTTGAGTGTGCCTTCATTTGTACCTTCAATTCTATTTCATTGGTCCACGAGGCTGGATTTTTTTTTTTATTGTTTGCTATTTCTTTGTTTTTGCCAATACCATACTGTTTCTACCATTTATCTATGTTGTATAACTTGAAATCTAGGATTAGGATATCCCTTGCCTTGCCTTTCTTGACCAGAATTGATTTTGTTATTCCAGATATTTTCTGGTTCCCTGTAAATTTTAAGATTCCTCTTTCTAGCTTTATAAACAATGTTATTAGTATTTTAACTATATTTGTTGTACCTATCATTAAATTTTCTGATGTGTCTTTCTGTTTTCTGATATTCTCTTCTATCTAGTTTTTAAAAATATGCTAGTTATTGTAGGGATCTTTCACTTCCTTGGTTACATTAATTTCTAAGTATTTGATTTTTCTGTAGCACAATCAGTACAGAGTTTGTTTTGTGATGTTCTTTGTCATGTCTGTGTCTCTGGAACATTATTTATCTTTTTATTTTTCTCATGAAACAGGTCAATAGCAATGTTTATGCTGTAATCTAGCTTATGTCATTTTATAATTACCTGCTAACATTGAGTTGTTCTTTTATTTTTAATCAAATCAATGATATCTTTCTTTGCAGTTGTGTACCTGAGTGATCTCATGCAACTGAACTAGTATCAATGGGTTTAATTCACATTTAAGTATCTAATGAGAAGTTTTATCAGATGTACTTCAGGCCTTTCACAATCCATGATTTCTTGCGTGTCCAAGTTTTTGTGTCAGTTGTTGGTCCAGCATGTTGTGTTTTTGCATAAAACAAGTGCTCATATAGAAGTTATGGCATACCAAATTTTTTTGGTGATTTAAGAACTTCCAAAATTTCTTTCCATTTTCCTTAGCATGACAAGTATTTTGCGACCACAGACTGACTTTTCAAAACTGAGATCAATTTTATTTAAGTTAAAGCAAATAAAACAATTTGGAAAATCAGTTACAGCAGCCACATTTCTAGTGATCAACAGTACCATCTGTGAAAGTAGATTTCTGTCCTTGAAAAATTTTCGGGTTGACGGTGCTACTGGGAATTTATTTGTAAGGTGCCACAGCTCATTTTAGCTTAACCGGTGGAGCCACAAGTTTGATCTAAGACATGGAGAAATGAAAACTTTTAATCAGAATCTCTTAGGGGTTGGGTAGACCATGGCTCAGTAGAATAAGCACTTGCCTGGAAAGCACAAGAGCTTTAGTTCAATCCCCGGTTCTGAAAAAAACAAAATCTCTGCTTATCAGTTTTTCTCTTTTAAACTCTGAGCCTATTTGTGGGTGGCAAGGAAGCGGGTTATAGTCTGAGAACTGTTCCATTTTGCCTCCTACTGTCCCCAGCCTCTGATGTCCACAATAATAAAATAACCACTATCATTGGCAAAAATTGTGG
>NW_004524580.1:12384513-12392578 GCF_000260255.1 Octodon degus
TGTTTGCCTAACAAGCTAAACTTACATTTCAAAGAATTTGAATGTAAATTAGCTTATTATTCTCAAATTATATCGCATATTAAATTCACAGGGAGAATGTGTATAAAGAAACCGCAATTGGTGAGATTCATTAATTTATTTATTTTCATTGTCATTTATTTATTTATGAAACAGAACAGTGTAGGTTGAACACTAGAAGCATTTATATTACATTAAAAGTAATATTAAATTAAAATATTATTGTCTGTGTCTTACAAATAAGCAATAACGCTTTACCGTATATATGGTTGCTTCCTTGGAATGCTATTTAAAATAGGAATATTTGGCTCATGATCTGTTTTAGGCCCATAGACTATACATCATCCTATTCCCTTAGGTAAAGAGCTGCACAGTGCTGTGGTTTGCAGTGAAGATCTCCAAACCTGGCCCACAGCCTGTTAGGCACCTGGCCACCCTGCAGGAGCAAACCCTTGAGCGGGCGAAGGAAGCTTCATCTCCACTTACAGCCCCATCCTTGGCATTATTACCTTGTAAATTCCACCTCCTATGAGATCTGCCTTGGCATTATATTCACAGGAAAACCCACCCTGCTGGGGCCTTATTGTGACTTGTGTACATGAGGTATCTGGGTTTTTCTGCCCTTTTGATCCATCCTAAACCCACCCACCCAACCAGTGTGGAGGAAATTGTCTTCCGTGAAACCTGTCCCTCGTGTCAGAGTTTAGAGAGTGCAGAGTGAGAAAGCTTATGCATGCAAACTGCAATGATTTATCTATGAGATGCAACAAGCTGTGTGAGTCTGAGCAAGTCATGTGGCCTCTCTGTACCATTTCCTAACTCACGGGTGGAAATAATGATAATCTTATCACATAAGAGTTTACAACTATTTCTGTAGTACTGTTACCCACTAAGCATTTACAAGGCTTATTAGGAAGACATACAAAATATTACCACATGAATGTATGAGATCAACTGAGCTTTAGATAGGAAGAAATAAGGTTCATTATTTTTAAAAGGATGAAAACTAAAGAATGCCTTTTTATTTACTATCTTGTTACTTTTATAATTATGCAGTATATGACTAGGCTGTAAAAGTTAAACATGTTCCTATATCTTTGAAAACCATACAACTGTATTTTCTAAGAAATACACCAATTAACTTTGTGTTAGTCAAATATAAAGATAATTCATAAATTTACTCTTGCTTCTTACACAAATAGCTGATGAAATTTTAAAGTGCTACAGTGGGATTGCCAGAAATTAGGAAGTCAGTGTTGTTAATTATGCTTCTAATTATGTATTCCTCCTTACTGGCAGGGGAAGACAGCTAGTACAGGAGAAATGAGATCTTCAGAGATTTAACTTTCATGATACAATGCTAAGAATGCTAATGGTTCTAAATCCATTACACAGTCTGCTTTTCACTTACTCCAACCCTGAAATAGGTGACTACTTCCTTCATTTTCCCAGAACTTTCCTGGATTTAGTAAGGAAAACCTTGATCTTGACAAATTGTTAGGAGTGAGAAAACCGCATGATTGTTGACCATATTACAGAAATCAACATTTACACTTTGCTATAGAAAAGTTTTGAAAAATTGCCAGACTGGTATAAAGAACAAAAACATGTTGATATACTTTCAGTTGTTCTAAGGAAAAAAATAATAATAACTTAGACTTCCACATACATATGTGTATTGAGCATATTCATGGTCTTTTTTATTACAATTTTTATTTTTGTGGTACAATAAAGAAATTCAGTGATATAGAAAGAGGTACAAGAAAAGTTTTGAATTCTATTCTCACTACTAAAACAGTGTAAATTGTTACTATTTGGAGTTATCTCCACCTACTAAAAAGTGATTCTTTTTTTTTTTTTTTTTTTGGTAGAACCAGAGATTGAACTCAGGTCAGGCAAGCACTTATTCCACTGAGCCATCTCCCCGGCCCCCAATGATTTGGGAAATAAATGTCACAATATTGGAATTGTTAGCATGATCAGAAAGTATACTGGTTACCACATTATTTGTGGGTGGCTAATTCCTTTCTCTTTAGTAAAAGTGACTTGTTAAGAAGCACAATTTCAGCCAGAGCACATCAGCCTAAAATGTTGATGCTTTCCTTGAGAAATAATGAGATGTGGGTTACTTCCAATAATTATTGATGTCATCCTGTAAGTATCTAAGCTATCACTTGACCTTTCTAGTAAATATTTTTATCTTCATGTCATTTGAAGAAATTATAACCGAGTCATTTTCTTTTATCGTCAAACTTGTTCTTCATGGATGATCTGGTTTCTCTTTTCAATAATGTCGACAAACTGAATCCTCAGAAACATCCGATTTCTCTTTACCCTCTTCATCTCAGTCCCTATTTCTTTGCTCCCCATTTCCTGCCATCTGACAGAACTAGACCTAGTTCATATGCTGCCTTACTCAAGATGAATGTCAGTCTAGGGTAACTATAACCAAGAGATGCAAATGTGTACATTCTTTTCTCCTGAGACAGCCCAGCTGGTTTTGGCTATCGAGGCAGCTGCACTTCATGAGGTCATTCAGGGACTCGGCCTCCTTCCTTTATTTTCTCTGCCATTCGTTCTCCCTTGCACTCTTTAGCATGGTCCAAGGAATGCTGCAAGTCATTGATTTTCTGACTATACCAAAAGGAAAATAAGATAAAATTCGAGTCAATAGTTTTTCTTGAAACAATCAAACAGGCTGAACAAATCACTGATGTTAACTGGGAATCTGAGACTTCTAATAGTTTGTACCTGAGAGCCTTCAACGTTGGGAAAAAGAAAATAGGTTTTCTGTAAAATCTGTGCTTCTTAGAACACATCGCTCATTAATGGGAAATTATTCAAATTGCCTACTGGGCAGAATCAAATACTTTAAGATTGATATCTTGGACAGAGGAGCATTACTGTACTTATGACATTATTTTATATATTTTAAAATGTACCTCATTAGAAAGAAAAAAAATTCTTTACATAAATGCAGTCTATCCATTTAAGTAGTTCCTAATCATTGTCCATAGCAGAGATCATTTCCTATTGCCAAGCTGATTTGAAAAAACTGCAAGGTTGTGACAGCCACACACACACTGTTTAGCTGAGGCCCTGAGGCGCTAACAAAATCAAGTGATTCTCTTATAATGTAGTCCATGACAAAAACAGATTGGCGCATCCTTTTTTTATTTCTGGTACAATTTTATTAAAGTAAGCCAAGCAATTGCTGTGGGTCTGCTCTAGTATGGAAATCATTAATTGAAAAACTAAACATTGGCCATTGGAATGACACTGTATTTATTGTGTATGTTTTTAAGTTAAACTTCAAAGACATTCTTCTGCATCCTTATGCATCTTGACAACATGCAGGGCTTTCTTCTTTCCTTAATTTAACATAATCTTACAACATCTACTTGGCCTTTTTTATTTTCAGTAAATTTCGCCAGCTTCAAATATCACACAGATTCTTCAAGATGGTCATAATATGATACAATAAGTGCTACAAAAAATGAGTACTGACTTGTTTATATCTAATAGAATAAGTTTAGTAGAGAAACTTTCAGTACACAGGTTGTGGGAGGAAGAAAAGGCTGACGGAAACAATGATGAGATGTACAGATTAAAAGCTTTCATATATTTTAGTATCAACCACCCCTTGGTAACACATTGGCTCTATACTTAATTGTTCATAAATTTGGAAAGTCACTCTTTCTAAGCCTCATCTATCACATTCCTAACATAAGAATAATTCCACAAGATTATTTTTATAAGATAGTGGATTTAGCATACATCCTGGAACTAACCACATAATAAATTATAGCTAACATCACTATCATTATAGATTAAGGGTCCTATGAGAGAACTGGAGGTAATATAAGATTTTGAAGTAGATTTATTTAAATTAATTAATCATTTGAAATGATCATGAAAAATAATTCTTTGTTTTCTCTACATCCTAAGTACTCGCATTGCTAACAGGTTTTGTATATTTTTTTCTAGCGTACAAAGAAGCAAAATCGCATGGTCTTTAAATTAGTTGACATTAGGCTTAAGGCAGTAGAGCAAAGCATGAAAATCTAGCATACTCAAATGGGGAAGCAAGCCATGTGCAGAAGGGTAAACACAAAGAGATGCAGAAATCAGCAAATACCTTAAAAGCACTGCAAAACAAACGCATGTGAAATGGCTATTTTTAAAGGGGAGAAAAATGAAAACACTTATACCGAAAAGTTCATGACTAAAAACACATGACAATGAGGAGAGTTAAAAATGACAGAATGGTTTCAACTGTTCTATGTCTGAACAAAGTACTTTTATCAGCTACTTTCATTACCCAACTAACATCAATCATATTCACAACGATGCTTTAAAGAAAATATCCTGAAGGAGATACTGATTGAGCAAAAAGGGAAGTTTCTTTAGTTAACCTTGAAGGCTATTCTAGTTCAGTCGGTGAATTGTGAATGTATTATTGAAATATTTTAAAAATATAGTTTATAATTACATGGCTAAATATAACAATGATATAAATCAAGGTCCAAGATTAAGGACATGTAGAGATACATCTAGGACATATAGAGATTAAGTACATATAGAGATTTCCATAATTATTGCCACTATAATTTCAATGGCATTTTTTAAAATGTATTTAGTACAGGGTCTACAGGGTCTCACTACAAATATCAGACTTGTAGTGATCCTCCTGTTTTCAGCCTCCCAAGTGCTGGGATTAGAGGTGTGTGCGACCATGCCCAGTCTCACTGTCTGGGGCAGGGCTGGTACGGCACGCTGAGGATCGAACCTTGGTCCCTGTACCTGCCTAAGCAGACACTTTAGTCTGCTGAACTACTGGCTGGCCCTGGCATTTTATATTCTTTCAGTCTAGCATCTGAATGTCTCAGAATTATGCTCTTAGCTTCTTGACATATGAATGAATATCATAAATTCAATTTATTTTAGTTTAGTTGATCATGAGATAATAATGAAAACCTTAGAAGAGATATAAGAATCAGGTTTCCAAAAGCATAAGCAGTCTAAGACCTACTTGGACCTATTAACCTTCATGTCTAGATAAGAAAGAATGTTAGTAAATTTTTAAAAGTAATTGAAATAAAGGATATATTGTTCTGGGTTTAACTGATATCATTCATTTCATTCAGAAAGAGAGATTGGGTCATAAAAAATATTTCTAAGTACTTAAAGATTTTTACTTCTTTTTTAACATTAAATTATTTCAGCTTTTGTTAATGAGGACAGCAAGTATAAATCTTGAGATCTTTTGTGAAAAGGAAACTAACAATGTGATTCAAACACTCAGAATTCAAACTAGAAAATATCTATCTTAAGAATCATACAATTAACTGATTTGTACTTTGTCAAAAAATGTAATCTTGAAAATATTTTAAATAGCTTTATTTTAATTAATACATCAGGCCAAGGTAATCTTGCACAAAAGAATTCTGGAAAGTCTCCAGAGGAATACTACAACACGTTTCTCACTCATTCATGTGTGCACTTTTGGTTACTATGGCAACAAAGTTAGATGAAAAACAGTGTAGTGACAAGGAGCAGCTAAACGTCATCTTCTATTTAAAATCTACGACTTTTTTCTGTTTGTATTGAGTTACTTTTACTGCCATCCAACTTAATCATCTATAGGAAAGAATTATAATATACCTGTTAAGTAATATATTTATCTTCGTTGTATTTCTGAAATATGAAATAATTACACAAACTAATTCTCAAACAAAAATGTTACTTTGACTTGCATCATGTTGAACGTACTTACCACGTCTGTTAGAAAATGAGTTATATAATGACAAGGTAGACATCAAGAACCTATTTTTAATTTTTTTATTAGCACATATTATCAGTATATATTGATTACATTCATTGTGGTAGATTGGTACATGCACATAGCACATCTCAATCTTTTTTCCTCCCTTCCCTCCTCTCCCATGTTTTTGGCTAGTATCAGATTCATTTATCTTATGAGTCCTTATTAAATTAATTATCATGCATGCAGATTAATGATTATGTGCTAATCATCCAATAAACATAAGACAATTATACTAAATCAACACACATTTTTAGATCACCCAAGCTGGATTACATTTTTTTCTTTTTTCCTATTACCTGTCTTTTGTTTTGTTCTTTATTATACACTGAGTTTCTCATAGAAGAGACAACGTGCTATATTTAAGACTGTGTGTCCAAGGGCTGGCCAAATAGCTCAGCGGATTAAAGTGCCTACTTTGGCAGACTCAGCAGCTGAGTTCGATCCCTGGTGCGCTGTGCTGGCCCTGACCCAGGGTGTGCTGAGAGGGTAATTGAGACTGGGTATGGTGGTGTGCACTTGTAATCCCAGCTCTTGGGAGGCTGAACACAGGCGAGTCATTAGGAGTCCAATCTATATAGTGAAATCCTATAAACTCTGTAAAAAAAAAAAAAAAAAAAAAAAAAAAAATTGTGTGTCTGTTTTACATCTTAGCATTATGGTCTCAAAGTGTATCCACTTTATTGAAATGATCAAATTTCATCTTTGCTTATGGCAAAACACTACCCAGTTGTGTATAAATAACAACATTTTCTTTATCGTTCATCTTTTCATGTTCATGTAAGCTACTTCCTTGATTCAGCTATAATGAATTGTGCTGATATATAAATAGGTGGACATACATCACTGTGGTTGATGTCTTTAACTCTTTTGACACAATACTCAGAAGGAAAATAGTGGGGCATAATAGAGTTTCTATCTTTGAAGAAACTCCATACTGATTTCCATAGTGGTTTACCTGTTTATACTTCCATTAAAAATTAAGAAGGGTTTCTTTTTCCCTTGCAGCTTCACTAGCTTTTGTTATAGGCTGACTTCTTAAGCATAGCTGTTCTTTATATATGGAAAGATATTTTAGCATTGTTTTCAAAAACATTTTTAATGGCCTGCAATATTGAGCACTTTTTCATATGTTCATGGGCCATTTGTACTCTTTCATCTGAGAAGTGTCTATTCATTTCAGATGTGCATTTATTGATTTGGTCTTTTATTTTGGGAGGATCAATGTTTTGTGTTCTTTATACACTTTAGATATTAGTCTTTTTTCTAAGGAGTAGCTGGCAGAACCTTTTCCCATTTTGAGGTGTCTTTTCATTCTGTTGGTGGTTTCCTTTTCCATGTTGAAGCCTTTTAATTTGATATGATCCAAGTTGAGTCTGGGTATTATTTCTTATGCAATCAGTGTTCTGTTTAGAAAGCCTTTGCCTACAGCTATACTTCAGGTGTTTTACCTATTTTGTCCTCTAGCAGTTAAAGTGTTTCTCTTCTAACGTTTAGATGTTTGATCCCTTTTGATGTTCTTTAGTGTACGGTGAGAGATACACATGGATAATCAGTTTTCTCCAGCACTATTTGTTAAAGAGACTGTCTTTCTCCAGAAAAGAAATTTGGCCCCTTTGTCAGATATAACATAACTGAATGTGCCTGGAGTTCTTTCCCTACCTTCTATTTTGTTCCATCCATCCATGAGCCTATTTTTGTTTGTTTATTTTTGTGATACCACAGTGTTTATCCAACTACATCTTTGTTATAAAGGTTAAAGTCTGGAACTGTGATGCCTTCTTTTAAATTTTTTTTTTATTTTTTAATGAATATAAAATAGTGCTAGGGAGATAGCTCAGTTGCATACTGCCTTCCTGGAAGCACAGGTCCTCAGTTCAATACCTGGTACCAGAAAAAAACAATACAAAATTGTAATACAAAATAAATTAATTAAAAAAACAACATTAGAAACAATACAAAAATTTCACAAAGTAATAGAAATTCAACAATGGTTGCTGTGTTACATAAAGTTATCTTCAAATTAGTTGTTTAGGTAACCAGATATAAATGTGCAAAATTAGTTTAAAAATGTTATAAGAAATTTTTTTTTTAAATAAAAGAAAAATTAAGCATTCACTGCTCTTTTCAAAAGACCAGCAGAAATCAGGCAGTACGATTATCCAGACTATCTTGCATATACAAATAAACATGTCTTTTTTCCTTCTTTCTTTTGTTCTTTTC
>NW_004524580.1:12392678-12415988 GCF_000260255.1 Octodon degus
TTTTTTTTTTTTTTTCTTTTTAATGTATTTAGTACAGTGTCTACAGGGTCTCACTACACAGATCGGACTCGCACTGATTCTCTTGTTTTCAGCCTCTCAAGTGCTAGGATTACAGTTGTGTGCCACCCCCAGTCTCAGTCACTGTCTCAGTGCACCCCGGGGGGCAGGGCTGGCATGCCGGGGATTCAACCTGGTCCCTTCATCTGCCAAAGCAGACATTTTAATACAATAATCTATCTGGCCAGCCCTCATCCCAGTTTTTCTTTCCCTTTGAACAGATTCTTTCCCTTCTGTCTTGTCCTTGTGTGAATATTGCTTTTGCTATTCTAGGTTACTTTTGATCCTTCATGAATTTTAGGATTGTTTTCTCTAGTTCTATAAGGAATTCTGTTGATATTTTAATTGGGATTTTGTTAAATCTAGATAACAGTTTTGTATTTTTTGTTCTGTACTTAAGGGAAGGGTCTATAAGGTGTTCAGGGTCTCACTCTAGATCAGACTTGTAGTGATCCACCTGTTTACAGCCTCCCAAGAGCTGGGATTACAGGTGCATGCCACCATGCCCAATCTCAGTCACTGTCTCAGCATGCCCCAGGGGCAAGGCTGGCATGGCAGGCCCTAGGATTGAACCCCTGTCCCCTGCACCTGCTTGCAGGTACTTTAATCCACTAAACTATTTGGCTGGCCTTTTTTATTTATTTATTTATTTATTTATTTATTATTTTTTTAGATAACAGTTTTGTAAATGTGACTTTTTGATTATATTTGTTCTGCCTACCCAGGAATAAAGGCTTCCCATTTTCTCACAGCCCCTTTGATCTTTTTCAAAGTACTACAGTTTTTATTGTAGAAGTCTCTCACTGCCTTGGTTGGGTGAATTTCTATGTATTTTATTTTTCCTTGATGCTATTGTGAAAAATATTTGCCTAATTTCTCTATCAGTGAGTTGGTTATTAGTATTAAGGAACATGCTTTGTTTTTGAGTGTTGACTTTGTATCCTGCTATGATACCAAAGTAGGACATTTGTTTTAGGAATCTTTTGGTGGAGTTTTTAGGATCTTCCACATAGAAGAGCATTATATCTGCAAATAATGATAATGTGACTCCTTCCTTTTCTATCTATATCTCTTGTGTTTTTTCTCTCCTTTGTCCCATTGTGCCAGCTAATGTTTTAAGAACTGTATTAAACAGAAGTGACATAGCAGACATTTCTATCTTGTTGCTGACTTCTTGTAGTCTTGCTATGAAGCTCAGACTTGTGGTGATCCTCCTATCTTCAGTCTCCCCATGGTTGGATTACAGGCGTGCACCACTATGCCCAGATTCTGGCTGGCTCAGCCTGCCCTGAGGGCTGGGCTGGCTCGGCATGTGGTGCCAGGGAAGGAACCGTGGTCCCTGCACTTGGCCTAAACTTGTCTAAGCAGGGCCTTTAGTCCACTAAGCTAGCTCACTAGCCTAGAGAAAATCTTTCAACATCCCTCTCTAATACGATGCTGTCCATTAGACAGTCATGGATGACTTTTATCAGATTGAAATAAAGATCTTCTATTTCTATTTTTAGGATTTTTATCAAATGTAAGTTAGAATCTGTAAAATTCTTTTACTCCATCTATTGTCATGATCATGTGAATTTTGATCCTGCTATTTTTATGTGGTGTATTACATCTGTTCATTTCTATATGTTGAAATATCCCTGTATCACTGAAATGAATCCAACTTGGTCATGATGTATGAACTTGTTTATCATTTGCTGCATTGTTTGCCTGTATCTTAGGGTTTTAGGATCAATAATCTATTGTATTGTGAAGAGTCACAGCTATTTTATTTTATGTGATATAAAATAGTTGTCTAGTAACATAGTAAGGATCCAGGACTGGGGAAGTAGCTCAGGAGTCTAAGAACCTACTGGGAACAGAAGAACCCGGGTTCCATCTCCGACACTGCATCCTGTGCTGGCCCCAAAACACAGAGTGCACTGTGCTGGCCACTGAAGCTGGGTGTGGTGGCACATGCCTGTAATTCCAACACTGGGGAGGCTGAGACAGGAGGATGACTACAAATCCGTGCTGCATAGTGAAACCTTATACCACATAAACAGGTAAATAAATAAATACGTGATTTTTTTAAAAATTAACAACAACAACCAGAAGAATCCTTCTGTTTGGACAGCTATCTCTGTAACAGGAAGTTGAATCAGTCATAGCTTTGTAATCATATGCATTGGCATGAGTAATTAGTAAAAATTGTAAAAATAAAATAATGTGAAGTCCCAGTTGATATTAAAATTTTTCTCTTCTCTTTCATTCTATAGAACATAATTATGAATTATTTAAATATGTATTGGAATTAAATTTTCCTTAAATTCAATTCTTGAAAAAGTAATTCTTTCATGTAAGTTATAAAAGTAAGTTATGATACTAATATTTCAGTACATTAATATAATTTTCTACTCGGGATCTTACATTGGCTTTAAGATATCTATGTATTCTGAATTACATTGGTAATAATTCACAAATATTGAATTGTAAATTTTCTGTTATAAACATATTTCTTAAATTTTCTTCAGCTATTGCTCTCTCTAATGTATTAATAAATGATTTAGTGTTTTCAAAAGTGATTTTTGGAATAATACAGACATTAATTTAGACATTGTATATAAAATAATAATTCAGATGAAAATTTAGACGATATATTCTTTTATTTTCAAGTTACGCTAGTGTTTTAATATTGAGTTATTGAAGAATGTTCATGTTGTTTTGCTGATCCAAGAAAATATACTGGAATACATGCTCCATAGGGAAGAATTTTTGTCTTGTTCACTGTTAGATTGCCAGACCCTGGAATACAGCCAGATAGAAAGTATGGTCTCACGAAATATTTTTGAATAGAATATTTGTTGACTAGAAGAATGATGTTATTATGTAATTGAGTAACACTGTTCCTCCATGACTTGGGAGCCATCATATTTTTCCACAATCCATGTAATAAAGACACTCTGTGAAGGCTATAAGATCCTTCATAAATTTCTTGAAGGTGACATGAATAATCCCAAGATGAAGATCAGAGCTAAAAAGATCCCATTTTATTTTCAAGTTTTTAAATATTTTGCAGATTTCTTTTTAGGTCCATAGATGGCTGAGCTTTTCACCATCAAATCAAAATGCTTCCTTCCTACAAGTTGCTTAAGTAGAAAAAAAAAAAAAAACAGAATACATTGTTAGAATAAAAAGTCTAAGACTAAATTTAAATTTAACCACTTTACACATCTACATATTTATAAAATTTGGAAGAACATATTTGCACTAAACGAAGAATGGCATGTTAAATTTGCCTAGGAATATACATATTGTATAATATATTTTTAAATATAAATTCACCACATTCTGACTTTTCTGCCCACCAAATAATGGTTATAATAAGTATAATAAAATTTGTAAGTTTTACCATTTCCATAGGCAAAATAAATTTAGAAAATTATATGGAATCTTGGGAGAGATTAGGGAAAGGATTAAGAGAGGGGCTGGTAAGCACATTCATTACACATCAGTTATCCAGCTCTTAGGCTATGTATGTGGTTTCTGTGTACCAGTTATGCTGTTACTTTTCATAATAGGTATTTTGCTTTATGCTTTAAATGTTATATATCTTTTATGCAAATATCAGATTCTAGTAATAAAGTTTATTTTTAAATGCAATGTTTAATGTAGTCAATATTGCTGATATACTCTAAACTCTAAAATTGTCCTGTTTAAAACTCACCAGAATAAATATTTCTCACGTTTGATTCCTAGGTTTTGAATAAGTACTTTCTATGTATTACAGACCTAGCCAAGTTGCGCATAACATCATTCCTTAATGACTTGGATAAGATCATTGGGTGGATTTGTACAGTTTACATAAGAAGAAAACAGGAAAGTTATGTCAATAATTTATTTGATTAAAAGAGATGCCTGTTGCTTTTGTTTGTAGTAAAATTTGAAGAGAATTTAAATAATGCACTTACTTAAGGAATAAATTATGCCTCACATACGATTTTGTTGTTGTTCTTAATGAACGTGTTTATTTAAAAAGTTAGACAATGAATTAAGATTGATGTCTTTAAGAGCAATCACTCTTTAAAAATTAGATTTATTCTTTTTTTACCCAACAGGTCTTGCTGTTTTCGCTAGGCCATATGGTTTCACTGGTTATAAGCTCAAAAGCTTTAGGAAATATTTCGTGGTCTGTTACTTTATCATACTTTTTAAATATGAGATTAAAGCAAATGAATATAAATTTTGTTTTCGGTGTAGGTTCTGTATTATCCCAGACAAGAAGCCAAAAGCAGCAAGAGATTCAATGTAGGTGGTAGGTAATTTCAACAGTTTTGATACTTTACCAGAAAAGTATAGCATTTTACTATAATATATAATCTAGTTCAACTGTTAAAATATAAGAGATTGATGCACACATAAAGCACAAAACTCATACTGACGCAAAAATAAATTTTAATTGTCAAATATATATCTAGATATAGTAATGATATGAGTCAATTTTCAGATATCTGGGAAATTCATCTTTATAATGCAAAAAGTGGCATGAAATTATTAATGTGCATTTTAAGTAAAACATTTAAACAAATTATACTAAATAGAGCACCAAATTATATTATATTGTATTATTTCAGAAATAATGTTGCAAATCATAAATTATTTCGAACACTGATTGGTACTGGCATTTATAGTTGTTTTCTTTCTTTTCATTTCAGAGGATTAGTTGACACATTTCCCTCCTTACCTGTCCCTTACCTCAAAAACTATTTTAAAATGGACTTTATCAAGTTAATTGATAAGTCAAGAAAGGGTTCATGATTTCAGGTACTGCTTTGCCCAGAAATTAAACAGTTACAGAGACCATCAAGTCTGTCTGTCCCTTGATTCTGCTTTAATTTGGGGAAGTAGCAGATCAACTATGACAAAAACTAATGCTTATTAGTGAATAAAGTCAGGTTTGTATTATGCATTTTGGTTAATATAAAAAGAAATGAAGGCATCTTAGCCAACAATTCCAGAGAAGCTCCCAGAGTTGACTATGCTTAGTTTTTCACATGTGTGTATCACTGAGAAAACCACCAGTGTGATGTTCTTACCGGACCAGGCCTGGGATATGGAGCACATGGTTTAAAGTAAGAAAAATAATAAATCTCAGAAGGAAAATCAAATGCAATAACCAAAATAAAGACAAATGTATTTTGGTTACATATGTAAGACATAAAATTTCCATATAGTCCTTAGCACCTAATAAATATACACTCTTCCCCATATATATGTTTTTAAATGGCTCTATTTTAATATAATGCATTTATTCTTTTCTTTGAATTTTCTATAAACTCTTTTTTCATGTCCATGCCCCACCTAGTATTTGGATAACTATGTTCACATGGGGCAACCATATGGGTAAACTGGATCAGATCTGTGTCTTCAGGAAATTTTAAATCCAGAGAAAGACATAATTGCCACTCAACGGCTGTACAAATAGGAGTCTCCCTAACAGTATATCCAAGAGTCCTCTCCTAGCTCTGAGCCAGGTCAAGAATATAGGCCAATGGGCATTCGTGGAGCTCTTGAGAAGCACCCTACAGAATTTGACATCTAACTTTAACCCGGCAAGATGAGAACGAATTGCTTGAAGCCTGTTGGAACAAAATGTTCCAGGCAAAGAAACATTGGGACCAACAAGAAGAATTAAAAGTTAAAATAAAAAAAAAAAAGAATTGAAAGTTAAAAGGGTCACTCTAGCAACTGAATGTTACTTGCCTTGCAATCATGAATTAAAATATAAAGGATAGAGATGAAGATAGAAAAATGAGGAGAATGGATTACAAAACTACATTTCTATCTTGTGTACTACAACTTTTGGTTTATCTCTCCTTAAAATGTGTCCCTCATGCTCACTCATACTAACTCTTCCCTTTCTTTTAGGGTCATAAACATCAGGAAATCAGGAACATTAGAAATAAATCAAGATCCTTCAATTTTATTAAATATAAAACTGAAATAATGAGACTGTCTCACCATATTCTAATTGATTACTGGGTTACAGTATACTACAGTGTGTTTAAGACAGTGCTTACTATCCACCCAGAGGGTGCCCTACATTTTTAAATTTCTTTATAGTAAGTTGGTTCACTTGGCAGGGAGGCTACACCCATGTCTCATGGCCATCTCAGTATCACAGGTCTCCAATAATGCTTCTCATATCTTCCAAGTCCCAAAGTTCTTTATTGGCATTTACTGTACCTAATATTTAATGCCTTGACTTGAAATTATTTTCATGTACATCTTTCTGCTTACACAGTTTTGTGACCTTCTGTAGATGATTTTCATCTATGTTTTCTATGGAACTAACCCATTTCTATGTTAAGATAAATTTACATGAACTTTTTACTTCAATGAAACTTTAAGCATAGAGATAAATACAAAAGTTAAAGTCATCATTAATACAAATACACAAAGTACTGAAAGTCAATGTAAAAAAAAGCTTATCTTAACCTCTAGTTATAAATGTCTGGGGGTCAAAGGACACATAGGTAAAAGGCTATGTAAGTAAATCATTTTAACTCAGGGTAATTGGGGTTCACTGTTATGTATAACAGAGGCCAAAAATATATTACAGAGATTGGATGATTTGAGTATCATTCTTAAATTTTGATAGATTGGGCTGAAATTTACATTTTTGTAATCTTCAATCAAATGATTAATTCCTCAACTTCAGAATGGAACAAGATTTTAAGAAGGAATAGTGCCAATGATTAAAAAATCAAATGCTTAAAGCACTTTTGGAATGCATTTTTCATCATGCATATAAGCATAAAGCCGAGCAGGACTTAGGGTCTTGCTTTGCTGTTTCAGTCCCCTGCTATCTAATCAGGTGATTTTAGTTGGAAGAGACATACAAAATTGAAAACTACCCATTGATGTTCTTCTAAACATCATAAATATCTAACGCTCTGTTAATTCCAAATGGCCTACTCCCTAAATATTGAATAAACACGTATTATTCTTCAAGTACTGATAGAAACTCCTTGGATGAATTTCTTTTCATCCTCAAAGCTCTAGTTCTACTGCAGGGTCTACAGATCACAGGTGAATAAGCTAGGCTACAGGGGGGTTAGCCAACTTGCTGGAGCCCAAATCACCACTGCAAACCAAAGCCAACTTTCCAGCAGGGCAACCTGACTCTCAATTGCAAACTCTAAAATTCCACAAGGTGCTGTTTTAGATGTTTAAGAATGTAACTGACATACAATACGGGGGATATTCTGAAAGAAAACATATATCCCTATGAACAAATTTAAATCAACTGAATATGTCAACACCATGAAGACATTTGTATCATTCAAAGTCAGAATTTCTGTCCTTTGGATGTCAAATCTGCCATTTGATCTCATCTGATAAGCTGTGCATTGTTTTAACACCCACTTCTGTGATTACAAACTATTCTTGTCATGTCTTTCAAAGGTGAAATTATGTTTTTAATGTTATCTTCTTCCACAGACTGTTACAACTTTCAGGATGTGGTGCTACTGACCACTAGATGTTTCTTATGTACTGAAGACAACATACAGTGGAAACACTCCTTTATAACTCACAGCAGCATACTTGAATGTGCATATTTAAAGACATACTTTTCGGACCATCGAGATAGCTCAGTAGAACAAGCACTTGTCTGGTAAGCACAAAGTCCTAACTCAATCCCTGGTAACACACACACACACACACACACACACACACACACACACACACACACACACACATAAAAAAAAGATATATTTTTCTTTGTCACCAGAACCAACCCATGTAGTCAGATGTGAGTACTATGGTAAACATCTTTCAACCCAAATTCCTGGAATATCATCTCTGTATATGAAAAACTACTTCTATTCCCAATTCTCAAAACCCAAGAACTGTTAGATTTATCCAAAATGATAAATTATACAATTACACTTTTCATGTTGTTGTGTTTCTAACATTTCTGTCTTCTGCATGGTGGCTTTCATATGTATTTAAGGTTCTGGTCTTGGAACACTTTCCTGTGTGTATTTCAAACAAGACAGACAATAAATCTTAGAATTCCTAAATCAAGACAAGTTGAAAATTGTTTCCAATCTGTAGCACTGAAAGTTCTAGGTGCCTTTCCTCATTATTAGTTGAGGCACAGGAAAAGAGGATAAACAGAAAGTAAGTACTTTAATGTTTCTCTATGACTTGTAAACTACTTAAGAATGAATCTAAAAGTGCTGAGAGGAAAAGTTTAATTAATAAAGAAGAAAAAGAAAGCATAAAGAGATAAGAGGAAATAAAATTGTTTAAAAAATGTTATTGGCATTTTGAAAAATCCTACGCTTTTCAGTACATTTCCGGACTATCAAAATAAAGGAAAATAAAACAAAAGCCCATGAGCTTGTGGGCTCTGAACCTTAACCACCCAGCCAGAGACAGCTGCTTATTTTGCATCCCGAATGATGACAGACTGTTGAGTATTTATGAAGCTATAACAATGGTGCCAAACCTCTGGTGCGCATGTCGCAGTGGGCTTTTTGTATCACTGAAAGTGCTAAAAGGTTAACCATCGCTGCGTCGTAGTGTTTTCATTAGATTGTATCAACATAGTCAGAAAAGTCACTATTATGGGTCAATGAAATCCCTATTGAAATCAGTTTGGCAGTTGCAACTGCAGAAAGGAGAAGAGTTATAAGGGGTATGAGAGGGTCCTTTCTAATATCCTGAGACGCTGATGTTTAGAAATGTATTGTTTCCTGGGGAAACTGAAATTGTCCATTTAAAATAATAATTTGGTTTTATTTCTTCAAAGGCAACATTCACAGTGTTCTATTGAGACAATTATTCTTCCAGTATTTCTTTTATAACATTTAAAATTTATTATAATTACTCATTAAAAAGTCATCTGAAGCGAACTGTTGGGCAAACTTCATTTTAGGATATTTTAGTGCCCTCTAGTGTCTAGAAATTTACCGTTAGCGTTTCTTTTTTAAAAATTACGTAATTGTGAAACGCAAGGTTTAAAAAAATGGTAACTTAGAAATGATACAAAATAGGAAAAATATATATATGCAGCTTGGAAAGAAATTAAAGCCAGATGTTTTTTCAACATAAATATAAAACCTGATGAAATGTAAATTTGGCTACTTTTTAAACATCAGATTAAGTGGCTCCTCCTGCCCTTTGCCTGACAAGCCTCTCATATGCATAAATGCACCTCCACATTACAGGCTCAGCAACCCCACTGCGTCTGTTGACTTCTGTAACACCAGGGTGAGGATTTCCTTGGCATCCATGTATGTGAGACAGTGTTTACATTGCTAAAGTAGGCGCATTATCTGATTTTCTAGACCCCAAAATGCTGAAATATTTGATCTGTGATAGGGCAGTAATCTAAAGCCTCCCACCATTCTCTCAGAAAAACTGTTTTTCAAACAAGGACGAAGCAATAAGAAGGTGACACTGAAGTGCAAGAGTTTATGAAATATTAACCAAACTGTTTGAGCCAAAAACATTTAAGCTTAAGATGGGTTCTGAAAAATTATTTTAGGAAAGTCTCTTCGAACTCCTCATCAAATCTAATAATTTACATCAGTAGCATTAAGAGAATACTTGTGCCTTTTTCTCAATGGCCAATATTGATCACCGCACATTTTATATTGAAAAGACGGAATACAGCATCTTTAGCAGCATTGCTTTCAACTTCAGAGGTCAATGTAGGACTTGTAAATTGCATTGCATACTAGAGGCCATAGATCTGATGATTGTGAACACTTCTCAAAACTCACTTGGTCACTTTATTATATATTCAATGAAAAGTGACTCCAAATTGCTTTGTGATCTTCAGTATCAGAAAAAGTCCAGCAGAAATCAGAAACCATTTTTGAGTGTTCAAGGGACATCATGGTAATGATATTTTTTGAATCCAAGTATTGCTATATTTTTAATATAATTCAAATGGCATGAACAATGATATCTGTTAAAATCATGGAGAATTATTTTGTCTTTGTATTTGGGCAAGTCTCCTGCATGTTGCCTCTTTGTAACATGGGAGGGTGTGATAAAGCTCAGGGGACGGTATGAGAAGAAAACGAACATTTCTTCCCAATTTGGAATCTAAATGAGGAGAGAGGTAATGTTTTCAATATTTTTAGATAAAATATTAGGGAACACACTATCAGTGTATTTTATATTTATGCTCAATAAATACAGCATTCTACATGTTCACATATATTTTAAAATGCATTGTCCAGAGCAGGTAAATTTTCTTATTTGTACAAAAAAATGTATGATTTGTAGGCCTGGCACTTGACTTTGGCATCCTATTGGTTTTTTTAAATTTTTTTTTTTTTACTCTGCATCCTGGACAGGTGAAGAATTATAACTATACCCAGTGTTAAACTTAAAACCACTAATGGTGCCATCAGTCAGTATTCACTGCCATAAATCCCATGACAGAATTTTCGACTATTCTCATATTCTTTTACTCTTACCATATCCACTATTCTAAGACACATGTATGTATAAGAAACCACCTTCTTTAACAATCAAAACGTAAGAGAGACAGATTCATGTTGGGTGAGTGTCTTCCGTGCACCAGAAACACTGCAGTGTGCGTTTTCACTATTTCAATACCTATTATTCCTCATAATAGTCATGAGATTAATGTTGTCATTATAAAGAAGAAAAAAGAAGGTAAAAGAAAAAGATTAACAAAAGTGTCTCTTCTACTAAGCTTTTTCTCCCTGTCAGACACTGTTCTAAGATATTTCCATATGTCGCTACTTTTTATTCCTAGTGACAGCACAGAGTTTATGGTGTCTATAATTTTTTTTGGAACTCTTAGAAATGAAATAACTAAAGTTTACAGAAATTAAGAATCTTGACAGTGTTTACAAAGCTTTCATGTCACTGAACTGAGACTTTATTAAGAATCTAATTCTGTTTTCCTACCAATGTTAATGGAGTGAGTCAAAGTTAGCAAGAACTACTAGTGGGTATCGGCATCAGTTTCCTCTATCTCTTGGAAAAGCACCATATTTCTTCTATTCAATTACTTAGAGGCATAATGAGAACAGGTACCAAACTGACACCCTGGGTTTGTGGAAGCCAGACTTCATTAGTTAGGAATCCTTAACGTAGAGCTAAAGGTTAGGGCTGGCGCTTCTAGACTTGGTAATGATTCAGCTACCCAAGTGTGGCAGAAAACTGCAACGCTAGACACTGTGACAGAAACTATACATTCATAAGGAAGTGCTAAGTGAGTGCCTTAAAGGAGCCACACCAATACAAACAGATGAGGACTAAAAACGAATAGAGAACAACAAATAGCATGAAAAAAAAAAATAGCATGATACAGAAACCTTATTTCTCAGATAAATGATCTGATTTCACTCATCACTGTCCCACCTATTTCCAACTCCTATTCTACTTTGCACCCTGCTGGATTACTTTCACTTTCTGGAGAGATGCATGTTCTCTCTGGTCTCTGGTTATGGCGAACCTCCGCATGGTATCCCTTTAGCCACAATTTCAGCATCTATTTTGCCTTGACTTTTCACTTTGCGGCTTACCATCACTACCTCCAAGAAGATCTTTGTAACCCTCAATTCACTATAAGCCCAAACATTCAATGTCCTAGAGTACAGACCCTTTCTGTAACTCTAATTACCTGGTAGGTTAACACTTTCATTTCGTTATGTCTGCCTCCTGACCACTCTGAAAGATCAACAGAGACGGGGTATGCACCTGTCTGTGTCATCAGCATTCCTCTTCTAGGCCCAGTACATCGTAACTGCAATTTCAAACTGAGCAGAACTTAATTTATGCACTTCTTGCAACAATATAGAACATGAATTAGTCTTGTCCTTTAAACAGTAAAATTATACTTACATAAACAAGACAAACAGGTGTGAAATGCTATGGAGTAAAGTTAATATATAACATTTCTAATCACACTGTATACAGGTGCTGGATTGTTTCCGTCATTCTTTTTTTGAATTTTCACAAAAGAAACACAGAGAGGAGTCTGATGTATCTTTACTAGTCCCATTAATATTTTTAAATAGGAGACAATTCTTTTTATTCTTCAGTGATCAAAAAGTATTACAGCCAGCTTTATTCAGACACATAACACAATATCTTTATGAAAAGCATTTTTTTAAATGAAAGGTTGAAATCATGCATGTAAAGCAAACCTTTATGAGAGTCTAAGATACTGAAATGATTTGCATCTACTCCTGAAAAAGGTTTTCTACATTATGTAGAACGGATATGTACATATGCACATGATCTCTACAGCAGATAGGTAAACTGCAATTAACACATATTGGACAAGGGGTTGGGGAGATAGCTCAGCAGCACAGCACCTGCCTTGCAAATGTGAGGTCATGAGTGTGATTCCTAGTACCAAAAAGAAAAAAAAAAAAAAAAGACATTGGGATAGCTAACTGAGTGCTTTCACAATAACTACATATTTAGACAGTGAATAAGGAAATAGTTTGAAGAATATATTTTCTTAACTTTGAAGGCTTCTACACATTTTAACTTCAGTATCTGTCAAAACCAAAAGGAACCTGCACCTTTATTAGTCTGCTATAGGGAAATGGTCCAACATAATTGATACTTCATGAAAGCCATTTCACAAAATTTATTCAGAGCCTATTTACATTTAGAAATCATCAGCCGTGAAATTAAATTGCATGATTTTGCATTTTAAAATTATTACATATATTTTGTTCTATCTATATATTCAAAATATTCAAAGACAACCAACCAGGCATTCAGATGGAGACAGATAATACTTTTGAGACTCACAGCCAAAAAATATCTGATTTTAATCACCAATGAATGATATATGTGTACAATCTTTTATCTTTTTTTTTTGTGTGTGTGGCTAGTTCAGCCTGCCCTGGGAGGGGGCTGGCGTGGCATGTAGTGCCAGGATCGAACCGCAATTACTGCACTTACCTAAGCAGGTGCTTTAGACCACTGAGCTACCTTGTGAGCCCCATGTGTGTCCCATCTTAATAATGAGAAATGACGATGTTCAAAGGCCTAAGTAGTTAGAAAAGGCAACACATTTCCACTTGCCACTAAAGATTGTCAAAACTAATGCACGTTATTCTGGCTCCTGCATAATTTTCATCTTGTGGCTTTCATTTTCAAATCTGCATCCCAGTCAATTACCTAGAGACAGTAAGGAAAAGAGGGAAGGTCAAAGCACAGGAAGTCAGCTTCTCATAATCAAGCTAATGACTTTCCTTTAGGAAAGCCGTCTTCCCATGAACTATTGCTAAACTGTGTAACATCCCGTCATGGGGTACAAGATGTTTTGTTTTTGCTTTTTGCATCTTTGTGTTTGCATTCGATGGCTATGTATTCTTGCTGTCTCTACAAAAGTTTCACATAATTCAGAAGTAACTGAGTATGAAGTTCTTATTGACCATGCTTATCACTAACTCAATCTTTCTCCTCTTCTTTCTCCTCCTCCTCTTCCTCTCTTTCCTTCTTTTCACCTTACCCTGCACACAACCCCTTGAAGTGCTAAGAATTGAGTTAATTATTAACTTTTTACACCACATATTTCAGATTATATTCTTTCTGATTAATGCTCATTTTCCTCTCAGGGCATTGGCATATCCATAAACTCTTGCAAGAAGTATTCTAGTACGTTCAATAATTATACTTTGTGCTTACATAGATTTCCCTAATGTATGATTTTTTTATTCATAACATAATTTATGGATATAAAATCATGGTATATATGGCATTCTTCATTCAAATCTTATTTAACCATAATGTTTTAGATAAACTTTGTACACAATAAATATTCTCTGTTTGGTTTTATGAGACAGGATCTCGCAAGTAGTTCAGGCTGGGCTCGAACTCCAGGTAATCCTCCTGCCTCAGCTTGTGGAGTGCTGGGATTACAGATTAGGCCACCACACTCATCTAAAATAAACTTTTAATGTGAATGTAGAAAAATTATTGAAGATACAGATTGTTAAATTTCCATTGTATATTCAAAATGTGTTTATTAAATCACTATTATGTGTCACAGTACTATTTATTATGTATATAGCAGTGAACAACAAAAGTATTTTGTTTTAAACCTCCTCTTTTGCTTATATTGCAGTAAGGAAAACAAAGAGAAAAAAATCTTAATAAGTTGTATAGCTCTTGGGACGCTGTAAACAGGCGGATCACTATGAGTCTGATTTAGTAGTAAGACCCTGAACACCCTGTAGACCCTTCCCTAAAATAAATAAATAAATAAATAAATAAATAAATAAATTGTAGAACATATTAGATATTTAGAAAAGTAACTCAAAAAATAAATTAAAGCCACAGAAAGTGTTTGGAGACAGCAAACAGATGAGTAGACAGGCCAGCAAGATGCAATTTTAGGTAAAGGTATGAATCTAGAAAAGAACTTTGAGAAGAAAACATGCAAGTTATAAACTGAAATGTGGACACAGTTTGTGGGGGTAGCAAGGGAGGAGAATTTCAGGTAGAGGAATACCAAGGTCGCAGGGGTTCAGGATGGAGCTTCTGACAGTCTGGTCCAAGAACAACTGGGCATCTCTTAAGGCTTTACAGCAAAGGGAGGAAAAAGAGAACCAACAGACTGAGAAGATAATTGGACAGATTAGGTGTGGCCTACTAAGTCACCACAAGCACTGTCACTGTCACCCAGTGAGAAAGGAAGTTGCTGGAAGGTTTGAGCTTAGGCAGAAGATAATCGGTGGGAATTTTCAACAGGAAAATTCTACTACATGAAAATCAAAATAGGCAACAGTTGAAATGGGGAGTAAATTGAGGAATGTTAAAATAACCCAAATAATATATGTTGGCCCAAACTACACACACATACACAGACACACATGCACACACATACCCCCGGCCACATCCTTAAGCAAATTCACTGTCTACATTAGTAAGCAGGGCCTTTATTTGAAATTGAGAGGAAAATGTTTTCTTTCTAAGCAGGAAGAAGTCTTCATTTTCTGTACATTGACACCTTAACTTTAATTGTACGGTTCTTCTGACCCAATGACAGAATAATGAAGGAAATATATATATATGTATGTTTTAAATATCTTTTCAACCAAACCCTTCACACAAGACCAGATGAAATAAAAAATTTCAAGGAATTTCAAACTGGGAAGAGACTTCTCACTCATATGGCACACTGACCAGACAGGAAAGAGAAAGCCTTTTGGAAGACAGATAACAGAGTGAGAATATCTGCGGGGGTGGTGCTCTGTAAATTACCTATGGCATTGATTATTTACTTACTTTCAATTTATGAAATGTTTTGTTCTCCAGGGAGTACAGCTACAGAGGGACTAGCGAGTCACAGCCACAGATGTGTGCTTTTATTTATTCCCTTTCCAAGCTTCAATCGGGGTGGGATGCTGGCCCACTACTCCCCTGTGTGTGGAGAGCTCTGTGTGGTACCCTAATTGCACACCAGAAGGGAACCATTTTGCTTGCCCTAGTCCTTAGCTATAGCCACTGTTCTCAGGGAGCAAGGTAGGCTGCTTTTTAAAAGTGTCTAATTCTTGGACATAGGATAGTATGCCCCCCAAAAAATCTAATGACCATACTAACAACAGTAAAGATCTCTAAAAGTCACCCTCTTCTCAGAAGTGCTATTTATGTTTCAAACATTATATCCTCAATAAGGAATGGAGAACAATATAAACATTTTCATAAGTGCATAACTCCCAAAATTTGTTATTATATTTAAGTGATGTGATATGTTCATCCATCTGCAAATCCATACACATTGTTACAAGATACACAGGCAATTAAGCTCACAAAATGTCAAAACTAGACACCAAACCCTGTTTTTAGTCTACAGTCTCTTATAAAATATTTCTCTTACAAGCAACCCGATTGCATCACTAGTTAGATAGCCCACGTGTCCATATGACTTCATACACTGAAATTCTGCTCCCAGAAGGGGTGCTTCAGGAGGTGGGCCCTTTGGGAGATGGTTAGCTCAGAGGCCTGGAGGAGTTCTTCAGCGCCTGCAGTCCTGCGAGGACACAGCAGAGTGATGGTGTCCACGGCGGAACTGTATTCTCAGCAGACACTGAACTCACTGGTGCATTGCTCTTGGACTTCCTACTCCACCAAAATATTTTACGAGATATTATTTGTGCTGTTTCTAAGCTGATTCATTTAAAGGATTTTGTTATAGCAGCCTAAATATTTCTACAAAACAAATATGTGAGATGGCCTCTGCTCTGTACCCGGGATACAGCGATAACAAGGTATAGAACAAACAGTTGTAAAATCTTAAATAAAATCCAGTTTTCTTATTTTGTAAATATTGACTACATCATATATTGACATAAATGGGGATTTTAACCTGTTCTTAGGCCCCTCATGACCTTTGAACACCTGGACCTGAATCAGTCTTGCCTCCCGCCATCCCTTCACGCTGGTTCACATCTGTCACGTGGCCTACGGAGCCCACAACTGCCTGCTTCAATATCCCCACTGTAGCTCTGGCTCTGAACTATCCTTTCTTCTGTCTGCAAAGGCTCTCTTTATATTTTATGTCTGAATTTGGAGAGTAGATATTTAAAGAGGGAAAGTTGCCTGATTTCAAGAAGTAAAGCTTAAGGAACCTAGATAAAGGACTTTTTAAGAAACTCATATAGAACTGTTTTGCACTGTAGTATGTGTTTATCAGTCTGTCCTTTTCAACAGGGTATGAATGCCTCGGTATTGGGACCATTCACTTTTTTATATTTGCAAAAAAAAAAACATGCTTATGTAAAGGGTTATCTATTCAAATGAATGAATCAAGTCAATGAATTAACTGTTTTTGAAGCATTGTCACATGGCTAGACTCTGTGATTCCATGTAGGTAATGTTTATATTTGTTTTGTTTTGTCATCGCTGCTTATCACCTAAATTACTCTATGTCATACTGCTGATTTCTTAATTTGTGTACAAATCACCTATAACTAGTTTTTCTTTTGTGAAATTTCAAAGTGCCTAAACTTTGATACACGTTTCGTTTTTCTCATTTCAAAGGTGTACATAAATTTTGTAATTCTTTTTTTTGTATGCCCCCAAAAATATAGCTATTTGTTATGCAAATATATAGTTGCTTCAGAGCAAAATCCTCAAGTGTACATTAAGAAAATCTTAACAAAAGATCATGGAATGAGAGATAAAAATGATGTATAAGAAAAGTAGTAAAAATTATCAATTTACAAGAAGACTTGTATGTTGTACCCTGAATTGCATGAAATTTTCAAGTCATCTAAGAAAAAAAGAATCTATTTCTAAGATACCGGTTGTTAGGGCATAATAGAACTTCCAAAAGTAGTATCTGGTTCTTGTTTAAAATCCCTCCTCTCATTCTGGACAGCTTCACGAGATCTATAAGGCACAAAATGTAAATTATTCTTTATATAGTGAATGTAAATACAGTAAAGAAAAAATGGTTACAAACATTCTGTCCTTTGTGATCAAGAATGGGAGGTTGTTTCTCCCCAACACCTGAAGCTATATCTTTGCTTAAAGTTTTTACATTAATTTTTAAAACATCTTTCTAGTTAAACTCTCACCCTATTCCTAATACCTTATGACCAAAATAAAAGACCTTTGGGACATAATGTGCTGCAGTGTTACGTACAGCTTTTCTCTTCCCAGGACATTGTATACTTTATTAACAAATAGAAAGGTAAGACAAAGAAAACTCCCAAGTAGCTGATTCTGCATATTAACTCTAGGTTTGGACATGGAGTAAAAGTTAAACAAAATCGTGAAATACCTGACAATGTTTCTGAAAATAGTGACTCAACTGTAAGTGATACTTCCTTTTAAAATGTTGCTTTTTAAGAAAAGGTAAATTAAAACATTTGATTATGTCTGTTTGCAACTTTATGAGAAAAAGGTGATATGGTTTTAGCTCATGGAGTACTGTATACAGACCTATATGATAAAGACTAACATCGTTTCACTCTGGCAATTTAAGTAAAGAAGGCCGACTCACTTATTTGAAGGCAGCCAGAATTCCTGGAAATGCCATAAAAATGGAAAAGATATGCATAGAATTATTCATCACTTAATGTTTCAACAAAGCAATATGGTTCTGAGTAATGAAAGGTTCTGGAAAGGAAACAAGGATCTGTTCAAATAGCTGCCTGCTTCCATCAGTAGGCAAAGCCAAGACGATAATGACCTGCAGGATCTAATATACTTTATCTTACTCTGCTGGAACGCTCAGAAAGTCTAAAGACCTTCCTAATGGTTCCCAGGAGCAACAATATAACGAAAAAATTTAAGCTGTTCCTGTGTGCTTTTTAGAAAAGCATGACTACCAAAGCTGAACTTGGTTTAAGTAAACAAATGGTCCACCAGACACATCTTATTTCCTGTTTGTTTTCTTCCTCCTTGTTTTCCACTCAATTTCACATTTCCTCGTGATTTAATTAGATTTTTATGCACTTTTTTGGAAAGAGTTTACATTTCTGAGAGCTTAAATTAATCCTCAAAAATAACTGAGAAAATCACTTTCTGGAAATAAGCAGACCGGAGTTTAATATAAATTGAGAAATATAAACAGGATTTTAATGTAAATTGGGTCAAAAGAGAGGCTGTATATTTAAAAATCAAATAGCACTTCACTTATGTTAAGAAGTTAGTAGTTTGAATATCATTCTCAGCTTTTTAGAAAATTAAGACAAAAAAGGAAAGATGAAAGAGTTCCAATCTTTTTCATTGCTGACTTAGCTAAGATAAACTCATCTACCTCATCTCAAAAGAATAAAAATTTAACAACGCAAGACTGGCAATTTTCCTTAAAGTAAAAATCACCACCTCTGCCCAAATTTTTAATACTCTGCAGATTTTTATTATCTGAATCTTTTCAAACCTATTCTCTCTTTACCTCCCTCTCCCCACCATCTTTCTAATTTTCTTCTTTCCTTTTATTATCATTGTTACTTTTGCCAATTTTTTCTTCTCATACCAGACATAGTGACAGACTAACAGGCTTTCTTTCATTTAACAAAACAGGATGATTTGGTTTACAAAGACACTAAGTGCAAATCAAAGAAAATATTAGAGTAAATGTAGTTCCCCCTCCCTACGGAAGCCTGCTTGACCTAAGAAGCCTTAGGTGAGAAACTGCAAGGCCTGTTTTTCCTCTGCACACCAAAGAGTTTCTCCTGGTCCTCTGTAACTCACAAGGGCTTCTAATTTGGGCTTGATTGAGAGATGGAAATCGAGAGGGAAACTATTCTGGTAACGCTTAACTCTGCTCTTGTGAGTGTTTCATGATGACTCTCTGGATTTAGCTCCTGCTTTTGAGTAGAACATTCTAGAAACATGCCAATGCATGTCCATTAACAGATGATGCAGTTTTTCTTGGTTGACATTCTATTGTTCTCCCTGGGCTCTAGGGATTTGCATTGCCTGATCCTTCATCAGGATCATTTTCTCTCTCTGGTGAGCCCCTTAGGAAGAATTTGAATTGTTTCCAGGATTGTGTGACTTCCTGTGGAACTCACATTCAGTCCTCAGGGAAAAAGTCTTGCTTCCATCATTGGTAGATTATAAATACACTCAAGTACTTGACTTTGTTAAGCCATAAGTGTCATTATTTTCTTCACTTCTTTTTTCAGATGAATCATCATTGGCAAAAACAAAAGCAACTGAATTTTGTATCTTGACTTGGGTCCTGCCACTCTATGGAATTCATTTAGTAGTTTTAGTAGGTTTGGGGGGATCCTCAACTCTATAAAAAGGTCCATGCTACCTACAAATAGGAACAATTTTACCACCTTTTACTGATATAAAAAAAACCCTCCATTTCCTTTTCTTACGTGATTATTGTTTGTAATACTTCCATACTGAATGTAAGTGGCAAAGATGGGCAACCTTGCCTTGTACCAAATTTTAGAGGAAAAGCCTTCAGTTCTTCCCTGTTGTTTACACTAATTGTGAACTTTTCACAAGTGGTCTTTATTATGTAATGGAAATTTCCTTCTCCATCTTTTTTCATTAATTTTATCATGGAAGATTGTTGAGTATTGTCAAACACTTTTTCTTTGCTACAGAGCAATGACCATATATGAAAGATATATCTGGATTTAAAGGTGAGTATTATTTTATGATTATGTTGTAATGACCATATAGCTTTTATCTTCATTCTATTAATAGGGTATATCACATTATCACATTGATAAATTTCTTTTTTATATATTGATAATTTTTCTATATGAGTATATTAAGACAAACTTGCTTCTCTAGAACAAATTCCACTGGGTTATGGTATGTACATTTATGAATATAATTGAATTCAGTTTGTTAGTATTTTATTTAAGATATTTGCAGAAATCTCTCTATTGTGTATATAAACAAAGGAAATGACATTTTTTTAAAATATTTATTTATTTATTTATTTTGTGTGTGTGTGGCCAGCTCAGCCCACCAGGGGGCGGGCCTGGCTGGCATGTGGTGCTGGGGGATTGAACCGCGGTCCCTGTGCTCTGCTTAGCTTAGCTTGTTCTAAGTAGGTGCTTTAGACCACCGAGCCATCTCACCAGCCCCCAAACAAAGGAAATGACATTTTACCTCATAGAGACATCCACATGCATTCTTCATTGTAGCATTATTCACAATATCTAGTATTAGGAAATGACCTAAATGTCCATCAATACATAAATTAAGTAATAGAGATATAATATATACAATAGAACATTAGTCAGCCTTACCATAGAAAGAAATGCTCCAAATTTAACAATATAAATGAACTTGTAGAACCTGTGAAATAAAAGAAATTCTTCATGCCATCATCTCCACTTGGAGTCTAATAGAGTCAGATACATAGAAAAGAGAGTGGAACAGTGGAAACCAGGAGTGGGAAGGGGAAAATGGAGAGATTTGGAGTATAAAAATATTTTAGTTATGTAGGATGAATATGCCTAGATGTTTAGCATCCAGCTAAAAAGTACAGTTAATAATATTGTATAATGAAAATTGCTAAAGTAATGGCCTTATATGAAAGATATAGCTGGAGTTAAAAAGGTGTGTATCATTTTATTCTTACATTGAATTAATTAATCTATTAAACCAGTTCCTTTTAAGCTAGTTAAAAATAAATGGAAAGATTCTCCAAGAGCATCTGAAGTATAAAATTAATTTTTTACTTAATAATCACAACAAATCAACATAGCTTGAAAGCAATCTAGCTATACCTCAGGATTCTACTAAGCAATATATAAAAAGGAAAAAGTATGTTTATTTCTTTTCTCTCTCTCTCTTTTTTTTATTTTTAGGGAAGGGTCTACAGGGTGTTCAGGTGTCTCACTCCTAGAGCAGACTCAGAGTGATCCACCTGTTTACAGCCTCCCAAGAGCTGGGATTACAGGTGCCCACCACCATGCCCACTCTCAATTGTAATCTCAGCATGCCCCAGGGACAAAGCCAGCATGGCAGACCTGGGGATCAAAACCTGGCCCCTGTGCCTGCTTGCAGGTGCTATAATCCACTGAGTGATTTGGCTGACCCTTAGTATGCTTATTTCTAATACTAAATTGCATAAAGTTGAAGGCAGACTATCATGTATGGGTCCTAAATGTTTCTTCTAATTAGCTTCTTCATACAAAAAATTAAACATAATAACAAAAGTGCTTAAGTTGAATTAACCCAAGTGTTATTCTTTGAAACTGCTGCCAGAACATTGCTAAAAATGGACATATATAGAAGAAATAAGCCAAATTACTAACGAAAATTATATCCATGAATATGATTTTTATATAAAATATAAAATGCAAAAACCTCTGCTGTTGCAAGAAAAGTACATTTTTTCACTGCACAATTTGAAATTGTATTATAAATATATTACATATACATTGTTTAATAAACAAAATTATGCTTCTATACTTCAAATTTTTCAACATGTTCAGAATTTTTATCACATACTTCACATCAGCACAGAAATTATAATTTAAAATAGTAAAAGTTTAAAATATGGTAAAATGAATTTTTAAGCATTCTATATATAATCTAGTATAGCCAATTTTCAGTTTTGATCAGTATTACTGATGCTCCTTTAAGATTTTATGCCACCAAAAGGAAGAGCATATGCAAGGTTTGTGTGCAGTATTTCAAGAACAGTAAGAAGGTCAGTAAGAAGTGGTGGGAGTGACACGCAGAGAAAACAGTCATGCAATTAATTGGTAGGACTTCTTTTACAGGGGCTTGTAGAGACAATAAAGGAGGTGACTTTATTTGGTGACAGCTGGAAAGATACCAAAAGTTTTGAACAAAGGAATGATGCCATCTAAGTTTTTAAATGATTGCTTTGGCTCATTTTATCACAGGTCAAGGGTGCCAAAATAAGAAAACCAAGTTAGGAAGCTACTGAAATAACTTAGATGAAAGAAGGTGAAGGTTGGATCATGGTAACATGTAATGATTTATGGTTAAAAAGTGGAACAAAAGAACTTAACTGGTGAACTAGAGCTCTAAGCTTAAGGAGGAGAAAAGGGGTTTCACTGGATTTGGGTTTTAAGCAAATGAGAATGAGAATGGAGCTGTATCTGTCACAGGCTGCACGTTCATCATAAACAGAAAAGGCTGTGCACGTTCTGTGCAGAGGCAACACAGAAGCTCAGAGTCTGGCAAGAGAATGCCTGGTGATGAGACGGTAAGCAGAACTTGTAGGCAAACAGTAGGCAGCTTATGGGTTGTTGTAAGACATCTTGGTCTACAGCTGTTTTGTGCCCAGAGGTCTTACAACAACCTTGGGAAACAGACACAGCCAGCATGTTCATGCAATATCTATAATATAACATAATACAATACAACATAACATATCTATAATATGTACTATATATTTTAATTCATGACTATGCTACCCTTTCCAAAATTATAAAAGATAGATAGATGATAGATAGATAGATAGATAGATAGATAGATAGATAGATAGATATAGAGAGATAGACATTTGGAGATAAAAGAAAAATAAAACTGTGAGAAAAAATTGATATTGTAAGGCCAGGGGGATAGCTCAGTAAGTAAGCACTTGCCTGGCAAGTGCAAGGGCCTGAGTTCAATCCCCAGTTCCGAAAAAAAAAATTCAAAAATTGATATTGTAAAATCTGATTTAAGTTTTTGTTCCTCACCCAAGAACCATGAACAGTCCCATACTTTCTTCCCATGCATTAATTACAGAAACCAAACTTTTCTCTTTGGCATAAACCAAACTTTTCTCTTTGGCATAAATTTGTA
>NW_004524580.1:12416101-12422279 GCF_000260255.1 Octodon degus
TGTCTGTCACATCCATATATATATATGAATGTGAATTGTAGTACTCATATAATAATATAATATGAGAATTTTTAGTGTTAAATCAATCCTTTTTGTGTTTGTCTTACTCTTCTCTCATTGTTGGAACAAAATACCTGACACCCAAAATTAAGGAAGGAAAGGTTTATTTATCTCATAGTTTGTAGAGTTTTTAGTCCATACTTGACTGGATTCAATGGCAGAGAGCAGCAGTTCACAGCAGCAGCAAAACAGCAAGAGCAAAATGGCAGGAGCAGAGGTGCAGCAATGGCCACAGAGAGCAGGTCTGTCGCCCTCAGGTTGCATTCAGGCTATCCACCCCAGCAGTGTACCGCTCACACCCATAATCCCAGCAGCATTTACACCCATAATCCCAGTACTGGATCATGAACGAATCACAAAGTCTAGAAGTCTGCCCCATGACTACAAGAGACTTTGGGGGGACAATTAGACACAAACCCTAACACTGTTTCAAAAAAAAAAAAATGGTCAAAGCCCACATCTCTGCCCTATTTAGAGCCGAGCTTTGCTAGCCCTGTCTCACTGCACTAGCTTTTTCTCATGTTCCTCTGTGTTTTCTACTCTTCCACTGAACTTCATATATCAATTGATGGAACTATTGAGTAGTTTATTCTGTATTTGCAACTGTTCCAAGTTAGGCTACAAATTACAATGTTTTATATTTTAGTAACTTGAGTTAATTTTTTTATAGCTACTATAAAAATCTGTAAAATATTTCCAAGAAGTTCACTCTTGCCCATTGTATATTCAGTAAGTTCACCTTTTACAGTTCAGAAATACTTTGTCGGTACTGTAACTATATGAGTTTGTGAGTGTTTGTGTATTGGCATGTGTATATACCAATTTACCCATTTGCATTCTTGTTTGAGGATTAAAATTGTACACAAATGTGAATAGAAGATAAAAAAATCATAAACATCATCTGATTGCCATCTTGATTAAGAAATGCTACATTGTTAGTATTTAAAATTGCCCCTGAGTAATTTCTTTCCCTTTCACAATATATATTGTGTATTTTGGATCTTATTTACTTTTTCAGTTTCTTACCCAGGAAGACAATAATATTTATCCATGTGAGTCTGGTTATTTAATTTGAGTACGGTCTCTAAAAAAGAGAACTGGAATGGGGGAAGAAAAAATGTATACATATGTACAGAAGAAAGCTAAGATAATTATACTACAGTGTTTCTTTTTTTTGTTGTTGTTGTTGTTTGTTTGTTTTTGTGGAACTGGGGATTGAACTCAGACTCTTGCACTTGCCAGGGAGGTGCTTATTCTACTGAGCCATTTCCCTGGCCCCTATACTACAGAGTTTTATTACCTCATTGAAAAAATGTTTTGTGCTTATAACGTTTGTTCAGTTTTGCATGCCTGTATCTGGTAATCTGAGCAACTACTTTGACAATAAAATATGTACTATAATAACCACTGTTAATTTCCTATTTTAAAAAGGATATTTCCTCTGTCCTTCACTGTGTGTGTCTCAGACATGTTGCATCTGTCTTCCCCTCCATTCCACCATCACCAAAGATCACTATGAACATGACTCTTGCAACAATTTATCCACTTAGTTATGTACTCATAATACCTCATAGGTAATGTGGGTTTTATTCTTTTTGTTTGTTTGTTTGTGGTACTAGGCATTGAACTCAGGACCCTGTTCTTGCCAGGCAAGAACTTATTCGACTGAGCTATCTCGCCAGGCCTAGGAAATGTGTTTTAAAGAAAATACACTGGCAAATACTATTCAAGGAATTAGGATTGTATCCTTGGACATATACTTCTCTTTTCCCCCTTCTTTTATGTCTTCAGCTTGCAGTTTCATACTTTTACAATCTCTTTACCAGGTATGCAAATATCATAAAGCGCCACGGCTGTGATGCTTAGCCTTAATTTCCAGCTTGATGAGGTTGGGAGCCACCCAGTGTATTAGCAGAGTACCCTTTGGCCTGCTCTACCAATGGAGCACTGATCTCTAGCCCCTCGCTCTCTAGTGCTAGTCCCTGCTCTGCTTCCGAGCCACCATGGAGTAAATAGCCTTGACCTTCCACACCATGTCAGCATAATATTTCTACTTTGCAGCCAGCATGCCACGGACTGACTCCCCTGAAACTGTGAGCCAAATAAACCTCTTCTTTACATCCTTTGGATCCTTTAGATTTTGTCCAGTCATTGGACTCCTAATAATATGGTCTCATTTTGTTCTTCTGGAGGAGAATGGTCTTTCTGAAAGTCTTAAGCACACTCATTCTTTCACTATTTTTGAGAAATCAGCTAGGTTGAGATCAAACTAAAATTTTTCAAGATCTATTACAAAATAATACCTGTGACAGGGGCATTATACTTTATAGAGAAATGTGAAAATTGCATTTCAAGCCAAATCTATTTCCCTTCTGTGACTACCTTTTCATTTTATGCAATAAATTATGAATTAAATGCAACATTTTATAGAAAATCATTATTTGGAGCCAAATAATTTTGTTATGGTAAGTGAGCTTTTGGTAGCTTGGTTTATTTCCTAAACTACTGATGGGAAATATAAACACATGCTGCTAAATTCTTGTTTTTAGGCATTCATTTCAGAAAATCTACAATCCTTGTGCATCTGTATACATTAATGCTAGCCTACTTGCATCCATTCTCCTGAACAAACTGCAGGCTATTTTCCCATTCCATTTGCAACTGCCAGCTTTACAAGGTCAACGATGACAAACTGGCTACTTCTCTGTAAGCTCCCTTGACATGGTTTGGGATACATACTCTCCCACTCTCAGGACAGCACTGAGAATCAGCATGGTCTGTCTACTCTGATAACTGTAAACAAAAATTACATTGTATTTTGCTAGCTAACAAGAACTTTGCCTGGCTCTTTAGATGGGTTTTTGAGCCTGGGGCACAAACACACAAATGCTTTTCTGAGAGCTTATATATTAAAATCACTGCTTTGACTCTAAAACTAATTTCTCAAGATCTTTACAATATGTCTTATAAGTCAAGTTAGAAGAGCACTATGCATGAGGAATTGTAGAAAGGTATATCATGGGGCACTCTTAAAAGTATGATTTACTTGTATTTTAGTAAGAATTCTATGCAAGTAAGTCTTTATGAAAAGGTTTTTAGGGCTCTGAATCCAGAAGGGTGGGGAAGAGCACTGTTACTTTCTGCATTGAATTCTAACCATGTTCAAAGAACACATAAAAATTTAAACTAGTGCATTCTATTTTCATGTTGATTGAGGAATTCATTTCAAAATCATAATCACTCATTACAAAGTAGCAGCAACAAGGAAATTCTTGCATGAAAGGAGAAAATTAAGTGAGACCTCAGTAATTTTGACTATTATTAACAAAATAAAAGATGGTGTGATAGTCCCAAAGAAAGCAAAACAAGGGTGTCTTGCATACTTCCTAGCATAGTATAATGATACCAGTTGTAAGATTGATGATAGTAAATATTAAAAGCAAATATCTGAAAGGAAATGGTTAGGTACATTGTGACAAACACATTATTGCCTAGACTGGAAATTTGGGTTTACTAGGAAAGAAGGTATATTGCCAACTGATTTAGTCATTATTCAATATGCATTTTTTATGTATTTGGTACGGTGTTTCACTACGCAGCTCAGACTCGTAGTGATCCTCCTGTTTTCAGCCTTCCCAGCACTCATCATTCAATATGAATTAAAAATAATTAAACAATTTTGAATCAAAATTTCAGTTTACATGGATTTAGATCATTCCACATTGATTTTTGAACTTCCTGGCTTGTCATATTATGAATTAGACTAGGCTACTAGAAATCACAACTGGCTATGTTGCATATTGCAGGGAAGAAACTTAACTATAAACAAATAATATATAAATATAGAATATCAGATTTAGATATTTACTTTGTTCTGAAGAATAAAGATTCTTTCTCTCAAATATTAAAAAGTGGAAGACTGAGCTCCACAACAATATCATTTCATTATGAGAAAAGTATGGCAATAAGAATTGCACAAGGGTATGGAAAAAAATATTAATCAAAACGTTCTAAATAAATTAAGCTGGAAGATGAAAATGCCTTAATGTGTGTGTGTGTGTGTGTGTGTGTGTGTGTGTGTGTGTGTCTGTAACATGTTATTCCAGTGCTAATGAGGTACAGTTTATGTAAAATATAATAACCTGTTAGGTGCAGAGTGTTATCATATTTATCCACTATCTTCACCCACATGGTCACATTACAATAAAAATGAAGATCATCACTTTCAGGCCAAAAAGGTCTCTTGCAATTCCCTTATTACCAACTGAACACACCATCAAGCTCAACAAGCTACAGGTTTATAGCATTGTATTAATTACAGTACTTCCTAAAGCTTCATATGTTTAGTGCTTTGCAATAAATGATTTTTGTGCTGTGATTATTTTAGTCAGCATTCAATTTTCTATTACATAAATCTGCCATTTGTTCTTATTTGTTTAGAATTAACATTCCAATATATGGCCATAACGTGATTCAATTATCCATTAACTAGTGATAGATGCTTGTATTATACTGATTCCAGTCTTTGATTAGCATTCTGGCCAATCATTGTGGCTATTTTCTTTTTTTTTTTTTTTTTTTTTTGTATCTGAAATTGAACTCAGGACCCTGTCCTTGCCAGGCAGGCACTGTGCCATGGAGCTCTACTGAGCCATCTCCCCAGCCCCTGCTGAGCTATCTTGCCTGCCCTAAAAAGTTGAGATTGTTTTTTTTTTTTTTTTTTTTTTTCTGGGCTCAGGTAGAAATAATGAATAGGCAAAGTCTAGCTCTGTTACCTGGCCTGCGCTTTGAGTAACAGTAGTTCTCTGCCCTTATTGTTACAACAATGGACTCTATTGTTATTGATCAGCATGCTGGACTCTAATGATCCACAAAGCATGGTGCTGGTGTCTGATGCTTTAATTCAATGCCTGATGATGCTCCAGAAGTTGCTGCCTAAAGAAGGGACAGACAAAACACCCTTCATGTGCTAGAGATCAGGGAGGGAGCCTGGCTGACAGCCAAGCCACTCCTCTTATTAGGGTGGCCCAGGAGCAGTAGGGAAGTAACAGTGGTTATGGGAGGACACTGAGGCAAGCTGTCCCATTCCAGACTCAGGAGACCAGGGAAAATGCTAGGAGAAGCAATGGGGAGGGCCATGAAAGCTGTGAGCCACACCGTACCCATCCCAAACCATATGAATAAAATTTCTGTGAATGTCAGTGTACATTTAAAGGAAAAATATAGGAGTGTTTTAATTAATCCTTAGTTAGCTAAATGATTGTATTTATGGACCATTATTATATAAAATTGGTCTATTTGTCGAACCTTATGCTACTCAATACTGTCCCAATTACTGTAGCATGACAACCTGGCATTAGCCAGGTAGTATAAGTCATCTTTCACCTTTGTCTTTATCAAAGTTGTCTTGATTCTTCTAGGCCGCCACATATTCTTTGGAACTTGTAAAATATTTTAATTATCCTCTTTCATGAGAAGAAGCAACCTCCTGTGGGAATTTGATTGGGAATACACTGAATATGGAACAATCTGGAAAGCATTCATTTCCATAAAATTAACTTCTAATGTACAGGTATGTCTTTTTATTTAGTTCTTTCACTTCTTTAATTTTTGTGACTTTCTGCATACATCATTTGCTAAATATTACTTTAAGCATTTCATGTTGTTTAATGTTATTATAATTGGAAAGCTTAAATTTATTTTTTGTTTTCAATTGCTAGTGTAAAAACTTAAATTAAATTTCATATAGTTTGTCATAGCTCTTTATCAGTGCTGACATTTGAGGAAGTAGAATTTTCTGTGTTTCAGCAATTCTTTGTATCTCTCTAAGCCTGACAGTCCTCATCTGTACTGTGCACATAAAACTTATGCTCCATTTTTGACATAATAAACTCAAACAAGAATCGGGCACATAATTAACACTAACTTGAAATAATAGAGATGATGGTGATAGCCAGATTTCCTTCTTATTCTGAAATGCGTTTCTTTCACCTTGTTAGTCAAATTGACAACTATTATTGTTTCAGGTCAAATTCTATTCATGGCCTGATTTGAGATGGACCACGACACATCATAGTTCTTACATGGTTAGAAGGGAAAGGAAAGCAAAAATCCAAGA
>NW_004524580.1:12424149-12443361 GCF_000260255.1 Octodon degus
CCATGTCTTTCTGGGATGACATGGTATTTCATTGTTTTAATTTGCATTTCTCAAATGGCCAGTGATGTGGAACATTTTTTCATGTATTTATTTGCCACCTGTATTTCTTCCTCTGAGGAGTATACACTCACTCACGTGTCCTTTTTTTGTTTTCATTTATTCACTCATTCATTTATTTATTCAACATATTTGTTCAGTGTATTTTTTTGAAATTTAGAGATATATTTATGAGATGAATATATAGCATGAGATTAATAATAGATTGCACATTGTAAATAAATTTACAAACTTAAATGAATATAACAGTAAAAATTGTCCAAAATAAAAATGAAGAATTTACAGATCAGTCATATAATAGTTCATTCTGTGCCAAAATCAAGAAACTTATATTCATATAATTAGAATTCTCAAAGTAGAATAGGATAGAGAATTCATATGTAAAGATTTAAAATTGCTGAATTTAGTTGAAATTATAACACTACATTTCCAAGAAAAATGAACCTTTTGCACAAGAAATTTGAATAAAATTTCAATCCTCAGTTCCGCAAAAAAAAGAAAGAAGAAATTTGAAAAAAAAGAAAGAATAAAATCATGCCAATATACACAAAAATTAAATTGTTTAAAACTTATTGTAAAGAAAAAAATCATTAAAACATATACATAATAAATAGCTCTGGAAGGACAAAATTAAATAGCATTTTATTCCACATTGGAAAAAGAAAAAAAAAGGCCAGATGTGTAAGAAACTAGACTAATTAATTCAAAGGACTGAAATAAATAAAGATCTGTCCTCACTGAATTTTATACTTAGCAAACATACCTTTGAAAACTGAAAGTAAAATATTTTCCAGTTATACAAACTTGGAATATTCTAACACCTCCAGATGTAGTATATAGGAAATAACAAGGAGCATAATCCAGAAGGCAAGAGAAGTTGTTGTATGGTCCTAGATGAAAAATAAAGAGCTCTCAAAATGATAGTTATGCAGGACTATTAAAATATATTAGGTGAACCCATTTAAAAGGTCATTGACGATTTCTACAAAACAGTATCAATCTTATGTCGGGTTATACACATATTTTTTTAGTGTGTGTGTACGTGTGTGTGTAAAAGACAAGGAAGAAGTAATATAAAGTCAATGGAAAATGAAAATATACTTTTTAAACTTTCTAATACTAGAAGAAAATATCATACCATGTCTTTTAAATAAATTGTAAATCAAACATATAGTATATATCTTAAAACAAAAATTCAGCAATATTCAGAAAATTAAATGTTAATTAATTAAAAATTAAATGTTTCAAAACAATTGAGCTAAGAAAAAGTTTTCATGATAATAAAGAATTACTAAGATTAAAACATAAGATAAATACTGGAATGGCAAATATATGACCAGCACTTCTAACAGTCTGGGGATAGGCTATCGCTCAAAGCTCTAGTGTGTCGTGGACATGGACAGTGTCAACCATACTTACTGGTGGCCATATGTCACTTGTGAGACTGAGCTACTGCTTTTTCCTTCATATCCACCTCGTAGACCTGGAAAGGATAACGACTCATAGGGTGTAGGAGAAGTCCCTTTGTAGAATATGCTGATGGAAATACTTCGTTGCTGTATACAAAAAGAATAACTAAAAGATTGCTTTTGTATACCTCTTTTTCTCCATTTTTCCTTGTTTGCCTTATTTGGTGGGTTCTTTTCATTCTCATTCATGGAGCTGTGGTCATTTTGATCCCTCTCTAGAATATCTTTTAGTAGTCTGTGTAGGGTTGCCTTCATCATCATGAAATTCTTTAGTTGTTCTTTGTCATGGAAGTATTTCACTTCTCCATTAAATTTGAAAGAGAGTTTTGCAGGGTATATCAGTCTAGGTTGGAATTTGTTTTCTTGCAAGACTTGAAGTACTTTGCTCCATGCTGTGCTGCTCTGGCAAGATGTTCTGCTCCTGGATCAACTAGGTGGGTCTTGCTTCTAGCCTCTCTGCAGGGAGTTCTGCCACAGTCTTCCACATCAGACCTGTCTGATGGAGGAAGTTCTACTCACACTTAGCCCTGGGCTCTGGGTAGAATGAGGATCTGGTGGGCCCCAGGTGGTCTCACGCACACAACAAATCTCTTCTACTTGTTTTAAATAATGTTTAATTTTTATTTTTAAAGGATGCAAAATAATGATAGAAAAAAAAAGACCATTAGAAATGATACAAGATTTCACTAAACAAAGTAATAGGAATTCAAAATTGGTTATTGTTTAACATGATACTATCTTCAAATTAGCTTTTCAGATTACCAGATATAAATGTGTAAGATTTATTTGAAGAAAAAGTAAAACAAAACAACAACAAAGAAGTTAAAAAATTCAAGAGTAAAAAAGAAATTGGAGTTAAAAAAAAAATTAAGCATTAACTTAAAAAGAAAAGAAACCAGAGATAATAAAGAGAAATTTTCTATTGGCTTGAAATATGGTGCTGGTTGCTTGGTAAAGAACATAGGAACATCTCTGAGTGACAGTGTCTTTGGAAAAGAGTTTTAGTCCTACAAACAGAATCAACTAAATCATTCTAAAGCCCAGAATGATACTGGACACTGAGTCTTCTGCAAAGTTTATACCCAGGCTTGGGCTCAGCTCACCTAGCAAGTTGATGTTGACCCATCATGCTGTCCCCGGCCTCTCATGCTACAGAACTGAGATAATGCATGTCATCCTAAGCTGCTAAAATTGAGCTTGTTGCCATTCATAAATACAAAATTAATGCAAACCGACATTCATAAAATGTTAAATTCCTCATATTTGGATACTTTCATTATTTAGCAGTTTTTAATTTTCTTAATTTCACTCAAATTATGATAGAGCAAAAGCAATATAATTAAATAGCAAACAAGAAACAATGCTTCATTCTTACCAAATTCTAGAGCTTCCCAGGCAAAGAAATAGTCGACATGATGCTGTAATGCATATTAAATTATCTTATGTTCTCAATTTCACAGGAATGATAGTTATATATGAAATTTTTAAAGTCCATATATAAAATGAATGAAAACTCTTACAACAGATGTTCATCTTTTTTTATAGGATTACATCATGGTCAAAAGTTTCCATCCTCTCAAAACATTATAGGCTATTATTTTCATTTTTGAAAAGAAACAGTATTTTTTTCTAAGAAACAATATTCTCATGCATCCTTCCTATCATGGTTTCTTTTTTGGATATGAGCATTAAGAACACAAACACACAAAAAACCTCCCACAATTTGTGAGTTATTACTACCAAGTGGTTTATGTTCAATATTTTGGTATGAGAGTTTTGGCAAGGATTTATAAATATAACTTTTCTTGAAGGCAAACATATTAGATAGGAGATTAGAGAATCACTATAGTGACTGTTGTGAAAAATATTTGCCTCAAGGCATGTCTCCCAAGTTCCAAAAAAGTATCACGTCCAGTTCATTCTGTAGAACTACAAAAACTAAATGACAAGAAAATTCTATGTTTTGGATATTCTCCACTAAATTTTCTGGAAACATTAAGTTGTACCAGAATTTTAATCAGACTTCCTGACATATTTTACTTACCTATGGCCTAATACTAACCCTTCCCTATGAAAGAGGAACAAAATACTTTAAGTTTTCTGAAGTATCTTTGTTAAAGTTAATGTTGTAAAATATATTAGAAAATGTCACACTAAGCATGTTATCAATTTTGAATTTGATTTGATATCTATGGGAAATTCTATTATTTTTAAAAATAAATTATGTTTCATATTTGAGGCAGTGTGTCACAAGGCTGGCCTTGAACTCACTTTGTAGCCCAGGCTGATGTTGAACTCCTGGAGATCTTCCTGCTTCAACCTTCCAAGTGCTGGAATTATAGGCCTGGCCATATGGCCACTTACTGGAAATTTTACAAAGCTTCTTTTAAAAAATAATTTTATTGAGAAAGAAATAGTAATGAGATAGTTTCAAAACCAATTACTAGAGCAGTTTTAATAATTAATACATTGCATATTGTTGTCTTAGTGGTAATTCATTGTACAAGATGCAGGCATGATATCCTGTCCACAAACACTATTACAACAAATCTCTCTATTCGTTGAATTAAGAGAATTCAGCCATATATCTATCTTATTTTGAATATACAGATACAAAATGGTCATTCATTTGTATCCCCCTTTTTTGTTTAGTTTGTCAGAGAAGGATATTCCATTGTCACTTAAATATTGTAGGTGTGTGAATTCCGCAAAATACTCCAATATAGTCCAGTAGTCCATGACAGTAGTAGGTTTTCTGTAAGACTGGCAATGTCAGAAGTTGTTGACTTGAGCCTTTTACAGCTCAGCATATTAATATGGCTTTACATTTTATACTTCATTTTTATACTTTTCTGCTGGATGTTTAAGACCAAAATAAAGCAAGACCTGTATAACAAGAAATGTAACTTTTGTATCTGATAAGGTCAGTCAAATCCCCTCACAATTTATCCTGAATCCCTATACCGCAGTTTGTATATCCTTTGTGAGTGTCAGCCATGTGGATAAGTCATGGCCATTGCTTGACCAATTTGCTCTCTGTGAAAGACTGAGAGAATGTTTTCTCTCCATGTGACTCTCCTTAGGCACACTCTACATCATTAATCACTTTCCTCTTTGGTCCCATAATCTCCTTGATCAGAAAATTTGGGACACAACTGAGTCACTTGATGTTACAGTGCAGGTTCTCCTATGTCCTGAGACTTCACTGACCTTGAAAGGCTAGGGCCAAAATGTTGGCTGCCCTTGCAGCCCTTCTTTTCTCTAATTTTTGGTCTGCAAACTTAGGTTGTTAACGGTCCAGAAGAGAAGCTTATTATTATACCCTACAACATGGGCAGTTGAGCTTAACCTCACTGTGTGTCTGAATATCAAACATGTTAGGCATAACATGGAACAGGTGTTTTCCATCAAGTATTGATACGTTAAACTTTAAGTTCCTACAGAGTATGAAGAAAACATTTAAAAAATAAAAAAAAATTTAAAAATAGGATTAAACAATTACATATTTTTACACAGAAATTTAGAAATCTAACCATATACAGTATTGTAGCAGGACAGTCCTTTGACTTTTTTTCTTGTCTCTTATTTTCATTTACTACCCCTTTTTAAAAAATAGCAAAGATTGGCTTGAGAGACAGTATGGCAGTAATTGGCATGTCATCACAAACAGTATGTATTTAGAAGACCAGAATGACAGGCATTCCATGCATGACCCTTCCATTACACATTGCTATCTTCAGTGCAGTTAGAAAACTTCTTTATGTACAATTATATAAGATAGAATCAAATTAATTTATTTAACACAATTTTTCTAATTATATTTTAATTGTCTTTATTAAATATAATGGCTGTTGTCAGGGGGTACATACTGAATGATTATAATGTAAAACCTGGTGAAGAATTCTCCCGTTGTTCACTATAGGCATAAAAATACTAAACTTCTGTATCCTTACTGGTTTTTACTTATTTATTGCACACTGAACATTGTAGATTTGTTTATTTTTCCTTCCAGAGTGTTGCGTTTTTACATATTATAGTTTGAAGCTAAGTAATTGCATAAAATAGATTTAGAATTGTATACCTTCCCAAAAGACCATTTTAGCAGTATAAAACACCATTTTTTTCTTAAAGTACTCTGATTATTATTATTTCTTAATCTTATAACTAGGGACCTTTCATCAACTAGGATGATGTTATTTATAAAAGTATTTTTTAATCTTTTCACTAAATTTTTTCTATCCTTACAAAGAAGATGTGGATTTTATGTTTAATCCAATCTAATATTTATATTTCACTATTTGTGTTCACTATTTAGTAAACTTAGACATAGGGTGATTACTGAAATATATGTGTTAAAACAATTTCCTATTTGTTTTCTTTTTGATCTACATGGCAGTATAAAAAATTATTTATCTCATATCTTAGTTTCTTTTCACTTCAACAGAAATTTATTCTTATCTTGTATTTCCTTTATTAGCTTTTAAAAATTTTTAGCTTACTTTATTAGTAGTGTATGTTTGCAGAACACAATGTTTATATTCCTATGTGGAGCAGGACACATGTACCTAATACATTTTCATTCTTTCTTCATCCCCTTCACTTCCACTGTCCTCCTCCCTATGTCTCTTGATCTCCTTCTCATTTGAAAAAGAAAGATAAAATGATAGTATGTTTTAGAAACTCCACAGTCTTATCATAGTATCTTACTATCTCAGTTAATTTTTCATCGATGAGCTAACATACCCAAAAACTACAAGTGAAAAGAGAACAGATATATTTCATTTCAGTTTCTTAGAGGTTTCCATCCATAATTGGCTGACCGTAGGCCAAGGTATAGGGGTATAGTGGGAGAGAAACAGCCCTGACAGGTCAGGCAGACAGCAGCTTCCATGAGTCTTCCTTTCCATTTTTATCACATTCAGGTTACAATTCTATTGGTTAATGCCACCTAGACCCAAGTAGACCTTCCCATCACCCATAGCCTGAGCTAGACTGAACGAATCAATGGACTACTCCATTCATTACTTCCTTAATCAGTATCACATGCCCACAACCCAGTCATCTTCCCAAAGCCCTGCTACACACTTCTATTTAACAGGACATCAAAGAAAATCTGTGGAATAAAAAAATGAAGATTATGGTTGGATGAATTAATGAGTTCCCTTAAATCTATGATTTGACTTTACTGTACTTTAATTCCAGTTCAGTATCTTTATTTGGATGTCATATAGTTTGCCCTTATTAAGAACCATTTTCCTTTATTGGAAGTGTCTCCAAGCTAATGATTTTATGAACTATAGATTTGCTAAGGTATTAATTAACATACAGTCTTGTCTCCAGAGAACACAGGTTATGGTGGAGACAGTAAGTACCCTGTTGAGTTCAAAGTCATGGAATTTCCCAAGGCTAGGTTTTAAAAGACCTACTCATTGGCCTACTATGCCTTGTCTGACTCTACATAAAAATTAGTAAATTTTGTATGGATTTATCATCAAACGTTGAAGAAAAGTAGAGCAAATGGCTATTCTCCCAAGATGATGGCTTAAGCAGCACTGGCAATAGCTTGGGCTGCAGAAGAGAGAGGAAGTTGATGAGGCCATGCTCCTTGCTCCTCTGCACCTAACAGATAACATGCAGGTGTTACTATAACCCAACATGCAAGAAAATTCTCAGGTCTAGCTGAGGAGTCATAAAGGGAGTTTACCAAGTGGTAGGAAGAGGGAGAGGTACTAAACTGTCCCATGTTTGAGCTGAGCTTCCCAAGAGATTCATTTTCTAAGTAGGTTTAATTTCCATTTACAAACTTCTGTATTTCACAATTTTCTCTGGGATTTCACAGAGCATTTAAGGACCTTTATGTTTTCGTTCTGATCCTACTCACCTCGACTACGGTAGCTAGTAAGGAATTCCTTTTTGTTCTTTTTAAGATAATTTTATTAAGAAACAAATAGCAATAAGACAGTTTGAAAACCGATTACTAGCACAGTTTCAATAATTAATGCATTGTATATTGTTGTCTTAGTGGTTATTCATTGTACAAGATGCAGACATGATATCCTGTCCACAAACACTATTATAACTAATCTCTATTTAGTGATCGAAGAGAATGCAGCTGTGTATCTATCCTATTTTGAACCTATAGATACAAAGTGGTCGTTCATTTATATCCCCTTTTGTGTTTAGTTTTGTCAGAGATGGGTATTCCATTGTCATTTAAATATTGTAGGTGCCTGAATTCAGCAAAATATTCCAATATAGTCCAGTAGTCCATAATAGTAGTGGGTTTTCCATAAGACAGGCAATGACAGAAGTTGTTGACTTCGCTGGCGAGACAGCTCAGTGGAATAAATGTTTGCCTGGCAAGTGCAAGAGCCTGAGTTCAATACCTGATTCTGCCAAAAAGAAGAAAAAAAAAAAAAAAAAAAAGAAGTTGTTGACTTGAGCCTTTTACAGCTCAGCATATTATTGTGGCTTTACTTTTTATAAAAAGTAAAAAATATAAAAAGTAATTCCTTAAGAATAAATTTGACTGTCCTTTGAGATATGCTGACATGATAAAAGAAGGTATTAACCCTAATTGAAAATTTAGCAAAACAGAAGTCTTTTTTTAGAAAAAAAAAAAAATGTTGGATAATAAAATTTTCCTTACATGTGTAAAATATTAAGGCAGTAACTCTCACTACTGGTTAAATCTAGTTTACTTTTGGTTACTTTGTGAATAAAAATAGCCAAATATTTCCATAGATTTACATTTTGTTAAAGGTATAAACAAGCATTATATTTTATAAGCAGTTTTGACTTTGAAAGCCTTTACCATGTGCTTTTATTGAAAGTAATCTTTAAGGACTTTTTTAAATTTTTTTGCAGTACCAGGGATTGAACTCAGGACCTTGAGCTTGCCAAGCAAGCGCTTATTCTTATTCTAATTCCCCAGCCCATAATGACATTTTAAACTAAGACTTTCCTTTCTTCCAGAAAAGAAAGACAATGTTCAAAATATGGTAAAGGTCTGGGGAGACAGCTTACTGGAATAAGTGCTTGCCTGGCAAGTGCAAGGTCTTGAGTTCAATCCCTGGTACCACCAAAAAAAACCCCAAAACTCTGTGTATATATATTATAATGTATAATAATTTAAGGGCCTTTATGTTTTCCTTTATAATATAAATAATGGATATATTTCCTTCACAATATAATTTAAGGGTCTTTATGTTTTCCTATTATAATGGATATATATATATATATATATATATATGGCATCAAAGACTAAATTATTCTCCCTTGCATAATCCCAAACCCAACAAGTTTCAAATTTGGTAATTTCAGATGATAAATCCAAAGTGAATTGTGTCACAGGACTCTGTCGAGGGACATTCATGAACACACCAGTTGTCAGACCATATAATAGATTTGAAGGTTTTTGATGTTCCGTGAACACACTGAGAAATTCGTTTGGCATTGTTTTTATTTTTTATTTTTATATTTATTGATTTATTGTATTTTAGGGAAGGGTCTACAGGGTGCTTATGGTTTCACTACTAGATCGGACTTGTAGTGATCCTCCTGTTTACAGCCTCCCAAGAGCTGGGATTACAGGCGTGCACTACCACGCCCAGTCTCAACTGCCATCTCAGTGCACCCCAGGGGCGGGGCTGGCGCAGCAGGCCTGGGGATCAAACTCCCGGCCCCTGTGCCTGCTTGCAGGTGCTTTAATCCGCTGAGCTATTTGGCCGGTCTTGGCGTTGTTTTTAAATGAAATAAAGATTCATGATAAAATATATTCACAAAATAGTATTCCATTATCTGTTAATTGGTAGCATGTCAACATTGAAACCAAAGAGCTAGTGTATTACTGAAGCCTTTTCTCCACAGAAATATATATATTTCTTGCCAGGGAAGTAGTCATTCCTCTGAACCATTTCCCCGGCCCCTTAATAGACTGTTTTAATCACAGAATTACATATTAAAATTGTCACTTAAAATTATATTTTTGTAGGGCCAGCCAAATAGCTCAGCAAATTAAAGCACCTGCAAACAGGCTCAGGGGTTGGGGGTTTGATCCCCAGGCCTGCCGTGCGGGTCCCATTCCTCCCCCCGCCGGTGCACTGAGATGGCAATTGAGACTGGGGGTGGTGGCATGTGCCTGTAATCCCACCTCTTGGGAGGCTATAAACAGGAGACTCACTACGGAGTCTGATCTAATAGTGAGACCCTGAACACCATGTAGACCTTTCCCTAAAAACATACAGAAAAAACGGTATATTTTTGTGACAGAGTTACTGATATTCTCCCAATTAAAATCACACCAAATATATAGACTTTTGATTTTTTAGTCACTGTTCCAAAAATCTAAAGAATGGCATCAGTTAAAGGAAATGAATAATATTTACAGAAAATTAGAGTTTTCTAGGATAGCATTTTTCTAATTCCTCAAGGTTACTGAATTCTTTATGTGTTTTACAGTCCAATCCATCTTATTTTAAAGATGATAATAATTATGTATTTTCAGTGTATGGTTTCCTTTACCTATAGAATGATATGCAATAATATAAACTAAGACCATATCTGAAATATTCTGTCTTTGGAAGAATATGGTGTCAATAATGTGTACAAAATTCTCCAAAATATTGTCAAACAGAAACAAATCATTTTAACAATACAACCAGCCCTCAAAACTACTGTATGTGGAATGAGTTTATTTGGTCCAGACTTCAAAGAAAATATGTAGAGTTGGATTTATTACCGTAAACGGACCTTTTGGTATATTCACACGGAGTTGATTTCTATAAACATGACCCTCATTTTGCCTCTTAAGCCAGAAAAAAAAAAAAAGACGGGCGTTGGGAAATAAAAACCTTATGGACTACATAAAGTAAGGCAGGCAGAGTGAAACACTAATGGCTACCGGTGGCGGGAAGATGAATGCAGGAAGGAAAGACTGGAGATTTAGGCCGCAGAATTTCAATTAAAAGGATAAGTGCTATTAATCTAACACATGGCATGTGGCTAGCATAAAAAAACAATGTATGGTATATCCTAAAATATCTAGGAGAATACATTTTAAATATTCTTGCCACAAGAAGTTATAAATTAATTATATTAGGTGATGGATACATTAATCAGTACTTAATCATTCCTAGATGTGTATGAGTATTGTGGCACACATTCTATCGTCTAAATATATGCGTTTGTTTTTGTCAAGTAAAATGAGTAAATAAACAAAAACATAATTAAAAGATAAGTAAACCTAAAAGAAAGACAAATAAAAGGATTAATGGTAAAATTTTCAGCCAGGCAAATTATGTTTTTCTTTTTCTTTCATAATTCCCACCCCTTTCTCTTACTTTTCCATTTGACTAAAATGCAGCAGTCTCCTCTTAGCCATAGTTTAATTTTCTGTAGTTTCACTTACCCACAATTGGGAGCCTAAAATGTGGACTGCAAGATTTCAGACATGAGGAATTCAGAAATTCTAACTTCTGAGCGGCACGATATAATTTCTCTCCGGCCCCATCCCATTGTGCCCAGGCTTTGAGCATCTCTTTGTCCAGTGGGTGCATGCAGCAAACACTGCCTGTGGGCTGTCTGCTGGTATTCGTTGCAGCTGAAGAGTGTACAGGGACTATCTTGCTATGGCAGAGCTTGGGTTGGAGTGACTCTTCCCCAGTGGGCGGATACTGAGTCCCCAGCCCAAGTCATTCACTTTGCCCCATCTGCTCCCACTGGCCCAGGATTCATCTTGTCATTACAGGAAGGATGAGGGCAGTAAGACACCTGAGGCGGCTTGAAAGAGAGATGTGGAGACAGACGTCACATTCAAGTAATTTTACTGTACTATATTGTTAAAATTTTATCACCAGTTATTGTTATTAAGCCTTTATTATAAAAGTTTACATTTAAAAACTACTTACATTCACAAATTAGTTTATCATGGGGAAAACACAGGCTAAGACAACAGAGACAGTATCACAAAACAGGTGCTAGGCTTTAAATAGAGGCAAGTTTTATTTTGCGATGGATATTTGAAAAACAAACAAAATTTGATCACTTGCATCTGCTAAAATGAAAATCAAATTATTCTGTATAAATACATAATTGTTTAAAGTACTCTAATATATTCATTTTCAAAAAATGCCAGAATCTAAACAAAATTTGTGCACTATAAGTTGCTAATCCAAGAGAATATGATCTTTGTCAACAATCAGCTTGGATTTAGAATTTCAAAAATTAACAATATTCTTATCATCATTATTCCAAGGAGTGTTTCTTTTTATGTAAATGTACAAATTTCATGAGAGGTACTGTCCCTGTGAGTTAGAAGTAAGAGGATTTGTGCTTAATTTTATTTAGTTTAGTCCAACCTATGTGACAATTTTACTAATAATTTATATAATCAAACTGTGTTATAAAATTAAGATTGTAATATAGTCTGATTTTCTTTAAAAATAATGAAAATCCCTTTGCTGTATTGAAAGAGGCTGGACCTCCCAGCCTCACAGACCCAGTATTTCTGAAAATTGCTTTTAAGTAAAAGCACTCATAAATATATCACAAGGTGATTAAATCGCGTTACTTTGGTCTCATTTTTTGCTTGCAAAGCAGAATTTCTTACTCTTCTTTTTCCTAATACGGACTGAAGGAACAGAACCCGTTGTATCTGCTCCATATGATGCAACCGGAGAAGAGCTGTTTTTAAAATCTACTTGCTATTTCTTAGGCTTTTCATCATTGTTTCTAAAGGTCTGTGTCGATCATAATTTCCCTAAGGAATGTGCTGAGGCCCTCACTTTTTTCTTCTTATTTAATTTCAGTGAATCTTTACCTTTTCCACGCTTTATTTCACTGAGCCATAAATCCTCTGTGAGTAGGGTCATGCACCAACAAATCAGTTTAAGGAGTTTGGCCCAACTTCCTGATGGGTCTTCAGGGTAAATTCTCTAAGCACTTAGGAAACATTGAAGGAGTTTTGGAATACAATTTTAAAGTAGCAGCATAGTTCATAGAAGGGCCCCAGTAACTGTTTTTATAAAATTTAAATGGAAAAATTTTGCAATAAGCTTCTGAAAAATATTTTATTTAAATTTTAACTAATAAAAATTATACTTACAAACTTTTCTAAAACTGTGCACACTTCCATTACACTGTTTAACCTATAAAGGGATTTTATTAAAACCACTACCAAAAGGGATCCAGCCAGATAGCTCAGCGGATTAAAGCACCTGCTTGGGCACATGCAAGAACAAGGGTTCAATCCCCCATATACCATGCTGGCCCCACACCCAGGTGGAATGTGACAGACTGGGCGTGGTGGTGGGCGCTTGGGAGGCTGAAAACAGGAGGATCACTACGAGTCCTATATGTGAAGTGAGACCCTGTAGAGCCTGTACAAAGTACATTAAAAAAAAAAAATCCACTACCAAGAAAAAGTTTATCTTCTTCTTTCTTTCATACTATGTAGTGGCAAACATCTCATATGAAAAAGAGAAAGATAGTCAAGCATTGCCTGACACTGGAGAACAAATCTAACACTCCACAGTTAAACCTGACTATTACCATAACTTTTCCTGGTTTTGCAACTAAAGCTACATCACGCCTCCGTTGGACACCAATATTATCACAAATATGTACTTTAACTGAGGTGGTTGGACAGCACACATAGTATCAACATCTTTCTTCCCAAATGAATGAATACTATTTTTGTATGTATTTCATCTTTGTCTTTGATCTGTCTTCTCCCCATGCATGATTTTTTTTATGTTCTCAACCACTAAATTGCCCAAGCTTTCTAATAATACCCAGTGGAGAGCAGGCCACCTGCATTTCTCTATACTTTCCCCCACATTAAATAGCATTCTCTTAGCAAGTAGGTGTTTGCCTCCACCGTATTAACTTGCTTAATCACAGGTGCATTTCTGCAAGGTTTTGGGTGAAGGGCACCTCCAGTAGTGAGATCAACCAGGCACTGACAATTTGATCTCTTCTAAAGGAAGGATCTTGTATGCAAACTTGTAGACAAACAGATACTTGGATTAATTATTGTAGTGGATTTCTAACAGGTGGGCAACTTACTACACTCAGCTGAATTAAATTAGTGTGGCGCTGGGTGTAGAAGGCCCACCTGAGGACTGTTGCCAACAGCACAAATGGAGATCATTAGAAGCTGCAGAAGCACGGCTAGGGATGCTGTTTGGGGAAGGTGTTGGAGCTGTTGGAAGCTGCCAGCTCTCTTGGGCTGTTCTGCTGGAGGGCCTTGATATGCTAGCTTTCCCGATGAACTTTGGAGAAGCTTTCATCCTCATCTTGAGCATCGCTTTCTGGCTCCAGAGGGGAAGGTGGTGCACTGCTCAGCCTCATGAAGAAGCCTGTCACATTCGCTTTCCTGGTGGGAACTTGGTTTTCCCCATTGCTGGAGGAGCTCTGGACCTCACTGTTGCTGAGAATGGCTGTGGTATTTTGGGGAAAACTTTGGTGCTTACTTTGAGCATTGCTTCCTAGCTCCAGTTCAGATCCTGCAGTCTACTAAGCACAGATCCTTCATCCCACTGGCATAGACTTCCTAGCTTCCACCACTGACTTTTGGGCCTTTCCAGTGCAGATCCGTGAGCAGACCTGCATGAGAAAACATTCTCATGGGCTCTAGACTCCAACTGGACTTGTAGGAGACACTGTTTTGAGCTCTAGGTTCTCAGATGGACTCATGCAGGATATTGGGATCTAAACCTTCAGTTGTGAGTCTTCAGTATTTGTGTGGACATATTTCCTGAACTTCTGGTATATAATACTTTGGGTGATTCATTATAAAATATAAAACATGTCCAGTGCTATATTGTTCCCCTTGCAAGAACCCTAAACCATGACAATTATAAATATCTTAGTAGAATAAAAGTAAATTTCATTTAAGTTTCAAAGTAGGCATTTTTTTCTGTGTAATTCAGACTTTTCTAATATATACCTTTTTTGTTTAGAAAGCTAGGAAGATTCCTTGATCAGCTTAGATTACGTCTTCTTTGAAGACACTAATGCTCTGTCTTTTCTGTAAGTTCAATTAAACCAATTAAAGTTTTTCTTTAATCATTTTTGCCCAATACTTCAATCACGTAGATTGAAGATAGATATCCTTTGACTGATGTTCTGTACCCTCACTAAGGTTAATTATAGCATGGCTGTCCAAACTAAAAGCAAATATAAAAGAAAAAAAATTAAGTTGGTGTAGTTTATTTTCTTAAACATACTTAATTTATGTATAGATAACATTAATTTTAATATAATAGTGAATGACAATTGGGAATAAGTCTGTTTCTATGTATGGTTTCTTGAAATGTGTAAATTTATCAGATAAACCAATATCAATTTTTGAAAAATTTTTTCTAAGCCAGGTGTGGCATCACATGCCTGCAATCCCAACTCTTGAGAGGCAGAGGCAGGAAAATCGCTACTACTTTGAGACCAGCCTGAGCTACAAAGTGAGTTCAAGGCCAGCCTGAAGTTCCTAGTGAAACTCTGTCTCAAAAAGATGGGAAAAAATGTATATATATAAATGAATTATCAAAAGGATGTTAGTATACATCTGTAATCAGTTTTTAAGAAGCTAAGGTAGGAAGACTCAAAGTTCAAGACTAACCTGAATAATTTAGTGAGACTCTTTTACAAAAAATAAAAAGGACACTTGCCTGGCAAGCACAGGGTCATGAGTTCAATCCTCAGTATGGCAAATAAATAAATAAATAAAAAGGAAAGTTTGCAGCGACCTTGGGTTTCATCCGCAGTAACACACACACACACACACACACACACACACAACAAATCTCTTCTTCTTTTGCCATACGCTTAGTATGTAAAATGTCTTGAAGTTCAAATTTGTTTGATTACATTATCTGAGAGCCCTAAGTAAAATTCAAGCTACTTATATTTAGGATTCTCTTTGGTAGTAGAGATTATGACTTCTTGCATACATTAAATTTCTATCCAAAAAGGTTCCAAATCTACTTACTGAATTAAAACTATAGTGTGGATGTTTACATATCCATCATATATACATCAGTATATATCCATATTATTAAAATGTTCAAAATGAAGCAAAATCTAATAAAATCAGTCAACAAACTGACTTTAGAAAGCAATAGATCATGAAAAGTAAATAACAATCGCATAGCAGAGGTAAATAACTAAACTAACAGGCTTGATTTAACAGACATTTACAAGCTATCTAACAATTTATCATAAATTTAGAGGGTGAAACTAAGATATTTCCATCATCTTACAATTCTGTAAGTTAGGTCAGAACGTGCCACCACTCTCACTGTGTTCCATCAAGGTGTCAGAGAGACCATTTTCCCTGCTGGAGGCTCTATGCATTTGCATGGACTAAGAGGGGAAATGGAAATTACAAACTAATCGTAGTTACACGGAGAACATGGTGCATCCAGAGCTCTGAGGCAGAGACGGTGATTCTCAAAGGAACAGACGTCATACATGACTGAAAATACGTGAAACTGTACTTCTAAAAACCTATAAAAATAAAATAATCACAAATAAGAAATTAAGAACAGAAGTGGAACTGAAATTTTAAACATGCAATAAATACTTAAAAACGATGAAGTATGTAGCCTCCACCAAATAAATAATGTTTTCATATTTATGACCTTGATAGAAAGTCACGTAAGCAGCATGCGATGATCAAGTCCAAGTAGTTAATATTTCCACCACCTTAAGCAGTTATCATTGCTTTGTTTGGTTTGGTTTGGGTTTGGGTTTTAAAAACTTTCCTTAGTACATGTTTATAGAACCTGATGATAACATTTACCATGAGGAGTTGTCTTGTGAATGGAACACTTCTCAATTCATTTCATCTTCCTTCTTTCCCTTCCTCATCTCTCTACCTCTTGGTCCCTTCCCAAGTGTAGAAGCTCAATCTCCCTATTGCCTGTTCTCTTTTTGGGTTCCTAGTACTAGGAAAACTGTGTAATAGTTAGGCTTGCATATTTAAAATGTCATGGCCTCAGTGTGCACCCATTTTCCTCCGAGTGGCTCAAGCTTATCCTGATTTAGGGTAGAAAATCACTCCCTCACATACTCACACCCCATTTTTTACCTCATCATCTACTGCTGAATATGTACACTGCTTCCAAGATTTAGCTCCTGTGATTTCTACCACTAAACACATGGATTGCAGGTGTCCACATGATATATCTTTGACTTTTTCATAAAGGTAGCATAAGAAGAATAACTGGGTCAAATGGAATTTCTAATGTTAGTTTTGTAAAACTCTCTATATTTGTTTAAATAGTCATTGTACTAGATTACATTCACAACAGTGTAGAAGAGTTCCTTCTACCCTACAGTCCCATCAGCCTTTGTTATTATTTTGTTTGTTGATGATAACCACTCTGAATGATAAAATGGAATCTCTACATGGTTTACTTTCCATTTCTTGGACAGCCAGAGATGTTAAATGTATGTTTGAATATTTATTAGATAGCTGCATTTTTCTGAAAGGAATATATTCATTTTACTGTTGCATATTTTGATTGGGTCATTTTGGGAGATCCAATTTTGTTAGTTCATTGTCTATTGTAAATACTAGTCCTTTGTCCCAACAGTACATAGAGGTATAATCTCCCATTGTATATGTTATGTTTTACTCTATTTGTTATTTCCTTACCTGTGCAGAAATTTTTGACTTGGTGTAATTCCACTTGCTGATGCTATCTGATGCTATTTCTTGAGCAATTGGTTTTCTGTTCAGAAAGTTCTTTTTTTTTTTCATTTTCTGTATTTGGTACAGGGTCTCATTATGCAGCTCAGACTCATAGTGATCTTCCTGTTTTCAACCTCCCCAACACTGGGATTACAGGCATGCACCATCATGCCTCAACTCCGTGGTTGGCTCAGCATGCTCCAGGGATGGGGCTAGCATGGAATAAGGGATCAGGGATCAAACCCTGGTCCCTGAGCTTGCCAAAACAGCACAGCTTAGTCTGCTGTGCTATCTCGCTGGCCCTAGAAAGTCCTTGACTATGCTTCTGTCTTCACAACTATTTCCTATTTATTTTCTGGCCAATTATTGTGTATGTTCTGTTTTAATAATTAAATTGTTGATCCATTTTACATGTAGTTTTATACATGGAAAGAGACATAGGGCTTGATCCAATTTTCTGCCTATAGGTAGCCAGTTTTCCCAGCAGTATTTATTAACAAGTTTACCTTTCTCCCAGTAGGTTTTTAATTCTTTCAAAAAATCAAATGGCTGAATGCGTCTAGGGAAGTTTCTGCATCCTTATTTATTCAAATGAGCCACATGTCTGTATCTGTGCCAATACCATATGATGCTTTTATCACTGTAGCTCTGTAATGTAACTTGAAATTCAGGATTAGGATGCCTTCTATGTTGTTCTTCTGGGTCCATATGAATGTTGGGATTGTTTTCATTGGCCCTAAGGAATAATGCTGAGCTTTTGATTGGGATTGTATTAAGGTTGTATACCAGTTTTGGAAATGTGGCCATTGTGACTATTGGTTCTGGCTACCTAGCAATAGGGGTATCCTTCTGTTTACAGATGTCCTCTTCAATGTCCTTCTCCAGAGTACTATAGTTTTCATCATGTGTAATTGTGTTTGTTTTGTTACATTAATTCCTGAGTATTCATTTTTTATTAAAGATATTGCATTTTTTTTCACCTTTCATGGTAGGTTCATTATTTGTGTTTAGGAATGCTACAGGTTTATGTGTGTTGATTTTTTTTATTCTGCTACCCTGATGGATTTGTTTCTTAGTTCTAGGAGTCTTTTGGTAGAAGTCTTTGGGTCTTGTATATAAATATGTCATTTGTGAATGAAGACGATTTGACTGACTTTTCCTTTCCTATACATTTCCCTTTTAGTCTTTTATTCTTTTATGACTGTTCTGATTAAATTGCCAAGGAAATTTCCAAGTATTGTATTGAATAGTTACGGGATGGTGGACCTCCTTGGCTTGGTCTTGATTTTAGAGGGAAAACTTTCAGTTTGTCCCATTTAATACCATAAAAATAGATTTTCCATAAAAACATTTGTTTTATAAAGTTGCATATGCTGGTTTTCAGTGCATTTATTGTTGATATCACTTTTTACTAAATTGTTCCCTTAAATAGTGTGTAATGAATTTTATTACCTCTTATCAGCTTTCTTTTAACCTGCTCTTTTTCTGAAGATAGATATTCCTGCTTAATTTGGAACTTCTCTTACATAAAATATTATTTTCCATCTTTTGATATTTAGTCCAAATTTCTTGATTAAATATTCTTCTTGTATAGCTTCAAGTTTTGATTCTTCACCCAATTTACCAGTGTGTGTCTTTTAACTGGGGAGTTGAGACCATTCACACTAAGAGTTATTACTGAAAGGTATCCCTTTGTTCTTATTTCATTATTTTTCTGTTGTTAATTTTTTTGCCTTTTATTTAACTACCTACTCTCCTTATTTCCTTCATTTCACTAGACTTTTTGGTACTGTTGGTTTCACTGTCTCTAAGATATCCTTGAAAAATTTTGGTTGTATCAATTTCACAATCATGAGTTTTTAAAGTACACTCTGTCATGAAAAAATATAATTTCTCCATCAATTTTGAAACACAGGTTAGCAAAATGTATTACTCTGGGTTGAAAGATGCTTTCTTTTAGGACTCAAAACTGGTCCCCAAAAGCTCTCCTGT
>NW_004524580.1:12445316-12471010 GCF_000260255.1 Octodon degus
GATGGCAAGCAGGTGCAGAGGCCTCAGATTTGATCCCCAGGCCTGCTGAGCTGGCCCCGCCCCTGAGGCACACTGAAACAGCAATTGAGACTGGGTGTGGTGGTGCACACCTGTAATCCCAGCACTTGGCAGGCTGTAAACAGGCGGATCACTATGAGTCTGATCTAGTAGTGAGACCCTGAACACCCTTCCCTAAAATACAAACAATAAATAAACTACAAGTCCATTTATGATGTTACATGGGAGGTCTCCTTTTTTCAATTAATTGCATTCAAATTGTTTTAGTTTATTTAATTGTATTTGTGAATAAATTTGTATGTAACATTCAGAATTCAAAAAGTGCAAGACGTAATACAGTATAGGGATTTTTCTTTCATCCTTATCCTTCTGTCACTCCTCATTTCTCTTCCTTGAACACACAGTAGTAGTTTCTTACATTCTTCCAAGGTTATTGCCCCTGTTGCTTCATTGTGCTACAATTTTATTTAATTATTCTGCTTTAGGATGCCAGAATTAATAGAGCATATTTTTGATACTGAATCTTTCCATCCATAATTATGGTACTTTTCTATAAGTTCAAATCATGTATTTTTTTATTTGTTTATCATCAGGAATTGAACTCAGGTCCCTGCATGAGCCAGGCAGGGACTGTGCCACTGAGCAACAGCCTTGGCTCCTATCAAATCTTTTGTATTCCTCTTTTTCACTTCAGATTCACCAATTTCTTCCAGGAGTAGAGACACCTGTCTGTACTCCTAGCACTTGGGAAGCTGAGGCAGGAGGACTGCCACGAGCTCCTGCCATCCTGTGCTATGTTGTGAGTTCAAGGCAAGTCTGAGCCACCTGATGCAACCATGCCTCAGAAAGAAAAGAAAAAAAAAGCAAGCCAAAGGAAACAAAAAATCAGACTCACTAATTTCTTCAAGGAAGTAGCTAACTTGGTTTTGCAGATGAAAAACCAGAAAGCAAAGATCACAGAGATTAAACTTTTGAACCTCGCTTTTACATTTTATGATACAGTAGTAGAGCCATGGACTATGAGATTCTTATTTTATTTTATTAATCTTATTAAATACAATGGGTTATCCAACTGGATGGGAAGAGTCCTACTAGGTCCACGCTAGCGACCAGGGGCTCACTAAAACTGAGAAGATGGGACTCCTCCAGAACAACTGAAACCAAAACGGAAGGGGCTCTTTTCAGTGATCCTTGCCACTGCAGTAAAGCTGGCAGAGATGGATAACTGTATTCACTTTTCTAGGATAAAATCAGCCTCACTTAAACTGTCTGAAGAAAGTTACCACTCAAAAGAAGAGAGCTACTACTGTGAGGCTCCTGAGAAGGACAAGGCTCGCCTCAAGTACTGCTCTAGGTACAGAGTCACTGACACTAATTCATTACATCTTAAGTAAGTTCATGTACCGAGACTTATTTTTAGTTTTATCTCTACCGTAGGTAATCTGGCCAGGGCAATGACTCCAGGGTTCTTGATGGTGTGTCTAGCATAGCTTTTGCCACACTCCAGAGGAATCATGAAAATATGACCTTCTCATATTTGGCCCTCTTCATCCTTACCTGATAGAAAAGTACATGAAGCTTTTCCCATAAAACAGCAAGCTCAACAGTCATTGATTTTTTTCTCAAATTCTCCTGGCGGGTTTTTTTTTTTTCCCTTTAACCCAGCCTGTAAGCCACAACACTCCAAAGTAGTTGGAGATCACATAATCCCTGTGAGCAGGGCCTATAACCTCTTTCAACAAAAAGTAGCTGTACGAAGATGGAGACATTCACTCCTTCATCACCTAGTAAAGAATTATGGGGACATGTGTCACTCAAGAAGAAATAAGACTAATGATAAAAAGAGAAGAATTAGTTCATATATCCTTCTCTCATGGGTTTTGAGCAAGTGGTTTCCTTCCAGCATCTCCAGATAGGGAAGGGATAGGGGGTCACTACTAAAATCTATTTTGTTTCCTCATTCACATTTTTGTGTGTGAATGCTGAATCCTGTCTCACTTTTCCTTTTGGATGCTGTTTGTTACAGATATCTGCTTTGGGGATGTGTTCATCATAGCCATTCCCGGTTTCCCTCTCCCTCTGTGTGGTTCTTGCTATAGCTTTCTCTGCCTGACTTTTGGGCTGGTGGATCTGTGAGTTGCCCCATCCTCACCACCCACTGGCCCCACTGTCTCCACACTTCAAGCTGTGGCAATCGTCCAAGCCAAGGCATAGCCCTGACCACACTGGCACACAGAGAAAGCTGGCTGATCTCTGAGTACCATGTTGAACGAGGGCAGCAGGTCAGGAATGTCAAGCTGTCTGCAGGTGTTAGTGCCAGCGCTTTCAGATACAGTCCTCTCTGAAAGCTGTATGAGACAAGGCTTCCTTCTCAGTTGTGAAGGAGGTATTTCTGTCTCCCTTTTGGTCTAAGTTTAAACTTTTCAGTTCTATGTCTAACTCTTAAGTGTCTAGCCACACTCTCTGTGGCTATCCTCTGGGACCTTCTCCTACCCACTCACTATAGACAGGTGACCCAAAAACCCTGTAGTCTTTATGTTGTTCAAGCCTGAAGAATTTAGCCTCTCCCAAAATGGCTGACTAAATACTCTATAATATGGTGAATTTAACACTGGATTTTTTTTCTCCAACTCTAGGGTACCATGTACAAGGGGTCACTTTTGGTGCAAAATTCCAGTTTTTGGTTTAGTACCACTGGGCTTTTCTTGGGTCTAGCACAGCTGGTCCTGTCATTTTGCCCTGGATCTGCTGCCCCACTGCTGGGTTAGCTTGATTTATCTGAGACACACCTCATTCCCAGGGGCCAGGTTAGCTTTCTAGACTGCTTCCATTTTTTTCTCTGCAGTGTGATCCATTTCATCAGTTTCTCTATAGTATTTACTTAGTTTCTTCCTGATCCCTAGAGATCTACTAAGGCAGGAGATTAGGGCATGGCAGCCTGGACAGGAAAATGGGCATAACCAGTCAATTGTAAACTTCCAGGATACATGCTCAGAACACCTCCCAAAACCCTAACGTGGACTTTTCTTGAGAACTAAAGCAATTGTAGATAGAACAACCTAGACCTGACATCAACCTGAGGAGTAGGACATACAAAAGGAAAGTCACCACGGAGGACTTCCACAATAGTCTGTTCTCACGACATGGAGTATATTTCTTTTCTTACTTTTACTTGGCCCAAATTCATTCTGTGTAGTGGTTTCTTTTCTTACCTTTAATAAATGTGAAACCTCACTAACTTTTGTATTTGCCTCTACCAGTTCTTTGCTCAGGATAGAAACAATCTACAAACCACCTGTAGAAGACCCCAGCAACCCAAACCACTAACACTACTTTTTGTTTTTGTTTTTTTTTTTAATGAAGTTGTTTTTCTCCAGGTATCTCTAAGTTCCTCCAAAGAGGCTGTATTTTTCTGATGGTCTATACTCTGCCATCTCTTTATTTGTTTTAGAAAAATTTCAAATACATTCTGGCAGCTATCTTGAAATATAACATAAAATTTTATTAATTATAGTTACCTTATTTTACCTTAAAACAATCTTACTAATTACCAACCTATACCTACTCCACTGTTTTTGAAATAAATTTGCTTCTTTAATTTTATAGTGTGTTATTCTCAATGTGCTTTTATTGAGAAAGTTGTTTGGAATCTGATTTAGCAAATAAGAGTGGAAACACCATCATAAGCAATAACTTATGACTGCAGATTTTCTCTATTGATATGCAAATAGTACACAGATTTAATAAGAGTGAGACACTTTTGAAAATTTACATTTAGGGCGTGGGGAGAAGGCTCAGTAGAATAAGTGCTTGCCTGACAAGTGCAAGGGTCTGAGTACAATCCCCAGTTCCACCAAAAAAAAAAAAAAAGAAGAAGAAGAAGAAGAGAAAATTTACATTTAAATGTCTACAGATCAATTAAGAATATATATACAAACAAAATGATTTCATTATGTTGTCCCATTTTGATAGTATTTTTATCAAGTTTATCTCTATACCTAGACTATTACATTGGTTAGCCATTTCTTTCTGTTAATATCATTTACTTTAAAGGCATTCAGGGCCAGCCAAATAGCTCAGCAGATTAAAGTGCCTGCTTAGGGAGAGGCAGGGGCCAGGAGTTCGATTCCCTGGCCTTTCCTGCCAGCCCCACCGCTGGGGCATGCTGTGATGGGCATTGAGACGGGGTGTGGTAGCACGCGCCTGTAATCCCAGCCCTTGGGAGACCGTAAACAGGAGGACCACTACGAGTCCAATCTACACAGTGAGACCCTGTAGATCCTGTCCTAAATACAAAAAAAAAAAAAAGGTATCCAGACTTTCCTTTGGGAAAGTCTCCAACTTTATTCATGTTATGCTTTTGATGACAGTAAGCCCATAACAAGCTCCCCAATGACATCATCTAATCAATGTATTCTTATCATTTGTTAAAAGTTTTGGTTGACGAATGAGTAGTGGCCTCAGTAAGTAAGATCTAGTATTTCCTGGCCTAAATTTGGAATTTTCCTGAGAGTGATCAGAGGTGTGATCTCTTTCCTCTTGGGGGCAAATCTGAGCACATGTAGTCCTGACTGCTAGTGGCAGCCATAAATCCGAGTCTTGAGACAACTGTAAAAGAGGGTATTGAAGAGACAGTAACAGAAATGTGGAGCTGGAGTCCTGTCTGGGACAGGCCTGCCCCCAGAATTACCTCTGGGCTTGTCACTTACAGAAATCGGGAATCAGTTTTAGGTTGCAGTTGATTTTTACTTCATAAAGATAAAATACGTCTATGAGTGTTGTGGGAAATTCTTATTTTGAAAAAACAAAATATGGTGTGGCTGTGTTTTCCTTTTTCAGATTATAATAGATCCTCAACATATGTGAAGCTCTTCTTCCTCTCACAGAGCCAAAACTATTCTTCATGTCACATCAATATTCAGTGGTTTTCTTTTTCTAAACCGTGGTTTTGTTCTCTGACCCTTTAAATAAGCATCAATATGGACATGTAGACACTCGGTGCATTATTACAGATTGAGATAATTAGCCCTGTAATTACAATGTTTCTTGCCTGCAAAATGGAATCGGAGCAGTAATACTGCAATTTGCACATTGATCCCTTTATATCACGCTGCCAGGCTTCTGCCCTTCAAAGGTTTCCTGAAGCTATTATGATACAGCGTAATTCATTTGTATTGCTATCTGCACCATTTGTGAGAACGTTCTCATTAATTACTTTCAGTTTCAGCCATGGTGCCCGAATTCAAAACCATGTCCTTTTTCCAACATTTTTACCATAATACTTTAAACTCTTTCTAATGGAAGAAATAATAATGCCAGCTCTTTGTGAAGACATGATGAACTATTTCCATAAGGCTCATTTACAAAAAACAACACAAAGTTCTTACTAAAAACAAGGGAACAAATGGTTCAAATGAAATAGTGACCCAAGCCCAAGTGAACTTCTCCTATGGTTCAAAATTTTGGTGAGCTTATTTCTGTTTGTTTTCTTTTTCATTGTCATGCTTCTATGCATTTCCAGCTGGAATGGCTCTGCAAGAAGAAACGTATTACAAGAAAGCCTCTTCTCATATTTCCAATCTGATTTCAACCTTTCATGAGAAAGGTTAGGATAATTACAAGAATGCTGTTTCTTATCAGAACCTTCATCTTCAGACTCTAAAAGGCTTACCCATCCACTAGCTCTTAATTTCTAGCCTTCTCTTTTAGTAGAGAATTTGTTATGATTAATGTATCTCTGATCTTCCCCCTTTGTCTCTATTTCATTGTTTCTTCCTCTGTCTTCCAAAGATAAAATCTTTCTGGTTTTCCTGTCACATTGATTTATTTTCAGCTCTTTCATCTTTTGAAAGGTTAACTTTAGAATCATGGCCAGAAAAACACTGGGAAATCCACTAGAAAAATATATTAGATAAAGATTTTTAATTTTATGATGTGTCTTTTTTTTAAAAAAAGTATCAATTCACAGTTTATGATCAGGCACTATTGAACACACAATATTTGCCACTACTAACAGATAATTGCATTCATGGATTTTATTCTATAAGTTTTAAACGCTCCTATATAAATATTTTATTTGAAGTGAAGTAATTGAAAAATTATTTTAAAACACAGTGTTTCATTAGAGCAAGAAATTTTAGTTATTACTGGCTTCTTTTCAGTCTTTAGTCTTCAAACAAGGTCACAAAAGAAAGCTTGGAACACTGAAGTATACTGAGTTTAATGTACTATTTCATCAGAGAAACTGAGTTTTGGGGAAAAGAGCTACATGCAAGTCAGACTGAATTGAAAACCAACAAAAAGTACATTGGAGAAATAAAAATAATAACCTAGCTACCTGACTGAAAGGCAAATATATGTGGGCAAGGAATTCTGAGGAACAAAACCAAGACTTACATGCCAGAATTAGTAATTTTGTAGTTTTTAAAAAATGACCTGAATCGGCCAATATGAAATAAAAGCCTGTTGATAACATAATATTAATGAGTAATATTACTGACATGCTCCTAGGCTTCCAGCGCCAGTCCTATCCCACGCAGTCCCTCTCAACACTCTTCGCGTCCCTTCACAGCACTATTCATGGCCCTTCGCGGCACCCGTCTCAGCCCATCATTTATGCCCCTTCACTGAATCATTAATGGCCCTTTACGGCAACCATCTTGGCCCTTCACAGCACTAGTTGAACCCCTTCGCGGAACCAATCTTGGCCTTTTACACCACCCGTCGCGGCCGTTAGCCTTCCCCTGCGTGTGTGGGCCCTTCGTGGGACCGGTCTCAGCTCTTCGCAGCACCGTTCATGGCCTTTCCTGGGACTGTCTCGGCCCCACACAGCACCTGTCGCGGCCCTTCACAGTTTGTGACCCTTCGCGGGACCCGTCGCAGCCTTTCGCCTCACATTTCGTGAGCCTTCGCGGGACCCGTCGCGGCCCTTCGCGGCACCCTTCGTGGCCTCTCGCGGGACCTTATTGGCCTTCTCAGTACCCGTCGCGGCCCTTCGCAGTTCGTGGCTCTCCGCGGGACCGTCTCTTCTGCTTCCATCTGACTCAAGACTGTCGCCGCGCCATTCTAGCCCTTCGCAGCGTCGGTCGGAGCACGCTTCGCGGCCCCTAGTAGAGCACATCCGCTCCTGAGGAGCCTGCGCGCGGCCACCCGGCCCGTCGAAGCGCCTTGCCCAAGAATAAAGGCAAAGGAGGTAAAAACCGCCGCAGGGGCAAGAACGAGAATGAGTCTGAGCAGAGAGAGCTGGTGTTCAGGGAAGCCGGGCAGGAGTACGCGCGGGTCCTGCGGACGCTGGGCGACGGCCGCCCGGAGGCGCTGTGCTTCGACGGCGTGAAGCGGCTGTGCCACCTCCGCGGCAAGCTGCGCGAGAAGGTGTGGATGGACGCGGCGGACGTCATCCCGGGCGGCCGCCGTGAGCCCCAGCTACAGCGCGGAGGAGGCGCGCAGCCTCCAGGCCTAGGCGGGCCGCCCGAGCCCGCCCGCGCGCGGGGCGAGGCCGACGCCTTGGGGCGCGCAGCTGAGGACGACTGAGGCGGGTGTGGCGGTGTGGCGCGCTGGGCCTGCTGGGCCGAGCCTCCCCGCGTTGGCGGTCGCGGGACTGGGATTGAGTGCGGTGCTTTCGCCTGGCTCGAGGGCGCTGGTTTCTGTGGAGCCTGCTCAGGCTGACTTTCCTTAAGTGGGCGGTTAACCCCGCTTTGTTCCTTTGATGTCGTGGAGTTTGCCGATGGAAGGCCACGTGCATTTCAGAAATAACGCGGTACTTTCTGCCTTTCCTGCTTTGGCCGGTTGCAGTAAGTAGATGGATGTTTCGAATAAACAAAAAGCACTAATAATAGTATTTTTTTAAATATACACAATTCTGAAAACGTTGTACTACATTTAAAACGACTAAACGATTGAAGGAAAGCAAACCATGTTAAATTTGATGCATAGAACCATAAAATCCCGAATTACAGCAAGCGTTAGAAAATTAGCAATAGTTTAAGGAACTTATTGTCAGTGTCCATATTTTCCTTTTTATAGCCTTACGGTTTTTTTTATGATCTGATTTAAATTTCATTACATCAGTTCTAGTCTAGACCACTTATTATTAGAGATATTTTAGAATGTATAAGCAAACTTGGAAAATGTTATGTAGGTTTTTTAATGTAGCATAACTTTAAATAAATTTTATTTTTGCTGTAGATATATCTTGAGCGTATTTGAAAAGTATGTTGGATCTATAGCATGTTTGACAGCTCCATGAGTAGTCCAGTTTATGGAAGAAATACTTTAATAGAGATTCATGGCTGAAGTTCTTACTGACTTTCTAGAACTCAACAAGTAAATTAAATCTTAAACCTTAATCTCAGGATGGCAACCAAGTAGTATCTTACATAATTACTATAAGAAATAACTTAAATACAAAACTATTGAAGATAAATATAATTAGCAGTCATGACAAAATAAACTCTACAGGATTGAACTTTGAAGTCAAACTCACTTCACTCCAAATGAGGACGACACTGTTTTAAAACTGATGCCTTAATGCAAATTTCAACTTATAACAACTCCATTTTCCTCACAAAATAAAGATGAATATCTCACTGGGCAACTTTGAATTACACAGAATGTTTAGCAGAACTCTACAAAGAAAGTAACCTTGAAAGGGGCTAATTATAATAAATGGAATTACCATCAGTATTAAGATTGTGTGCTACTAGTATTTATAAGTCAGTTGATTCACCGTGTAAGCTGTATGCTATTAAAAGTGAGATTAACTTTAAAAATTCCCTATTAGGCTAATGGACACTGATCTAAAATTTGTTACTGTGCTGTTGGGTAACTCCAGTGAATGCTTGCATAGACTGGAAAGAACAAATTTTAAACACATGAACCACTTAGAGAAAAACTCTTTTTTCCTCACTATGCCACAAGGACTTTTAAACTCCCTTAAGGTTATTGTCAATACGATACTGCTTCTTTCAACCTGTGAATCCACTTTCATTCCTTGATTTTTCTCTGGCCACATTTAGTCAGCTTTAACTGGTGTCAACTCTTTGTGACCTCCAGCAACGCAAATGGCTGAAGCGTCTGGCAGGTTCATTTGCACAGTAATGAGTTCTGTCTACCAGACTGTGAGAGACTGATGAAGAGAAGGAGATTACCTTCCAACACTGCCTATTAAATGTGATTGACATGCCTGCTTGGTATCTGTCTTCCTAACGGCCCTCACTCCTCCCCTAGAACATTTCCTGAGCACAAAGAGTTGTGCTTAGATGAGCTCTGAAGTATTGCTCATTTACTTCCACATTTTCTTTTCAATTGCTTTGGTATAAGAAAGAAGTCTTTTAAAACTGAGGAAAAATGTTATGATAACTGACATAACTCATTAGAGGAGGAAACTTCTATCAAACAAAAAAAATTAAAATACTAAAAATCTGCAAAAGAAATATGTGAAAAATCAAAAAATATTTAATTTGTTATGTTTTCTTAGCAAATTTATGCTTGATTATTTAAAATTTTCAAACAATATATATCCATATACACATATATTTGTATAAAGCATGTTTTCTTAGTTACATGTTACCTATTTTAGAATAACTTGTTTTTTGGCACAATTTTTATAGACAACTTTTCAAAAATGTCTAAATACCGCATAGTAAAATTGAAAAGTTTCATATAAATTTTTTAGTTTTATATATCAGTAAGAATGTATTTAGCAAAAAACTCCAAAAATTTCAAGGTAAAAAAGACAAAAGTATTCTGTTTTCATTTTAATTCATATAAAAATAATTTTTCTACTCTTTGCTGATGTTAGGCAATGAAATTGCCTATATATATTTTATTTAAGATACTTTAACTCCATCCCATTTTTAAACAAAATACTAGGCTACATTCTGTTTATTTGCACTTCTCATAATGAGGCTGGCTATGTGCCTCAAATACTTTGATCTGATGAGTGAATAATTCTACATAGTTGCCCACTAATTGTGAGCTGTATACTACATCGTGAATTTCAGTTTTGAAATTTCACTTTAAAACCAGCCTCATTATAATATGAGAGGTTCTGTAGGTGCTGGCTCAACTGTTTGGTTGCAGCCATGTAGCCATGCAAGTGAGAACAGAACAAAATTGTGTTTCCATTCATTCTGCATTCATTTTTATAAAGGGCGAGAGCAAGGAGCAGTGAGCTGTAAGAGAAAAGAGCAAATACTGCTGTTTGGAGTCACTAAACTGTTGTGCCACATCATTTGCTTGTATTGTCCCACAGTTTTGCTGTTGCAGGACAATAAGCACTAAAGAATAATATCTGGCTTTTCTAACAAAACTGATTTTACTATATTCTTTTACCAAGACAGAAATACTTATACACTGATGGTTGTTTTATTAGCATATACAGAAAAAACTATTGGGGACCCTTCTGGTATTAGTGTTGTAATTTAATTTAGCCCAGAGCAAAGCAGGAAATTGGTTAATAGCTACAAAATGCAGACATGACTTAAAAGCATGAAAAGTAATTACTTCATCAATTATAGAAAGTTCAGAACAGTTGTGATTGACATGTTGCCAGAAATACATTAGAGCTGAAGAGGCTGATTTTTTAAAAAATAAATAATAGTAAGAATTGAAAATAATCCCTTAATTTTGTTTATGAAGACACATTTGTTAAATAATGTACTAAAAGTGAAGTAATAAGATATATAAGTATTTTTAAAATAATTAGAAATTGAAAACTGAACATTGTCATCTAGATAATGCTACTCAATTTTGAATATTTCTAACCCATATTTAAAATTATTAGCAGTACAAAAATTTATAAAGACCCATAGTTATTTTAGGTGTTTTCTGACCAACAACAAATCGCTTACTTTGAAATACAAACGTAAATAGTATTCTAAGGGCCGTGGAGATAGCTCAGCAGACTAAGCGCCTGCTTAGGCGAGCACAGGGACTGGGGCTTGATCCCCAGTACCACATGCTGTACCAGCCTCACCCCTGGGTGCCCTGAGCTGGCCACCAAGACCAGGCATGGTGGTGCATGCCTGTAATCACAGTGCTGGGGAGGCTGAAAACAGGCGGATCACTACAAGTTGGAGCTGTGTAGTGAGATCCTGTCCTAAATACATTAAATAAATAAGAATATTATTTCATAAAACAAGTTTTCAGAAATCTATGCTAAAATTTTCTGTGATTTTTGAATGATTAATATTTCCTAACATTAGTCTTTACTTAGGAAATAAATTTAAACATTAAATTTCTAATATCAACTTAGGTCTGTTAGTCTAAAAATTTTTATTTATTGATCTCTGAGATTTTTCTGCCCATGTGACATGTTTTATGGCTGAGTATTAGCTTCTCATGAGCTAAATATTATTCTATTCAATGTATGAATATTTAAGCATTATTTAATGTTTATATTTGAAGTAAGTAGATATTACTCAAATATTTTAATTATATTTTAATTCATTTCATTTAATCCAAGCAACAACTCTATTGGGTAGCATTCATTATTTTATACCTATTTTAGTGTGATGTAAGGAACAATGGTGGGATTAAATGTCTCAGCAAAAGTTGTAAATCTAATCAGAAGCAGGTTTGGGATTTTAAAAAAGCTGAGTATAAAAGCTGCCCTGCTAGTCACTTTGATATTCTGTTGGTAGACTATAGCTACCAATCCTATAGATTCTCCTATAAAATTAACCCATGAATTTGCCTTCAAGAGAGCATCCTTTTCTAATCCGCACAAAACATTACCTGACCATATTGAAAGAGAATATTTTCTACTATTTAATGATAATAGTCTTAGTTTATTCTCTAAGGTAAAAGTAAATGTTAATCTATGCCCCATTATTATGAAATTAATAGCCTATACTAATAACTTCACACCTCATAAATGGCAAAAGATTAAACATAATGAGCATGTGCCTAATTTATGCAACCCAAACCACAGAAAAAATTCAACAAGCAAAAGCAAATTTTAATTTTAATCAAAGCTAGATTTAAAGCCAAATAACTACAGAAATTCAACCTTTAATCAGATAAATATCTAATGTCTGAAATTCTTTTTAAATTCTGATGTTCTAGATTTAAGTATTGATAGAATTTGTTGTACTCTAATATAATCATCCATTACATTGGCCTGAATCAAATCTGATTTACCTAAATAATTGCAGACATATCATTCATCATCAGAATAGCAACATAGCATACAGAAAGCTAGTTATAAAAGTTTTCTTCTCAACTATGCATGCTAAAATTGAAAAATAATTCTTAAAACAGCCTTTTACAAAGACAGCCTTGATTCATAGAGTCTGTCGTCCCAGTTTCCCCCTTAAACATAAAAATAAATTGTATTTACATGAAATCAGCATTTATATTTCATGCTTCATATAAAAATTACCTAGTTTAGTCTGAAACAATTTATAACAAATTGGCTACATTTTTTCACTCTGCCTTAATTAAAAATTAATTTTTGCCTTCTCTGATTAATTGTAACTTGAATATTTAGGCTTCACTACGACCTCTTATTATTCAGCCAAATTCTACTGCTTCTCTGAGGTACATATATATATGTATGAATCATTCAGCATGTCAGCCAGGTGTGAATTCTACACCGCTACAGGCTTATGTTATTTGTATCCTGCTTTGTGATTTTCTGATTGACAGTTTGAGTTTAAGGGTGACTGGACTTATTTCCTGCAGTTTAAGATTGATAAAAGTTTAGAAAAGCATATTCTCTGGTATCTAATATTGCTTCCCTGATGACAGGAGGAATAAAAATTGACACACAAAGTCTTTGAACTTCCAAAAGAGAAAAACTAGCAGGTTATGGCTTTACACAAATAGTCACCCAAGTTATCTTTGAAAATACAAAGGATACAACAGAAAAAAATAAATTTTAATATAAGCCAATCAAAATATGAGGAAATTATAAAATCTTTATAGCCTCATTTCACTTCTTAAATTACCAAGTGACCATTGCTCTTTTTTATGACAAGTTTACGTAAGTTTCATTTTCATCCAAAATAAAAATGATTCAACTATATGATGAAAATTAAAATTCTGAGACAGTCTTCAATGCATAACTTGGAATCAGTGGTGGCAAAACAATTAGTAAAATATTAATGTAACACCATAATGTAAACTACTAAGGATATGTCATCATTACTGAAGCCAAGAGTGTCAGATGAATTTAAGATGGACTAAATTTGATTTACATAAAAGCTAATTGTTTAATATGGCTTTGATTTTCCTGGCAATAATGAACAGTTTAATTAATGTCAACAGTATCTCCATTGGGTGTTTTTGTTAGTTGAGATTTCCAAATTGGAAGATGATAAATGTCTTAGTCCGCTCTCTTTTTTTGGTCTTTAAACCAATGATCCTCATAAAGGTCTGTAATTCTTCTAATGCTTTTAACATCATAAGCATTTCTGCTACAGTTTTTACCTATATTTTGTCCCTCAGCTGAGATACAATTTCTGCAAGGAGATGCTCTGTTATAGGCTACATATCTCTCAAGTGTTCCACAGACCATTTGCTCTAAAATTTTACTATATACACTGTATTTGCTTATTTACTTGCTTTTATTCTTTACAAAGTATATTACATGATGACATAAATGAAGCATACTATCAGTCTAATGTTAAGTATGTCAGTAATATTATAAGAAATACATGATTTAAATTGCAGATCCTAGACATAAGATATGAACCTATTTCCATTTACAATTTTTTTATCAACAAGAGTATTTCTTAAAATTTATCATTAATCTTTTTATTTCCAATCCCTACTTTAGGGCCAAAAATATATGCTCAGTGATATCTTAGAATATGAAGGTACATTCAAATAGATTTTGGAGAGATGGAAGTATATTAATAGGTAATCCCCAAATAGTATACACGAACTCCAAAGCTCATTTTTTCTGAAATGATATATAACTATATACAAAGGTGCCATTATTGAAAATACTCTCTGATTTCATAGGGTAATATGAAACCAGCTTTCTACTCAGTACTCTAGAATATTTAATTTTTTGTTCCTTGTACCGCACCATACATTTTTCTTAGAAAGTTTCAACTTTACAATTGTATGACTGGCTTTTAGAAACATGGTTTATTTAGGGACTTCAAAAGAAGTTGAATCACCAAGCTGACCAACATTGTCTTTGTTCTTGGCTATATTTTTCTATCCCAAAACAAATGAAAAACTCTCAAAACTGTAATTGCTTCCCAAAAATGTCAGAGGTTATTATGAGTTCCTGAAAGATAAATTCCCAATAATTGTCTACAAGCCTCATCTGCCATAAGGATTTGCTCCAAAGCCCCATCCAAGGCATTTGAAAAGGTACTTTTTGTTAAAATTGACAAATGACATACTCTATCCTTCTCTAAAAATCTGAATTTTTCTCCCAGCTAATCCTGAACATGAGATAAAGAAGCAGTACAGGGAAACCATTTGTAGTTCCAATTTCTCAAATGTTCATAATGATAGTAATCCTCATCATTTGATAACAGCTGGTGTTAACACTGGGGGATTAAATCAAAAGGGCTTTGGCAGCCTTAGCCAAATACATGGCGAAAGTGAAGGGGTATGAACACCAAAGCGAAGTAGCCATCTACTGGCAAAAAGATAATACCCACTCTATTTTTCCCTATTCACATACACATTTGTAACGTTTGAAGACAACTGGGTAGGGCAGGCGAGGTAGCTTAGGGGACTCAGGTGTCAGCTTAGGCAAGTTTAGGCAAAGCACAGGGACGGTAGTTAGATCCCCAGCACCACATGCTGCACCAGCCCCACCCCAGGGCTGGCTGAGCTAGCCACTGGAACCAGGCATGGTGACACATACCTGTAATCCCAGCACTGGGGAGGCTGAAAGCAGGAGGATCACCATAAGTCCAAGCTGCATAGTGAGACCCTGTAACAACCAAATAAATACAGTAAAATAAAACAACTGGGTATTATGGAGGAGAATGCATGGAAAAAAAAACCATTAAACTGTTGTGATTATATACTAAAATATTTTTTTTTTTTAAAAAAACCCAAACCTCAGTGTAACTATCCAGAATTAGAGTTAGGACTATTATAGGGCTGGGGAGATAGCTCACCAGAATAAGTGCTTGCCTGGGCAAGTACAGGGTCCTGAACTCGATCCCTGGTACCATCTACATAAATAAATAAATAAATAAATAAATAGAGTTAGGACTATTATAGTCTATTTTCACTATAATTATTCTGAACTCTTCCATGTATAGATTGATACATTTTTTAATTCAATAAAGTTCATTAACTTCAACTTAGAATTGCAAAGGAAAGAATAATTTTTACAACCCTGGGAATGTTAGGCATCAGGCAAGAAACCAAAATGGGAAGTGTAGTATTTTGTCTTAATAGGTAGGTAGAGCACTAAAAAAAAAAACCTGAAGACATGGCTAGTAATAATAAAATCTAGCCAGGCAAAAGGTTTTTTTTTCATTAATGAAATAGCCGTTGGCATGAGATAGGGTTCTCAGAGCATTCTTCAAAGGAAGAGACACTTACCAAAACAATCTAGGAAGGATACTTAGATTACATGAGCCAGATCTTTAATTCTTTTTTGCAGTAAATTGGTTCATTAGGGTTTTTAAAAGGTATTGAGTGGCTTCTATATTATTACAAATATTACATTATATCCAAGTGATAACAAAATGAACTGAATGTGGTGGCATATGGCTGAAATCCTGGGTTTTAAAGAGGCTGAGGCAGGAGGTTCTCAAATTTGGGTCATGCATAGTTCACTTAGCAAGACTCTGCTTCAAAAATTAAAAATTGGAGGGACCGGGGAGATAGCTCAGTAGAATAAGCACTTACCTGGCAAGTGCAGGGTCCTGAGAGCAATCCCCAGTACCACAAAATGAATAAATACATAAATATAAAAAATTAAAGATTAGAAAAAAATTAAGGTCTAGGAATGTAGCTCCGTGGTAGAGTTCCCCTGGCTTCCACTCCCTGTACTGAAGAGAAAAAGGGAGAGACAGAGAATAAGATTAATAAAGTAGAATATCTGCCTTAGGAGAACTACATATGCAAAAATTGTTACAATTACATGCATACAAGAGTGTAGAATATTTCACAAAGAACCATAAAGTAAAGAAGTATTTGCAGGGGCCTGGTTTTGGTGTAAAAGGACTCATGCATGATCTACAGATACACTGGCCTTGTATTTGAATTCAACTCCTCCTGTTTTCTCAAAATCTTCTCTTATTTTCCTGAACTAATAACAGTTTTTCCCTTTTAATATAGGTAAATTAGCAAATGGATAAATTAAAAACCTATGGCTTGTCATATTTTACCTGCAACTAACAAATACAGAAAAGTACCTAACAGAAACATAAGGTAGATTTGTAAATAAGGCAAAATTAAGAATGGCAGGGAGTAGTAGTATGAACAGTGATAGTGGACAGGAGAGAGCAAAGTTGTCCTAGGTTTGTCTAGTAACTTGTTTTTATGTTTCCTATATTAACCTCAGACTTTGAATTCTCAGAGGTATCACAGTACCTTACCAATGAATTTCTTTTATTTTTACTCTAATTGAGCAAGGAAAAATCTCAAGTCCAGAACTAGACCACAAAAAAAGGGTAAATGGATAAATAAAGCATATTATTTATGCAAAAGACTTAGAGAAAGAGAAAATTTTTGCCTCATTCTATTCTTTCTTCAATAGAATTCTGCTCTAAAGCTGAGAGGTGGGGTTTTTTCACATATAATATACATATAATCTGATTCTATTTCTTACTTATTGGAGTCAGACGTATTTTGGTCAAAAGAAACCCAGTGTGGTTAGGCTTACTCATATTAAAATGGGAGAAATCATAAAAGATGATAAAATAAAGCTAGATTTTATCAGTCTAAAATAAGAAACCAGGAAGGTGTGCATTGTACACCTTTCCTATCTTCTGAGGTTCTCGGGGTCTCGTTCTGTGCAGATCTGTTACATTTCTACATAATCAGGCAGTCTTTATCAGCTTAGTGAAGGTTTCCCTATTCCTTATGCCTTGACCTTGCACACACCTGAGCTGCCCAGTTTTCTCGCTGTGACCCATATTCTATCTCATTTTCTTACTGGAAACTGCCTAATGCTAGTGTCTTTTTCAATTAAAAATAAGGGGTGAGAGAGAGTCTGTCTGTCAGGTGTCTGAGTCTTAGACTAACCCTGGTTGATTCAATCACTGCTAAGGGTCACATACTGAAAAAAGTGCCCCATTTCAGCCCTTTTGGCAGAGCAGGTTCTTTATAATAGTCCATGGCAGGCAAAATATTGGTAGGCAAGCCTGTCACAAGAAGTGCTTACACATTAATTTGAAGACTGTATTTATAAAGAAAATTGATTTGTAAGTGAAATTGGAATTGAAAAAAAGAGAGCCTTTTTTCCCCAAAGCAAGGTCTCATGTGTGTAGTCCAGGTTGCTCTTAAACTCATTATGTAGTCCAGGATGGTTCTGAACTCATGTTGATCCTCTTGTCTCAGCCTCCTGAACGCTGGGATTACAGGTATGCACCACTATGCATGGCTAATGCAAGATACTTTAGAGTATAGTGATTAAATTATTTGATTGGAGGACCAACCAAACAGCTCAGTCTGCTTACGCAGACGTAGGGGCTGGGAGTTCAATTCCCAGGCCTGCCATGCGTGCTGAGATGGTGATTAAGACTGGGAGTGGTGGCACATAACTATAATTCCAGCACTTGGGAGGCTATAAACAGGAGGATCACTACAAGTCCCATTTATGCAGTGAGGCCCTGTAGACCCTGTCCTAAATTTTAAAAAATATTGATTGGAACCAAATAATAAAATAATGCAGTAAATCTTTCCAGTTACAGAGTCATTGACCTTTATTGTTTGAAATTACAACAATCTTAAACTATTAATGATCCATTACTGGAATTACAGGTTCAATGAGAAGACAGTTTGTGACAATGATTTTTGTCACTCTGTTACTTTCTAAAAGACAGTATATTCGGAGATGTCGCACTTGGTCATCTCTATTGCAGGAAACAAAGGCTCCATTTCACATCTCTTTTCAAAAAGAACCTACCCCAATGTCTGGGAGTCTCTCTGTTTTTAGCTATTTCAGCATTAATTCTAAAGTTTTTCTTATGATACAATACATTTTATACTGCAGTATATATTGTAAGAATTGGCATTACACTAATATAAATTCCTGATTACAGGGGACCATTTTAAACCTCTCTATATCACTCAAACATATGCAAGCGATATTCATTCACAGGAAGAGTACACATTTTAAACAGACCAAAAGAAATATCCCCAGTGGCTGCTTTAATTAAGTTAAATTACATTTGACTCTGCCAATGCCTCAACCCAGATCCCTGTTACCAGATAATAAATAACTCCTGTTACTGAGTCTTCCTTCCTTTACCAGCCCTAAGACCTAAAACCCTGTTATGGTAATACATATCAGGCTAGGTACCTTGGTGTGATCAATTTGTTATGAAAGCTCTGGTGATCATAAGCTGATGTACATCTCCATTGCTTCAGTGTCCATGAGAAATGCTTGCCGTGAAGCCAGTTATATGGTGGTTCAGGAACTTGGTACTTTCCAGGCTTCTGGTCCCACACTGTTGGATGAGAAATGAATCAAATTCAGCAGTTAGGTTCAATGCTGGCCTTATGGGAAATGTGATCCACTTCAGCCTGTGAGCACAACCGTGGGAAGAAGTGAGTCAGCGTTCTCTAGGCCAGCTGATGTACACCGTGATTTGGAAATTCACTCCATTTCAAGGTCCTGCCACCTCTCCTCTGTGCTGTTCGCTCCAATCTTGCTGTAAGGAATGCAAGGTCAGTCCCCTGGCCTAGCTATTGCTACTTTTCTCTTGTGTGTTTTTTTCCTCCGTACTAGCATTCTCCTGTGGCAGAGGCATGTATCGCTCATCATTTTCTTTGAAAACACATTTAGAAATTCAGTGTTGGTCTTATTTTTTGGTAGTTTGACACAGCAGGACAAAAATGTACAAACACAAAGCTTTTTACTTCATATATCATTTTGTTAAAATAACACAGGGTGCACAGTTAGTAGCAAAATGTTTCAAAGCACTTCTTTTTATAAATGTTTTAGTGCAGAGAAATGTTAATGGTGAGATATTGTCACAACTAAGACATTTCAAAAAAGAGAATAAACCAAGTTTAACCTCAAACTTCAATTTTACTGACTTACAGCAGATAGAATTAATAGTACACATGCATAATACTGAACATGAGAAGTAAGAAGAAATCTAATAAATTATCTTCCTTCCCTTCTTGCTAAATTCCAAATTGGCCAATTTCCATATGAACAACATTTGCTCTAGATGAAAGGAAGTGCTGTTCATTATTTGTAATAAGTGGCTGATATCATGGACCAAATAATTAAATCATAAAGTTGGCAATTCTGACCTGACATTCAAGAATAATGCAGAGCACAGGAAACTGATATTTAGAAATAATAGCCCTTTCCTGAAGTATATACATGGAGAAAATTCTTCCTGAAATGAATTATGAAGTAGAACTGACTTATTTATAAAGCTTTAAGATGTGTGCTTGGAATGAAAAAAACAATATGAAGAATGCTCACACAACAGCATGAAATACGACAGGAAACCATTAATGAGAATTCAAATCATATGTAATTTCAACATTAATAAACTGGAAATATCACCATTTTGATGTATATATTAAGACAGATAAAAAATCTGGCCGTTTATGTTCTCTGGAAACCCCCTAACTACTGAGAAAAAAGGGAGAAAGCCATTCTTGAACATTTGTTGTTACTGCCACAGATGAAATACGTTCATTTAAAGAACCATCTGAAATGGGTAGACCAAACATTACACTTTGTGCTTGACAGTTTGCAGAGTTCCAGGAACCTGATTAAAGGATGTCAAAATCAACTCCAAACAATGTGCAGGAAGTTCCGTGAAGTATTTAGCAAAAAGATGTGATGCTGAATGTCGCAACTTTTACACATTGCAGGATGTCAAGCCTTCATGTTAGTTAAACTGAGATGGATCATAAAAGAAATAATGTGGGCATTCTAAGAATAAATTACAAGAAATGCATGCTATTAAATTCCTATTCCTTAGTAGTTGTTATGAGATAGTAGCTCTTATGACTAGTCCTTATGAGATTCCCTCTTTGAAGTCCCTGCCTGGCCCTACCCCATACTATAAGATAGTGATCATAAAATATGGTGAATGCTTATTTTTTTGAAAAAGCCATCCATATCAGTAAAAAATATATTGCTGTTACTTCCCCTCTAAATCACTGCCCCTTGCTTTGAGGCCACTTATCTCATCATCTTTCTCATTTTCTAAAGCAGTTTTGAGTGTCTTCTTTCATGGGTGTCCTTACAAGATCAGAAACAAGGTGTCATCCAGGGGAAAGTCAGGTTTGTAAACACATGATACACCATCATCAGGCTTGTACACGAAATCTGGCACTGACACCTAGCTCTTCCCCAAATCACAATAACCTAAAACACATTTTGAAAAAGTCAGAACATTGAGGTAGCCAAGATAAGCCAACTAAAATTAGTCACAAAGAGAATTTCCACAACTGCTTCAGAAAATGACAAGAATGGTGAGATATATATATGTTTGAAGCAATGAATAGTATTTTGAGCATTTTTATGACATCTTACTATAATAAATGTATTTAGAGTGAAGCATTCATCATATTTTATGATATCATAAATTTTTAATATTTTACTAATTTATTGTGTCCAACTTGTGTATGCTGCATATATTTTAGTGTCCATGCTAAATATTACTTTCCAAAATCTGTATAGATGTATACCTATAAATCTGTATAAGAACTAGTTTTAAGTAAAATATTTATTTCAAATTTTTAATATTTCTAAATGCCAGTGCCTTCTCATCTTAGGTTTACTTTATTTCAGACTATGCTTGATATTACTTATAGTAGATTAACTTCTAAGATGACCTTGAAGTGAAAGCTCCAGTTCACAGACCTCCTCTGTGCATTTCCTCCTCCAGCTCTGTGGCTGACCATTGTAAGCCAATTTTGTAATTTCGCAAATATTTGTATATCTTGGGTTATATCTGTTTCTCTAGTAAAACACTGTCTAATACAGATAATGAATACATACAATAATATAAGAATAAAAATAAATGAAAAAAGTACTTCTTTTTAATGTGTTTGATTGTTACAGGGTCTCACAACCCATCGTGGACTTGTGGTGATTCTCCTGCTTTCAGCCTCCCAAATGCTGTGATTAGAGGCATGATCCACTATGCCAGGACTCTGTGGCCACCTCAGCCCACCCTGGGGGTGGGGCTGGCATGGCACATGGTGCTGAGCATCGCACCATAGTCCCTGTGCTTGCCTAAGTATGCCTAAGCAGACCCTTTAGTCCTCTGAGCTATCTTGCCGGCCCAAAAAAAGTAATATTTTTAATGTTATAAAATGGCCAATTTTAAGATTTTTCTGCTCTGAATTTATATTAGTCTCCTAGGAAATGTCCTCAGTAAGTCTGAGTAGAATGCTCTACCATTAATAACAAAAATACCACCAACTGCTCAATTCCTTTACATCATGACAATTTCATCCTTGGTCCCTAAAACTGTTTAATCACTAAGCCTTTTGATTCACATACATAAACATGGCTCATCCCCATCCATTCTATCCATCCTTATTGCTTTCACCAGTGCCTGGTATCTAAAATGCCACATCAGGCTCTTTTTCCAGGCTCTCTTTCCCCCTCTCATAAATTTTATTCAGAGAATCCAGAGTGAATATTTAAAATTCACATCTGGTCCTGTTGTTCCTTTTTATGACTTTAACAAAATAAAGTCCCAAATACTAGATGGAGTGCACCTGCATAAACACAACCTGGCACCTGCTAACTGATTCAGATTGTGGATAATGAATTGCCCTATGTACTTTAGAAAGACTGGCATTTGGGTTTCGCTTCCTCAAATGGGCCATAACTTGTTCTTCTGTTTCCTCCCCTGTCTAGAGTGTTCCTTTCTTCCATCCCAATGCCCCATATTCTTATTTTACTCACCTTTTTTAGAACACGAATATCTCAGTTTAAATCACTTAAAAGGCAACTTTTGGTAGTTTACGTTCATTTTCCCATTACACATTATATTTTTACCCTATCAAATTATTATTTGATATTATTATTTTGTTGTTCTTTAAACTGGGACAGTGGTGGAGAAGTAGCAGTAAGGACTCATGAGGATGTTGCTATATGTCCTTCTTCTGAGGGGAAAGCCTCCTAAAAGAGAGGCAGCTAGTCTAAGTAATAAAGGAGCTGATTCAGCTCCACATATTAGTACTTATTTAATGAATAAATCAGGTCGTTAGCTCATCAATTTTCTATTACAGAGAAATGCAAGTTTCAAGAGAATGAAGAAAGAAAAGATTTTGTTGCTAAAGAATATTTACCTATAGATTTGTTTTCTTGTTTTTTCATTTTTTGTATTTTAGAAAAGAGTCTACAGGATCTCACTACTAGATTGGACTCATAGTGATCCGCCTGTTTATAGCCTCCCAAGAGCTGGGATTACAGGTGAGCACCACCTCGCCCAGTCTCAATCACTGTCTCGGTACACTCTGAGGGCAGGGCCGGCATGGCAGGCCTGGGGATTGAACCCCCAGCCTCTGTGCCTGCTTGCAGGCACTTTAATCTGCTGAGTTATTTGGCTGGTCCTAGAGTTGTTTTCATAAAAATAGCTTTATTTATTTCTCTTGTCATTAAATAAGTGCTGGGTGCTTTGTTGGATGGTGTTAGAGATTCTATGGAAAATGTGGAGCCTGAACTCAAGGATGTTGCATAAAGGAGCAAAAGGCATATAATAAACTAACATATGGATAATTGAATTGTGAGGTATTAGCCAACAAGTAGAGTATCATGACAGAAACTAGAATAGGGGATAAAAATTTTCAGCACCCTAACAAAAGTATAGGAGCCAACCCTACAGAGAAGTTGGGGGAGAGTGTTCCGGGTGTGGGGAGAATGGATGCAAACTCCACTAGACAGGAAAGACCTTGTCGTATTAGGAAAGCCAAAAGGATGCCAGCGTTTTGGATCATACATATTTGAAATTAATTCACAGAGCATTAAGAACATATTGAAATGTTTTTAAAAATGAATACAATCACTTTAACTCTTAAAATTTCATTTCACTAATGATTTGCAACTACGTAAGGATGAAAAGTTGGAATGCAACTATGTGAGGATGTAAAGTAGGAATGCAGGGGGGAAAATCAAATATTCCCTGTAACAGGCCAAAGACAAAAATAGTAACCTGAAGATGTAAAGAAATGGACATCTACAAAGTATATTATTTTCTAATAAAATGTATGACTTGTTCATAAACTACAAAAGAAATTACTAAAAATGACATCCTATTTCTTGTCTGACTAAGCAAATAAATTGCTGGTTATACTACTTATTGCTCTTGTTAGGACCGAACAGGTCAAAATAAAAAAGAAAATAAACCTAAAATAACAACATCCAGACTTCATCATATTCAGTATAATGAATGGGAAGATTTTAAGGACAGAAATTTTGTAATTTACAATTAATATAACTGAGTATGGAAATAACTAAAGAATCTCGTAAGAAGTGGTCCAGAGAGCAAATGAAACAGTTGTTGTTTGGCAGAATGGGTGTTTATCTAAATATACGGTGAATATAGAAGCAAATAGAAGTTTGAATATTTAGTAATGGCAATGCAAGGTTTTCAGTTGCAACAGAAATTGCAAGGCAGTGTGTGTGATAATTTTATATTAAGTGTATCAAGGCTCTTCAGATGTCTGATATGAATTATTTCTAGATGGGGCTGCAAAGGTCAAATAAGAATGGCATGGGATGTGATTAACATTTTAACAGATGAATTGCATAGGGAGATGGCCCTTTCTAACGTAGACATTTAATTCACTGAGGTAAAGGAAAAAGTCGGTATAGTACATTCTTTTGACACGTTCTTGCTAGAGCTGGAACATGAGCCTTTGGGTTAGGGTTTAGACACTGGATATATTTGATCTCAGGCTTTGGACCTGGACTAGAAATAAACTCTTTGTTTTCCTGGGTCTCCAACTTATACATTGGAAGAAGCTGGGATTTTCCTGCATCGACAATCCTGTGAGAACATTACTTTATATCCCTCTCCCCCCCTCTCCTAAACATACCCATTTTTAGTCCCGTTTCTCTGGGGAAACGATATGATATGTGAAGACTGGAATGTATTAGCTTATGCAAGCTGGAAAGTCCAGGAGAATAGTTTCAAGTCTTCGGTTTCTCAAGCAGTGTAATTATACCTGATTGTTTTCTCCTGGTTGGGCTGCTGTCCATGTGTTAACTCTCCCCTTCTATACCACATATGGTGTTTTATTAGTGGTAGCAGTCTCAAATCTTTTGTCTTCCTAATACCAAATCTGAACCAATTTTCAAGTGTCTTTTTCTCAGTAATATGAAAATATTGCCTTTTCATCATTAAATCACTTATTCAAGAGGAGTTGATGGGGCCAGGGAGATGACTCAATAAAATAAGTGCTTCCCTGGCAAGCGCAAGGGCCTGAGTTCAATCCCCAGTTCTGAAAAAGAAGAAGAGTTGAGAGTGACCTGCATTATTCAACATTACTTAGCATTGACATACTCTTAGGAAATCCACTGGAACTCAGTATCTAAGAGACAAGTGAATAATTGATGAGTAAACGTGTAAGCATGTAAGAATTATGTGAAATTTAAGTTTAATAACAATACTAAGGCATCTCATTTTGCGGGCACATTTGAAAGTATGCAAATCTCTCACTTGAAAGTCCAGTATTTGAGTAATATCAAATCCTAGAGACCAAGTGAACTTTAAAACACTTGCACTAAATTTTCACTTCAGCTGAAACAAAAACTACAGGATCCACCATAGTATTGATTTGTTTATCCTTTTGCTATTATTTTATTTCATTATATACCTTAAGATATTTTAGAGCAATGTCATACGGGCACTCAGTAAGTCTTGAATCTGGTGGTAAAAAGGTAATTAACATTCAATAGTCGTACAGAGGAAATGTGGCATGATAAAAGGTATTGAAAGTAGACAAATGAAATATTCTATGTAGTAGATTACTAATGTAAAAGTATGCCACAAAACCTAAAATGTAGTGGTGCACAAGTAAAAGAATCAACAAATAAAATTAAAATTAAGGGGTAAATTTTGATGTAATTAGATTGATTGCCTTAAAAAATGAACATGCATATGCATTCATTATTTGAATTAAGATGGAAAATTAATTCTTGACTCAAACTGTGTGGGTTTAGATTATGAAATAGCCTCAGCAGTGCATTTTATAGGTAAAGTTTAACTACATTGTGTGGCCATGATAAAAAATTTTCCTCTTTAAAAAATTCAGTCTTAGGGGATTTGACCTTATCAGATCCAAAAGCTTCAATTCTTGTTACAATGGCCTTGCTTTATCTTGGTCTTAACCATCCAGCAGAAAAGTAAAAAAACGAAGTATAAGAAGTAAAGCTATGTTGTTATGTTGAGCTGTAGGGGACTCAGGTCAACAACTTCTGCCATTGCCAGTCAAGTGGAAGACCCAATACTATTATGGACTACTGAACTATTTTGGAATATTTTGCTGAGTTCACACACCTATAATATTTAAATGATGGAACTAAACAAAAA
>NW_004524580.1:12480840-12482209 GCF_000260255.1 Octodon degus
ATATATATATGAAACTTTTTCTTGTAGTACCAAACATTCAGACATGAACAGAATAAAATGGAGACTCAAAAAGTAATGGTTAATTTTTTCCTCTTCTTTTTAGTTTTTTTAAATCAATTTTGTAGGCTTATATCTGGTAATCTGAACAACTAATTTGAAGACAACAATATACAATATAACAACCATTGTTGAATTCCTATCATCTTTTAGTGAAATTCTGTATTGTTTCTAATGATTTTTAATTGTTTCATTCTTTAAAATATCAAACTATGAATGAGAAACAACATTGCAAGAGCTATTGTACAAGGTTTCTAACAACTATTGCATACACTATTGTATAAAGTTTTTCAAAATACTAACAGATTTAAAAGAGAAAAAATTTCTTACAATGACAAAAGAAATTTCAAATAAATGACAATGTAAGGACACTTCAGCTGAAGGGAAAGAAGGAAATGAGAAAGAGCAGAAGGAAAACAGACAAACTCAACACACATAGAAGTTAGTTAACTTTTTTTATTTTAGATTTTCTTTTTTATGTATTTAGTACAGGGTCTAAAGGGTCTCACTGTATAGATTGGACTCATAGTGATCCTCTTGTTTTTTTAAAAAAGTTAATTTTTAAAAACTGACAGGTGGCACTTTCAGCTGCTCAAAAGAAATCAAAGTAATAGTTTCAAATGATAGGAAAAATAAAAATGAAAAATCATATGCCTAGTGAAATTATTATTCACTTTTAAAAAACATTTTAGGGCTGGGGAGAGAGCTCAGCTGTCTAAGTGCCTGCCTGGCAAGTGCAACGACTTGGGTTTGATTGCTGGTACTGCATACCCTGCGAGTCCCAGAACCCCAGGCGCACCATGCCAGCCACTGAAAAATGGGTGCAGGGGAGGCTAAGACAGGAGGATCACTATGAGTCTGAGCTGTGTAAATAAATAAATAAATAAATAATTTTTAAACAATTTAGGCAAACCTAGATCGTTCAACCAATAAGCCTTGTGAGAGGGACTTTTAAATTACAGAATAGAAAATTAGTACAGGAACTGAAAAGAAAAACCTAGGATGCAGAGAATAATGCTAAGTAAAGAAATTCATGATGCAGACTAGTATAAACAAGCTAAACAATACAAAATAATATTAGTTATATTTTCTTTGTGGAATTTCAAAACAAGATACAATTAAAGCACTAAACAACTGTATAGGTCAAAGATTTTATAATCAAAATGAATAACTTTAAAGATACTCTGTTTAAGCCAAAGTTGTAAGCACATCTTCAACTAAAAGAATAAGAGGACTTAGGGTAATGTAAAAAGTGAACCAAGCCTGAGTTCAATGCCCGGTTCCGCAAAAAGAAAAGAAAAAAAAAAAAAAA
>NW_004524580.1:12483094-12486797 GCF_000260255.1 Octodon degus
CAAAAACAGGGGATACAGATGAATGACCATTTTGTATCTGTGTATTCAAAATGGTTAGGATAGATCTATAGCTACATTCTCTTAATTCAATGAATAGAGGGATTTTTTTTCTAATAGTGTTTGTAAATAGAATATCATGTCTGCATCTTGTACAACAAATAACCACTAGGAAGACAGTATGCAGTGTGTTAATTACTGAAACTGCCCTACCAATTTGATTTGAAACTGTCTTATTGCTATTTCTCAATAAAATTATGGAAAAAATAAATAAAAATCCTTCTTTTACCCACTTAAAAAAATTCAGTCTTACTTGGAAAAGGGAATGAACGTACCCAAAAGGAAAGACTTACTGAGTTGAAGAGACGGACAGGAGGAGTAGGGGAAAGATGTTTATATATGTAAGTAGGATGGTTTAGACAACTGTACTGTGCATTTCTGCTGGTCTCTGGAAAGGAGCAGATAATACTTAATTTGTTTCATCTCCTTTTTTCAATTGTTTGTACTTTTTCTCTTTTTAACTTCTTATGCATTTCTTTTTTTCTTTGTCCTTCCAATTTTGCATGGATATATCTGGTAATATGACTAACTGGTTGGAAGACAACACTATGTATTACAACAAATGCGTATTACTTTATTAAGGGAAATTCTGTATCACTTGTAATTTTTTCTGTTTTAATTCTAATTTCCACTCTCTTTATAAAATAAAAAAATTAGCACACAAAATAATTTCATCTTCAAGCTTGGTGTCTTGACTCATACCTGTAGTTCATGCACTATGAGAGGCTGAGGCAGGAGGAGCATAGCAAACTTGGACCATCCTAGGCTGCATATTAAGTTCCATGTCAGCCTGGAATACATAGAAAGACCCTGTCTCAAAAAACCAACGCAAAAAAAAGAAAAAGAAAGAAAGCCAAATTCAATTTTCTAGTGAAGAACAAAGTATGGCCATACAGTAAAAATGAAAGCACATGATAATTTTAAGATGGAGTCCATCAAAGAGAAATAATTTAACAGATATTGAATAAGAATAAGTCACGGGCCACAAAATCTTTTTTTTTTATAAAATTACACCTCTTTATTTCCTATTATAAAATTTAATTTCTGACCGAAAGGTCTCATGTCCAGTGAGATACTCAATCTTCTACCTTTGCTCCATTCGGAGAAAAGTGAGTTTCAAAAACAAGGGAAAAAAGTCATATCCGCGATTCATTCACAATGACTTAAAAATGTATGATAATCTTAAATGACACTTTTGGTACTCAGGTGGCAGCTTGGCATACTTAGATTAATGTAATGAGTCCATACAGGTGTGTGGTTTTCTATTAACATTCAGCTGCTTAAGAGCAGGTATGAATGTGCAGGGTGTCTGACGGAAGCCAGGAGAGAGTTGGGTCAGTGGGCAGAACGGGAAGAGCAGCAGGCAGCGAGTCTGAGGATGTTCACAAGGAACTTGTTACTCTCCGTGAGGCCTTTATAGGTAACAATTGTGCGGACTGGGAGTTGTGACCTGGAGACGGGTATGCATACGGTCAGCAGTTATGGATTTTTATTGTGGGGAAAAATAGGCACTAGTTTCCAATGGGATAAAATATTTATACTGTAACAAACTGTGTAAGAGTCAATTCTTTTATCTGTAAGTATTTAAATATGTTAAATAAATTGGCTTACACTGAAGATTGCTTTTATTTACTTTTTTCCAAGATTGTTTTTAAGTGTAGGATTTGGCATCATTCAGCTACTTTGTGTTTTACACATGTGTGTATATATTTATACATATGTGTGTATATTTACACATATGTGTGTGCGTATATATTTACACATATGTGTGTATATATTCCTCATGCATATATGTGTATTTTATCACCATATACATATAAACATAGAATGTATATGAAGATAAATAAATATATACAGTATAAAAACATAAAATAGAAGTAGGATTTAATTATGAGACTAAAAAATATTTTGTTGACATTAAGAAAATGATGTTAATACAGGAGAACAAATAATCTGAGACTTTATCTCAACATTGCAACTACATAATTTCCAAATCTCTTGGTTACCACTTGGTAAAAATCTATTTTATAATTCCCTGTGTTTTATGTTAGTAGTTTAAGCAGGCAGGCACACACACACACACACACACACACACACACAAACACACACACAACACAAATTGTGCTTACACACCAAACACCATTCAATCCTTGAATGAGAGGTCACTTTAAAAGCAACCGTCCTATTGGAGTAGTTTAATCTTGCTTCCAAATAAATCTTCTATAAAATCTGCTAGCGGGAACATAAAGACAAACAACTGTTATTCCTGCCACTTCATCTAATTCTGAGGTAATATTGAACGCCAAAGGGACTCTCAAAATACTTTGATGGATGAGGCAAATATTGAGTGCCCAAATTCTAAAGTCAATATTTACCTCGAGCAACAATACATCTTAGTTCTTCTTCAAGCGCAGAACCAATATAACATATATCTCTGACCTCATACATCAGTCTATGTAAGTCGTAGGTTTGAGAGCCATTAAATAATGTTGCTAATTATCCTGGAAATTTCCATCTGGAAATTCTCTTATGGATATACAATAAAATATTTTAGATCGCTTTCTTTTTTTAAAGATTATCATGAGTTCTTATCTTAAACTGCCTATTTTTTTTTCCTCTAAAATTATAAGTGGCATGGGCTGAGGAAAGAGCTCAGTGGTCTAAGTGCCTGCCTGGCAAGGCCAAGACCCCAGGTTTGATACCCAGTACTGCATTCTGTGCCTGCCACCAAAACTGAGCATGGTGATGCATGCCTGTAATCCCAGCTCTGGGGAGGCTAAGATAGTGGGATCACTACAAGACTGAGATGTGTAGTGAGACCATGTACCAAATAAATAAATAAAAGATTAAAAAATTACTTGTATATGGTTTCACGTTGTGTATTTAAAAGTAATAAACCTCATGTAAATCTACCTTCTTATTATATTGCAAAGTGAAATTTCAATACATAATGCATACAATATTAAACATATATCTATTATCTGTCTATGTATCTATCATAATTATTAGTAATATGTGGCAACAGATGTAAGTAAATCTTCAAATGAGTATATTAGGAAAAATCAGACTCATCCCGTCGTTGCTATGTACTGATTTCCTACTCCTACTATAAAAGATTTTGAGAAACTTGTGGATTTAAAACAAAAAATATTACTCTGTCACAGTGGTGGAAACTAGAATCAAACTGAAAAGTTGGTTCCTCTTTCCTGTTTCTATTTACAGCAACCCTGGAGACTTTGTGGCTGCAGAGGCATCACTGTAGTGACTGTCTTTGTTGTCACATGTCCTGTCTGTTGCCTGACTCTTATATTACTCACTTTTATAAATGGCAATCATATTGGCTCCATAATCTCCATGATTTTGCTTTAATTTCTTTCTGCTGTGAAGCCCTTTTTTTTCTCTATGATGTCACATTTGCAAGTTCCAGTTAGCTAGGAATTTGAGGAGAGGATTAGTCAATCCAGAACAAGATGTATTTGGGTTTCATGTGAGGTAGGTTGGCCATATTCAAAATAAAGAATTGCTCAGAATATTTCTACTTTTTGAAATAGTATAGCCTAGATGACTAAAAAATTCATTAAAATGAGAATTGAAAATGCTAACTGTACTATTTATATAATTTGCCCTTAAATTTATAGTCCAAATA
>NW_004524580.1:12494182-12510043 GCF_000260255.1 Octodon degus
ATCAATGAAATTTAGAAAAATAGATACCTTATCGTATTTTAGATAATTTTGTCCTAAATATTAAAACTTCTATCATAAAGGCTCATCCTCTGTAATTTTAAATTAGACTCAAGACACCTCTATTTATAGTAGACAGTTGTGATTTTTTTCTTTTATAACATATTTTTACAGTCTGTACTTCATAAAGTAGTTTAGCAACATCTTTAAGCCTTAAATTCTGCTGAAAGTCATAGCAAAGTTATTTACTATTTACACAAAGAGTATGCTACCCATTTGCATTATCTTTTACTCCCATGTCTGGTTTCCCTCATATTGGTTTCCCATTGCATGAGCAGTGTAAAATGAATAAAAGTTTTAAAACCCATCAACTGTAAATATATAAGAATGAAGGTAAAATATCCCAAGTATGAAGCTAAAATGTTCAAAGCGTGACGTTAACTTTTCCAAATGCAAATCTTTATTTTTATGATAATTTTATGTATTATTATTTTACAGAAAAAATATTGGAGCTGCTTAAATTAAGATGTTTTCTAGAGTCAAGACTACAGAAAATCGAAACTGTCCATCAGGCTCCACTTAACAGTTAACCAAGACATAGTGGGGTTTTTTCTGTTCTCATCAATCCAGTTTCTTCCTGGTTTGTTTCTGATGCTACTAATTTACATCATGCAATGTAAAGGCCACTTGTCTCCAAGTTGAGGTATACTAGCTATAAAGAAATTTAGGCTCTACTGTAGACTTTTCGTCAACATATCGTAGCAAAATACCATTTATAGGGTAAAACTAAGTTTCTCAAGAAACTTCTTTGAATTTCTCTTGCACATTTTGTCTGTAGATGTTTCTGTCGTTTTCTTCAGCGAGCATGCATGTGTGGAGCCCACACATTTCTAGAGCGCTGCTCTTTCTCACGTTGAGCGCACACGCATTATGTCTGCGTGTACTCATCATGACAGTCATAAATCAAAGGAAGAGTTTCAGGGAGTCATCGGGGTCTCCTCACATCTCTAGGCATAACTGTCTTGGAAGGGGCCCAGAAAAGGAATGATTTGACTATTCACTAATAACATCAGTGAAAATTATTCTACAGCTAGACATGATAATCCTCACTGGCATTCCAAGTCTTTAAGAGAATAAACTCCCACCCATTTTTACTTAAATTCTTTTGCCCTTTTACAAACATTAATTTAGGGGATTTTTCTCTCATGATAATTTTTTTCCTTGAACATTTTATTCCTCAAGTTTTGCTTACAATTTAAGCACATTTATTTGTGATTAGGATACACATTTTAAAAGGGAGTGCTGTGGAAATCAGGGTGTAGCCTGGAAATTTTTAAAAAATTGGCAAGTAAGGCATGGAGGAAGGGAAAATCATAGCAGTTGTTTTCTTTATATTTCTTAGCAAATACTGCCGAAATGTCTCCTATTGGAATAGTTCTTCTAAAGCTTAACTCTACATGTGTGAAATATTTTAGAATCTCACTTACTGACAATGAGAATGAGGTAGATACATAAATAGCAAGCAGCAGATGCAGTTGTTCATTTCAATCTATCAAAAGAACTGTGTATTGATGACAGCTTATCTGTCATATAAATAATAATTCACTAATTCTTACTAATAGGGGAATGCGATGAACTGCAGTGATTCATACATCAAAATAACAAAAGGGATATGATCAATTTCATTTTAGATTTTAAATTTAGTTTTGCAAAACAACTGTTACTCTCAAAGAAAGCTGGTATTTTCCCTAAACTGCTAGATAAATACTTTAGTGCACTAAAATAAATATAAATATCCTTTACTATAGAAAAGTCATTATATTGGTAATCATTTGAATTCAAAATAAGTGAGACAATAATTGTCTTCATGAGTTTCCTATAGAAGGCATATTTCTAAAAGTTTCATGACAATATTTATGTCAAAATTACAATAGAAGGAACTCAACCCAATTAACTCGAGTTAAAAATTACTGGTTCAAATTATTCAAATGCAAGGCTGACAGTCACACAATTTCAGGAGGCTTCATTCATGCAGAACAGAAATGAATGACACACTCTTGAGTATCTCGGTATTCCTGAATTTAGCGTCTCTAAAAACTTATGAGGATTTGACCTTTCTTCATCTTTTAGATCTTCAACCTTATTTTCTCTGTATCAACTTGATTCTCAGACAGGTCACCTTTAGTGACTGAGCAGATCTGAGTTATTAGTTCTATTGATCTAGTAACCCCCCCCCCCAGTACTAAGAGGATGCATCTTTCTTTGTAGTTTAGGGGAAGTCCAGGAATTGGGATCAGTTGCCCCATTCTGCTGTATGGATCACGAGATAATCTCTGTGGCTGTGGAAGTGGATTCTGCTCTACATGAACACAGAGCCTGGGAAGTCACCTAATTGAAAAGAAGCTGCCAGTAAGAGAAGCATGTGGAACAGGTGCTGAGGAAACGAACTGTATATCAGCTTAAATAAATGTTTGATAGAGAATAAAGGATTAAGTGCCATTGTGTAGGTTTAAAAATACTTGAGAAAAGAGAAACTGCTGGTGGAGATAATGTGAGTAAGCCTAATTAAATAGGTAGAATTTAGTCAATGACACAAGGGATGCTTAGAGTATTGCACAATTTGAAATAGAAATAATGATTTTCCAAGATGGGTAAAATAAAACTTTGAGAAAATACACTGACATAAGAAATAATTGAGTGAATGCAGATAATAGTGTGTTGTGTAATTACTCTAATTGTGATGAAATATGAAAAGAGGAAAGTCAGAAAAATAGTTTGGAAGTGGATCATGAAAGGCTTTGAATGCCAGAATAAAAACTTGAAACTATAAACAATGATCAATTAGGGAAATCTTGAAGCAAGGAAGTAACACACTCAAGTCTGAGTTCTCAGAAGACTTGGATTGCAGCTGTGTGTGAAAGGCATTTTGCCAGGAAAGGGCTGTTGAGGGGGCCATGGCTGGAGCCCAAGTAAAACACAATGAAGCTGTGAACCAGGAACATGGTGCTGCACAGAGGAGTGAAGTTTATCCCTTTCTTTCTGGAAGCTTCCCCTTGACCTCTCTTGCTGCTTCTTTCTGTCACCTCCCATGGGAGTAGGGAGTACGGGACTTCCTTAGGAAAACTCCAGGCCTCTTTCTAAAGCCAAACCTTCTTTAATGCCACTTCATTGTTAGTAACTATGAAACAATAATCACTTTTAAAAATCATTTTTCTCTTGAGTTTCATGGCCCTGTATTACAAAACAGACAGGACAACCTACATCTGGTGTTAAATCTCGTCTTCCATTCACACTTTCTCCATCCTGTTCTTTGACTCTCTTTTTTTTTTATTTGTTAATTTTATTGAGAAACAAATAGCAATGAGACAGTTTCAAAACAGGTTAGTAGGACAGGTACAATAATTAATACATTGTATATTGTTGTCTTCGTAGTGGTTATTCATAGTACAAGATGCAGACATGATGTCCTGTCGAAACACTATTATCCAAATCTTTCTTCTCATTGAATTAAAAGAAAGTAACTGTATATTTATCCTATTTTGTGTATACAGATACAGAATGGTCTTTCATTTATATCCCCTTGTTTTGTTTAGTTTTGTCAGAGATGGGTATTCCATTGACATTTAAATATTGTAGGTGTGTGAAATAATCTAATATAGTCCAGTAGTCCATAATAGTAGTGGGTTGTCCATAGGACTGGCACTGTCAGAAGTTGTTGACTTGAGCCTTTTACAGCTCAGCATATTAATATGACTTTACTTTTTATACCTCATTTTCATACTTTTCTGCTCAATGGTTAAGACCCAGAGAAAGCAAGACCTATATAATAGGAAATGTAACTTCGGTATCTGACAAGGTCAGTCAAGTCCCCTCAGGATTTTCCCTGAAACTCTGTACTGCAGTTCGTAGATCCTTTGTCAGTATCAGCCATGTGGATGTTGACTCTCTTTTCTAACAGCTATTTTTCCACTCAGATGTCTTCCACTTTTCCACATAATCTCTTGCTATGCCTGCTCAGATGCTGCCACTGGCATTAGCCCTTCTTGTGTGGCTCATGTCTCTTAACAGTCTACCTAAAATTTCAACATGAAAATCCTTTAACAATTCCACTCAACAAGAACAAAATTGGTCCTCATCTTTACTGACCTCGTTCATCCCTCCTCAATTTTTCTATTATTTTTGGTAATTTTTAATTACAAATATGCAGGAAGAAATGTGAGGTGATAAATTTTGCTTTATAATCAGAAATGTCAAAAGTTTCTATTTTATGCTAATGTTTTCTGATAGTGTAATATAATAAAAATTGTCAGAGTAGAAATGGGTAGTTTCTTGGAGTGAGGTACGAATACATGGAATGAGACCATCATAAAATTTATTTAAGCTTTGCTTAACCCATTTGTGAGTCTCCTATCTTACATAAATCAAATCTGATTATTACAAGAGCGTTCAGTTAGCATCCTCCTATGCATCTAAAGTAGTTTTAAGTTCCAATTTTTTATTTTTTCTCAAGGTGCTTCAAGTATAGTACATAATCTTTACACTGCCCATAGATGATTCCATCCAGAGTTCTCATGATATGTAAAGTTCAGTATGCACTTCTGAATCTAAGTATTGCCTTAAGCATTTTTTACTGCTAATTCCATGAGCTACTATAAAATTTTCCAAGTTAAAATTAGTAAAATAATTATTCAAGAAAGATGATAGCTCATGGAGGGTTGTCTAATTTGGCATTTACTGGCAACAAAACATAGATTATATGAGAATCTTGGGCATAACTTCTTAATTATTTTGCTGAAATGAAGGTAAGAAAAATATATTTTATGGATGAATGTAAAAAAGATTTATGAGGGCCAGCCAGATAGCTCAATGGACTAAAGTGCCTGCTAAGGCAGAGTGCAGCAGCCAAGGTTCGATCCCTGGAGTACCGTTCTGACCCCACCCCTGGAGTGCACTGAGAAGGTGATTTAGACCCGGCATTGTGGTGGGCGCTTGTAATCCCAGTGCTTAAGAGGCTGAAAACAGGAGAATTGCTACGAATCCAATCTACATAGCGGGACCCTGTAGACTCTGTAGACTCTGTCCTAAATACATTTTAAGGGGCCCGGGGAGATAGCTCAGTAGAATAAGTGCTTACCTGGCAAGCACAAGGGCCTGAGTTCAATCCCCGGTTCCAGGAAAAAAAAAAACAAAAAAACAAAACTAAATACATTTTAAAAATTATGTATATATGAATCTATCTATCTATCTATCTATGTACTGGCTTTTTGAAACAGTGTCTTTCTATGTGGTCTAGGCTGGTCTCAGACTGGCATCATTCCTCCCTCAACCTTCTAGTGCTGAGATTATAGGCATAGGCTACCATGCCAGGCAGAAAAAAGTCATTTCTAAAACTAATCAGAAAACTTGCTTTTGTTTCTATATACATCTTCAGTAGTTGACATAAACTATTCAATACATGCATGGTGCTGTTGTAACATTGTACTGGAGGTGCAGCCTACAGAACCACTTAGTTGGCTTTCACGACAGCAAGACCAACTTTCCCTTAGGATTTTTTAACCTCGTACTTGATGTTTCATGCCAGATCCTTCTGTATTGTGGAGGTGCTCCTGGGTGTTTCTGCTCATCAAATGTCATTAATCTCCCCAGGGGTTAAAGATCAATAATACTTTCAGTGATTGCAAAGTCTCCCCAGGATGAAACAGGGTAGGCTTTAGATATCGTATGGCATGAGATCCACTGACCTTGGTGGTCTGGTGCTATCCCAAACCTGCTAGATTGAGAAAAGATGGATTTTTCCTGAAAAGATATACATGTGTTTTAAATAGACTGTATTATCTGTTTTACATGACTATTATATATTGTAAATATGTAACTTTCCCCTTCTACTCTCAGTAAAAATAAACTCTCCTTGTTCTTTATCATTGGATTTAGATTAAAGAAGATTGCTACTTCCTGGCTCTTTTTGGAGAAGACTGAATGGAATTATATGTTTTTACTGAATTCCTCTCAAAAATGAAATCATCATAGTCAATGTAAAAATAAAATAAATACATTATGGAAAAAATTTGTCCTTTTTACCTCAAATCATTATAAATTGGGGGCCAGGGATATAACTCAGCAGCACAGTGCCTGTCTGGCAAGCTCAAGGTGCTGAGTTGGATTTCCAGTACCAAAAAAAAAAGTAATAAATTTTGTAATTATAATGCGACTACTTTTAACACATAGGCTATACTAATATTGCTTTTCCTTGTGCTGAGATAAAAGCTAAAGGATGTTTTCAGAAGACTAAATTGGTGTAAACACATTTTGTCAAAATATATAAAATATCAAAATCGGAGCTTTCATTTTAATAAAAATATTCCATGTTAGCTACTGCCCTTAAAAAGAACACAACCTGAAAATTTTATCACAAAATAAGTGGAAATGTAGAGATTTAACTTTATTACACAAATGTAGCTCAAAGGATAACAATTTGGGTTTTTTTTTTAAATCATATTTGTAAGTCTTCATGATTGTTTTCACACAGTGGATTTAAAGAGCTTTCGAATAAAACAATCCCCTGGCAGAGTAATTTTGTACATGAAATTATGTCTTGTAATGGGAAAAACAGAACTAAAGAATACTGTTACTACCACTTGCTGCCATTTCTGTTCACCTAAATAAAAATAAGAAAAAAAAACTGTTTAATTCATGAATTAAAGCTAAAGAAGAGCACACAATGCATGGAGCAACTGCAACTGTGACATATTTGTCTTTGTATTTAGGAGTAAATGCAGAATAAGTGGAATTTCAGGCACGCCTGAATAATGACCAGTGGGCACTGTTTCACTGTAGGGCAACACACAGAGATTTGGGTAAATACCATCAAATTGTTTGCATCTGGCTTGGGCTCTGTAAAACAAGCTTAGGTTAGAAATTGGGGTGATGGTATGCATTGTCCTTTAGAAGCTATATTTTCCAAACCAAAGTAACTTCATTTAATTCAATAAGAACCGTATTCTCCAGGGCCATTTCCAACAGATGTTCAAACAGCATCAGAGCCTCTCTCAGAGAATCAGTTTAGATCTTTGATGCAACATCTTTTTCTTTTTATTAAAGATTGTCCTGAGTTTTATGTGCTGTTGTTGAGCTCTTTGAAAATGCTTAATTTTGACAACCTAATAAGACGGCTGAAACTATGCCTGTAGGAGGGTATCAGCAAGTAGACATGAAATAGCTGTTGCTACTTATGGAATAGTAATTTCAGGGAATTCCCTTAGTAACCAAAACAATTTTAGGAGCGTTTTTGAAACAACTCTTTTTTTCACGAGGACATTGTCACAGGATTTATTTTCTTTGTGATTTAATTGTCCTGTATTTCCTAACAACTGCTACAGTAAGCTGCTCTAAAGGTGATCAACATTACAAATATATGAAGTCTTGATTTATTGGCCCACATTAATAGTCATAAATCTTTATAGTCAGTTGAAGAGCACCAAAAATATCCAGTTCAATGTAACTTTAAAAAGAAAACTTACAAGCTTCATTATTGAATATTTAGATTCTTCCCCTTTCCTGCTCTCTTTGTTTCCCTCCCCCTTTTTTTATTTTCATTTCATGTATTTGGTACAAGGTCTCACTATGCAGCTCGGACTGGTAGCGATCCTCCTGTTTTCAGCCTCCCCAGAACTAAGATTATAGGTGTGAACCATCGAGGGACTTGGTTGCTGGCTCAGCTTGCCCCAGGGGCAGAGCACTTGCCTAAGCAGGCACTCAGTCCACTGAGCTATCTTGCCAGCCCTCTCTTCTCCACTTTGTTCTTTATTTGTTTCACTCATTTTTTAAATTTTATTTTGTATTAAGGGTTAAACATGGACTTTAACACTGAACTACATCACCAGCTCATTTACTTACATACTTACTTTATTTAGGGATAGGGGCTCACTCTTCAATCAGCTGTCTAGCTGGGACTGTATTTTCCTGCCTTAGCTTCTCAGTGGGCTTACAGGTGTGCCCTACCATGTCTGCCTTACAGGTTTAAGCATATCCTATATGACACTACTTTTGTTATTTTGTTTTATTTTCCATCTCCTCCACCTAAAATAGAAACTATATGAGATTATATGTCTGTCTAGGCACATGATTTTAGGTCCTGTTTGTAGCAAAATATCTGACATACAATAAGTATTTTTTGAATGTCTAAGTTAGTAAATAAAGTTTGCACACAGCATTCCAGGTGTGTGCCATAGCATTTATTTAAATTGTTAAGTATCATGTTATAATGAAAACAATTTGCATATAATTCAAACTTACAGCAAATAATAGATTTTTATGTGTAGATTTATTTAAATATAAATTTTGGTTTCTGCCACAGATTTTTGTAACTTCAAGCAAGTAGCTTAACATCTCTGTGTCTATATTTCTTTTTCTACATATTAGACATTTACAAAACTATAGGACAGGAGCCAGGTATAAGGTCAGTGATACAGTGGTTGCCCAGGACGTAGAAAGCCCTGGGTTCCATTCCCAGCTTGAAGGAAAGGAGGGAAGGAGAAAGGAAGGAAGGAGGGAGAGAGATAAGAAGGGAAGAAAGAGAGAAGGAAGGGAGGAAAGAAAGAAGGTGAGAAGGAAAAGAGGAGGGAAAGAAGGGAAAAAAGTAGATGTTTATATTTTCATTTTATTCAGAAGTTCTGGGAATTTGTTTCTTACAATGAACAAAGCTACTGATAAGTGCCAAATGGAAACAAAATATTGTCTCTACCCCAATGTGACTCATTTTAATACCTACAACCCTGAAATATCTGAGCTATACTATCATTGTTTTAAAGTGACTGAGTGCTTGTGTGGTCTTGCATAATAGACCTGCTGTGAATTTGATTCTTCTTAGCTTTGGACTTCATGCCTTGCATAATAAAACCATTATGCCTATTGTTATAGAGTATCTGTCCTTCTCTACACCAGGGTAGGTTCTTAGAAATCTTTTCTTAGGTGACCTAAGATAAAAGCTTAGAATCACACAGCATACTACTTTCTCTTTTTCATGAGTGAAATTCTTATTAAATTTGTGACCAGCAGGCAAAAGAGGAATTATGCAGAAAGGAACATACAACTATGGTTATGTTTTTCCAATGCCAAGATACTTATATAGAAATTGACAAGATCAGTTTGTCATCCAAATGGATTTGTTTTCTCATTCAAAAGTAACTATTTCTGACCAGTTATCAGTGTCACATAGCAGTTGCTTTGTAGGAAAAGCAAAGTGGAGGTGTCAGTAGACCTCAGTTCTGACCTAGAACCTACAAACTATGTCATAATAGCTGGACAACATTAAGCCAATTATTTAAACTCACTCTTCCCATCTCTCAGTCTCTTTCCTTGCCATAGTTTCTTCAACATAGCATATTTCGCATAATTAAAAATTTTAGATGCTATATGTCAAGAGTCAATGACTGAATCAGATTTAATACAGTGTAGCAATTAAGCATGGAAAAGCAGTACACACATGTACACACCTTTTTGATATGACTTGAGCTCAGAGATGGAGGCCAGCCTGAACAACACAAGGAAACCCTGTCTCAAACAATATTAACAATGATAATAAGGCATTGTAATGAATATTAGCACCCTTCCAAAAGCTATACTCTGTTAAGTCTAAAATGTCTAGTATATAAAAGAACTCTTTAGTTAAAAGCCAGGAATAACAACCTAAGAATGTTTTAGCATCACTAATAGCAGCTGCCAATGGTTCTCTGAGTGCACATGGTCCACCTTTATTCTAACTTTGATCAAACCTCTGGTTGTGAGATTATATCTGGTTTTTGCTTTCATGTTGCCCATCATATTTGCTATCTGATTCTTCACTTACTGGCCTGATTCCTAACACACACTAAAATTTATAGCTTAGAACTCCCTCATAAAAACGTACTGTTTAGGAGCATCCTTCTCTCTATTTTCAACAATCTTGTCTTACCTCAAAGTCTTGTGGTTTGAAAAGTTTTGCAGAAATTCCATCAAACTGATGTACATTGAGTAAGAAATCTGATTCTCTGTTAGATTCCCAAATGTGTCCTGTTTTTAAACAGTGGAAGTTGTTTCTTTCCTCTATAAATTTTTCCTTCCTTGATCAGAAAATTATTTTCCGCACATGCCAATTCAATAACACAATTCTTTTCCACCTTCCAGCTGTAACATTTCCGAGTTCTTTGTTATCTTTTGCATTAAGACCCCAAAGAAAGAATCTTGTGCTAGGAAGAATACACATGGATTCTATTTCCTTTCCCTCACCTAGAATTTAATCATGTGCACTATTTCTTGCTTTATGGCCTGCTGGGGAGCTAAGTGGAGACATGTACATATAAAATAAAAAAGAGCATGTGGATTTTGGCAAAAACAATAGGCTATATTTAATGATTTTCTTCTTTCTCCGTTTATCCGTTTCTTTTCTTCTTTGCCTTAAATATTCTTATGGCCTTAAAGTTGCCACTTTCTCATACCTGAATAAGTCTAGAATATTCATCCCTGAATCTTTCTTATCCTCCAAATCACAACTCAATGTCACCCCTGGGAACCACTCCTTTTAATATTCTATTATAAATCCCACCTGTCAGAGAACCCCTTACAGAACACCTTGTTTAATTGCCCCAAACACTGCACTTTGCTCAGTGACTAGGACAGCTGATAAGATTAGGCTGCAGCTCTCAGCGGGCAGCCCAGTCCTTCCGAGACCGGCAAGGGACATTTTTTTCTCATATTTTCTCTCCTCAGTTTCTTACATGGCACTTGATAGTATGATCTAATAAAGTAAATGTAGCAGTTCAAATACTTCAGCATATTTCCACACTACGTATAAAAATATCTATATCTATGTCTGTGTTTATTACACGTATTAGGACATATATATATATATATATATATATATATATATATATATGATAGATTTGAAATTTAGTACTCAGCTTTTTACTTCAAATCTTTCATTGCTAGGTATGCCTATGTGAAAGTTTAATTTATAAAAATATATATACTTTAGAAAGTGGTCTTTAGGGCTGGCAAGATAGTCAGCAGACTAAGCACATGCTTTGGCAAGTGCAGGAATCAAGGTTGGATCACAATTCTGGGCCCGCCCCGGGGCACACTGAGTGGGCCACCAAGTCTGGGCCTGGTGGCTCACACCTGCAATCCCAGCACTGGGAAGGCTGGAAAGAGGACCGTCACTATGAGTCCGAGCTGTGTAGTAAGATCCTGTACCAAATACGTAAATGAAAAAAAAATGTTCTTTATTTTAGTAAGTTTAAGAACACATTTTAGATGTGTATATTTCTTTTCAAATTTAAAAATGATAAATATAAAAAATAAAGCAATTTCTTTTTATTTACATACTATATAAAATTATAAAATTTAACTGTATTTCTCATAAAATATAGATATAGATATATTTATTCAGTATCCATTGAAAAGCAACTGAACTTTCGTCTCAGGGTGACAAAACAAAATACATCAGTTATGAGTATTAAAATATAAAACAATGATAAATCTCACTACAAAATTTACAAGATCTTTATGAAGAAAATTAGCATTATAGAACAATTACAGACTTCAAGAAACATTTTAAGATAAAACACTTAATGATAACAATTTTCCAAAAACTGAACTAAAAATCTAATTATGATAAAAAAAATTCCCATTTTTTCAATTGGTAGGCTTTTCTAAAATTGATATGAAAATCAAAAAGACTTGAAATCATTAAACTAATTTTGAAAAGGAGAAAAACTTTGGAAGGCTAACATGATATTATTTCCAGAACTAATATATATATATTTATAATAATTTATTTACTCTTTCAGCTTCTCACACTAGATAGACAATATGACACTTACGTATATGAGTCTGATTTATTTCATTAAAAGTATGGTTTCCACTTGCAGCCATTGACCTAAAAAAGTCTCCAGTTTATCCTTTTTATTGCTAACAATACTCCAGTTTATCCTTTTTATTGCATAAAAAACAAACTTGTCTTTATTATCCATTCTTTAGTTGAAAGGCATTTGGGTTGTTTACGAGATTTTGCTATTACAAATTGTGCTACTCTGAACATAGGTTATTTGGCATGTATATCACTGTGGTAGGATGTTTTGAGTTCTGGGAAAATGCCCGCAAGAGGCATAGCTGGATCAAATAGGATCTCTAATCCCAGTTTGCTTTTAAAGGAATCTCCACACTGATTTTCACCGTGGTTATACCAGTTAACACTCATATCAACAAAGTACAAGAGCTCCTTTTCCCCACAGCTGCCCCAGGATTTTTCTTGGTTGATTTCCTGATGACAGGCAGTCTTTCCAGGGTGAGGTAGAATCTCAGTGTTATTTTAATTAAAGAAACAACACATTTTACAATGGTATCCCAAAATATGAAAGACCTAGGAATAAATTAATCATATGAAATAGTAACTAAGTGAATTTAGAAAAATCTTCTTTTTTTCCTTCCTACAGCCTATAATTCTATATTGCACATAATTTCATAAAAAGGAGGTTTATATTTTACATCCTATGGGGAGATTCCCGAGATGCTTTAATTCATGCTATATGTATTTTTTCAGTGTTTCCTATATGTCAGTTCCTCTACTAGATGTTGAGATACAGTGTTAAACAAAGGTCAAGATTCTAGTCTTCATGGACTTTCTCTAAGTAATTATAGTGGCTATTTTGCAGGAAAAATCAGTAGTTTATTTTTTCACTAATAAATGTCTGAAGTACACACTTAGATTCCTCGGTGGACTTGGTACACAATTTAATTCCTTTTCCGACTCCACCCATCCCTTCCCCCTCTCTCCATCTCCCAAGACACTTGCCCTTTGAGAAAGATATTTTATTTGGTTCTTGATTTGTGTTTTTAGGGTTGTGTGTCTGATTTGTTTCACTTAGCCTTTCAGTCTCAAGGTAGATCCATTTTACTACAAATAAATTTATTTTTATTTATAGCAGTGTTGTACTTATCTTTTATAAATACCATATTTTCTTCATCCACTCCTCTGTCAGAGGACATACAGGTCATTTCTACAATTTATCTATTATGAATTGTGCCAGGAAAAATATTGATATGCCTTATTGCTGTAATATGATATATTTAACTTTTTGGGGAAGATACCTAGAAAGAGAATCGTGAGGCTTTCCCAACACCATTTATGAAAGAGTCTCTCTCCTCCAGTGTTGTTTCGGTCCTCTTTGTCAAAGATCAATCCCTGAGTGTAGTGGGGGCTGTTTCCCATCCTGATTCTGTTCCATGCATGCTCAGGTCCACACTGTGCCAGTACCAGGTTGCAGTTATCCCACTGACTTCCTAACACAGCTATTCAAATGTGGGATTGTGATGTCTCTTGCTACACGCTTTTCACCCAGCAATGCTTTCGCCCTTCTGGATCTCTTCTGATACCATATGAATCCATGTTTGTTTTCTCTAGTCTTTCGTGAGGAAGCACAGAAAATACAGAACCAAATTTCAGGGATAATACAGTTTTCAAAGGACTTATAATTGATGGCCTGATAAAAGTTTTAATTATGGAGAAGAATGAAGCTTCTCACTTTTACTTGGTAAAGTTTTGCCTTATGGAAAGCATTTCATTTGCTTAAAGGTAAAGGAGCTGATTTCCTAAAAGCTTCTAGGGTTGGCTGTAGGTAATACGGACCAAGGATGAAACATACCTGCTGAAACCAAATCCCAAATTCTCTTTACCATGTCTCCTATTTTTAGTCCTTTTAGAAGTATAAGCTGTACAATATGTTTGACATTATTCACAATTGACCTTTTATTTTGTGAATAATGATAAATTGATTATTCAGGTTACTTTTCACATCGATTTTTTTTCTCATTATGCTAATACATCAAACCACAGGTATAGATAACTTATCAGAACTTTCTACAAGAAATACATCTTTAAAATCTATTCCAAACAAACCAATCTTTATTTTCTTCTACCTAGGAGGATGGAAATATATTGTAAAGTAAATATATTGGCTCCCTAAATAGAAGGAAGCAAAATGATGCCCCATTGTGAAACTCCCAAACTCTCTTTCTCCCCTCTCCCCTCTCCCCTCTCCTCTCTCCTCTCTCTTTTCTCTCTCTCTCTCTCTCTCTCTCTCTCTCTCTCTCTCTCTCTCTCTGTCTCTCTCACTTTTTGACATGGTCTCACTATTTATTTCAGGCTGTCCTTGAACTCACTACATGTCTATCTGGGCCTCAAACTCACAGAGATCCTTTTGCCTCAGCCTCCCAACTGCTAGGGTTATAAGTGGGCCTCCATGCCCAGGTTGATTTCCAATCTTTAACACACTAAGAAGACTACAAAGTCAAAGCAGCTCAGGAAACACTGTCAACACCCTACTTCAACTAAGGGTATTAGAATGTGTATTTTCAAGGAAAAGTCAGTACTGATGTAAGAATACAAACTGATGTAAATCAAGGTCACATCAACAATGTCAACATCATCTAGATCATAAACTCTTCATAGGACAATGGGTAAAAATCTGCTCGGAACAAGCAATTTTGAGTATCTAAGTGACACAGTCTTATAATTTTATTTAAATCTACTGATGTGTTGGAAATAGATAAAAAAGAGAAAGATGTAGAAAGAGAAAGAAGTTAGCGTGATTTGCACAGTACTGGTAGGGGAGTGGTAGCAGCTGGGTCGTATTCTGGATGTTTTTCACAGAGTCATCAGGATTTATTTATTTATTTATTTATTTATTTATTTATTTTGGTGAAACCGGGAATTGAACTCAGGTCCTTGCACTTGCCAGGGAAGCACTTATTCCACTGAGCCATCTCCCCGGCCCATCAGGACTTATTTAAAAACTTGGAAATGAAGAATGAAAATTAGAGCCGTCAAAGATGGCCTAGATACATGGGCAGTCAAATTGTGTTATGCACAGGAATATACACATCTGTAAAACACCAGCTCATCATATATATATATTAATATTGACTGTATATTAACATATTTAAGAACAAGATGCTAGCTATATATATATAGTTCATACATTTCACTTTGGAGTTCAGGATAGCATATGCAAATGAAGGTTTAAATCTTAAATTATATGTACATAGATGGTGTATAAATACATTACTCTGGAGAAAGTTAAAATAAATTAATTATGGACAGAGAAAAGTAGTACAGGAATGAGCTCTGTGGAATATCAATGTTTATAAGTCAACTTTAAGGTACTTGCTCAGATTACCAGATATAGACAGCAAAATTGATCAAATAATTAAGCATTAACTGTTCCTTGCAATAAACCAATAGAAATTAGTAGTACAATTATCTAAGCTATCTTGTGCAATATAACAAACATTGTTAATTTCCTATCATCTTGTTTTGAAATAATGTATCATTTTTATTATTTTTCTCATTTTTTATTCTGTTTAAAATAAAAAATAAGTCAAGAAAAAATAAATTGACAAAGAAATTGGAACAAAATAAGAAAGCTAAATGAGATCAATTCCCTATATTCAAGTGAAGGAGAAAGAAAAAAAGATTCCAAGTAAGGGTAGTGTCATAATCATGATTTTCAAGGGAATAGATTTAATACAGGACACATAATTTATAGCATTATTTTAAACTATTCACCCAAACAGTGAAATGCAAAAGAGTACACGAGGTCTGTCCATGTACTAGAGACCCAAAGAGTCCCACTGAGGGCCTAGAGCCAACAACAACGGACTATCCGAGTCCAGGTGCAGGCCTAGAGCCCATGGCAGTGTCCTCCACAAGGCCAGCTAGAGCTCTGGAGCCAACAACAATCTTTCATGCAAGTCTGTATCAAGGATCTTCACTGGGAAGCCCATGGGTCAGTGGTGGAAGCTAGAAAATGAGCCAGTGGGGTGCAGGATGTG
>NW_004524580.1:12511178-12512228 GCF_000260255.1 Octodon degus
AGTCATCTCCAATCCTGAGAGATATTGACTAGAGAAACATGGTACGATTGCCTGGCAGAACTTAGGGCCCACTTGAGATTCCTGTCACAGATTTAAAGTGAGATCAGGCATTCTGGGTTTCTGTTCTTCTTTAGCTATAGTCAGGTGTTTCATGAATGACTGGAGTTGGTGGCAAATTGAATTAAACAAGTATTGCAGTTGTTATAATGATTTCTGAGGTCAGAATTTAAGTAATCAAATATATGTATAAAAGCATCTTAGAGACGCACTTCATCACTTCATCCAGCCCTGCAAGTCTCAAATAGTAGCTTTGCTTTACGAATGAAAGTCATAGTGCTATTTATTAGTACTAGCTTTCAAAGTAGATCAAGATCTTAAAACCTGTACCTTACAGATCATAAAGTAAATGAAATTTTGCTTTACTGCATAAGAAGTAAAAAGTCCTGGTCAAAATTCTATGTATATAACTGAGCCAAACGCTGTGGATTTTCCATTTTTCAGGATTCTTGCAAACTCTCTGGAAGCTGAAATTATGGTGAAGCTCTCTTAGACAAGCTTTGCTTTAGGATTTAAAATATCCATGCTTTCTATTACATATATAGATAGATAGATAGATAGATAGATAGATAGATAGATAGATATATTATATGGATAAATTTCTTTCCATGAAAAAAAACATGTTGCTTTGCAAGTTATTTCCCTGAAGATTCCTCTACAAAACAAGTGCACCACTCCAAGTTCTTCTCATATTGCAAGATTAGATCAATTTCTTTCAATACCTTCACCCTCAGCCATCCCTGTAGTACTTTTTTTGAATAATTGAGTAATTCAACAAATTCAACCATGACTTTAGCTTTCCCATAACTGACAAATGAGTCTTTACAATCATTAGTTTCCTTCCAAGATTTAGGAAGCGAATGGCAATTTTAAAACAAGGAAAAATTGAATTTACCTGAATGTATTTTCAATATTTGCCTTGAAAATAAACTCATTCTGAACAAGGTAAATTTTTCTCTAAACCTGCTATATAGTTTCCTATTTTTTTTTTTT
>NW_004524580.1:12514083-12516148 GCF_000260255.1 Octodon degus
GACAGTACAGCGGGCTGGGTTTCCCCCTCTCACTCAGAGGTGTTGGGTATTTTGTCCCATAACTACCACAACATTATTTTTAACGTAAACAAAGTAGTGCATACAATGAGAGAACAAAAATTTAACCATATCCATCTAATCGTTTTGTTGACCCTTCTCATTTTCACCCTTCTCATTTGGAAATACTGTAACAGTAAAAGTTCATACTTATTTATGTGCAGAGACGTTATAGCTTATATCTAAAACGATTTGCACCTGAAAGGGCTCATGTGTTGGGAGGTGACTGGACCATGAGCGCAGTGGGTTCATCAGGGCGCCGTTCAGTAGCTAACTGATCAATTTTGGACTTAGCCCGCTGGAAATGGTGAGCAAAATAAAACTCTCCCCGTGTAAGTTGTGTTATTTTGGAACAGCAACTGGAAAATAACAAACTATACAAATGAAGATCTTGTATATGTTTGTGTGGATGTGTAAATTTACCAAGATGGCCTTAATTTTCTCCTGGCTTCACTAAGTTCCAGACAGGCTGTTTCCTGACTCAAAGACCCTACCCTTTTGTCTTAACTCTTTTAGGTTGGAAAGCTTACTTTCGGCATTTCCTTTTGACTCTCTGATATTGATAGTTTTGTTTTTTTTTTTCATAAAGCTTCTCACCAGTTTTATGATACAGGACCGTTTTTCTGTAGAACCCAGAGAGCTTTTCCTTTAAAATGCAGTCACTGTGGAAGAGAGTAGCCCCATCTTCCAGCCTCTTTGGGAGAGTGTATGTCTGACTTCTGTAGGTGCTCACTGCACTTAGCAAACACAAATGAACTAATCCCAGATGAAGCGCCCCAGTGTATTTGACACATCTCACTGGCCAGCCTCCACCACGAGGCCCTCTGGTACTTTTCCAGCGGTGTGCAGGTTGAAGCTCTTGCTACCTTTTGCTTCAGCATGGTCCACTTCATACCGCATTCTGGGCTTCTCTTCTCTGTCCGTAGTCTTGAGTAAATTCTCCCTGGCCTGTTTAACTTTATACAAGTTTTGTTTTGATTTTCTACTATGGTTAATATAAGTATAACAGTATGCTTTTAGTTCTAATTATTTCTGTAAAACATAAAACTGAAAGTATAAATTACAAGTTACAGTTATTGTATTTATCAATATAATTTTATATTATATTAGCAAACAACTGGGGTTTTCATTGAGAATATTTGTGCTGCAATTTTTATGGCTCATCAGATAAAAAAATAAGGTAAAATGCATTTAAAATGAATAGAAAATATAAAGATAGCTGCACTTGCATGTGGAGTCCTACAGGAAGTAGCTTTAAAAATTGGAGCTGTCAATATATAACTTAACTCTTTTTTAAGAAAAAACAGGTTTTAAGTCCCTTCTCTGCAATGCTCAGATGAGTTGAGTCCCTGTTAGTGCTTCACTCGTCTGTTGGTGTCTAGAAACACTGGCACACCTCACTCTCTCTACTTGTGGAACTAGAACGGCAGAGCAGGTTCCCAGGTGAATGTTGAAAAAAGGAGGGTCCTTGATTTGATCCTGTTTTGGTTGTGGGTTAATAACTTACGGATACCCTTTACTCCCCAGTACGTGTTAGGAATCTGCCCATAATTAACCTCTGTGAAGATTTCTCCATTAACCGCTTCTCAGAACAATCAGAGTGCTCTGAGTCTTAGCACCTTCCCAGGACTGCTCTGAGGAAGAACGAGGGTGCTTTAGTGAGCTTGCACACTCCAAACAAAGCTGAGTTGGAGGGACGAGGACATAGCGCAGTGACATCCTGTCTGCCTGGAGAGTGTGAGGTCCTTAGTTCTATTCCCAATAACCAAAAAAAGGTTGGAAAAAGCTGAGTTGGAATAGTTGCTATAAGCATGAACTCTCCTCAGACAGCTTGCAACTGTGTCTTTATCTCCTTGGTGCAAGGCCAGTTGGGAGGCAGCTGACAACTGCTGAAGGTGTTTCCTAACTCTTTCTTGGGGAAACAAGGGGTTGATTTGATTTGGTTTTGGTTTTTTGTGTGTTTTGCTTTGTTTTGTTTTACTGGTACTAAGGACCTGGTCCCTTTTAA
>NW_004524580.1:12516268-12522609 GCF_000260255.1 Octodon degus
GTCTCAGGTGACTGCACTGGTCTCAGGCAGATGAAATACCTGGGTGTGATCCTAGGGCTGTTTAAAACCATGGTTGTTTCCCTCTGAGAAGCAAAGGAATGTGCTTAGCTAACCCCATACCCTCAGAGATGGTAAACTAAGAGTCAAGCGATTGGGATCCTTTGGGTTGGTACCTCGTAGCAGAATGGTAGACCTTCCCTTCCCTGGGAGAAAGTGGGCCTTAGGGACACCTTTACTGATGTTTTGACACAGTTGTTGAACTGAGCTCCACACCTCAGTGTGCTGCAGCTTTGTCTCCCTGACTGATGTGAATATTTTCTTAAATGCCCAGTGACCAATGTCTCTCAACTTGTCTCTGGGAGAATTCATCAGATGATCCATTTTTCTTTAATTAATCCTACCTGCCATGTTGCATTCATTCCTCTCTCTGTATATGTTATTTTTAACAAGTATGAAGGTACAATTACCTTCATAAAAGAAAAAGAAAAGAATGTGATCATATTTCTCTTAATATATATATGTATTGACATCAATATTGATTTTTAATATTCATTCATTTTTAACCATGGAAGTAGGATTTAAGCCAAGAGCTATATTGTTATTTTCCATTATTTTTCTTTTCCAATAGTGCATAAATATCATTTTAACTACAAAAATATTACAAATTACAAAAATATTCTTTTGTAATAAAGTTTTAAAATCATATACATTTAACATCACTGTAGGAAATAATAGTAAATACTTCTAAGTAACCAGAGAATCTATGCACATAGCTATTTTTTCAGATTCTCCCTTAAATTTTTGAATTGTTAATATCTTTCTGAAAGATATTTATATCACATCTACCGGCTTGAACAAAGACTACACAATTAATAAAATTAATTTGTTCAATACATTTTGATAAGTTGTACATTTTTGCATAATCTTGGGGAAGATCCTAGAAACACTTGATTAATGAAATCCCAAATCTCTCATGTCAGGGAGTCTTTCTAACTCTGAAGCTAACAATAAATTATGGCTGCAGAATAAGAGCTCCTGAGAATGTTATCTATAAAGCCAGTGACTCCATTTTCAAAAGGTCAGACAAAGATATTGTTGGATTTATCCTTGTATTGCCAATCTACACCATAACACCTTTTGATTAAAAACAGAAAAAAAAATAGATAAGTAAATTTCCAGGCATAATGAAAATGTATATCTCCACGGTGTAGGGCTCATCACTGAACATGCATTCCTCAGGATTCTCTATGTAGTCATCAAAGTGTGAGTCCATGAAAGACTTCAGTAGTGCATTTCACTAAGAGTTAAATTTTATTTGATCATGACTCTTGTCCTTATTTTTGATAACACAGTTGTAAAGAAGCAACTACAATTCTTTAGAAGTTGTATGAGAATCTAGTCATCTGAAGATTCGTTTTTAGAGGATACTTCATTCGTCTCTGCCTTAGTTACTCTTTTCTTATTGTTGAGACAAAATATCTGACTCCCAGAGTTAAAGAGGGAAAGGTGTATTTAGCTTTCAGGATATAGTGGTTTTCATCCATACCTAGAGGGCTCCAAGGCAAGGTGGCACAGGAGAAGGGCAACAGTTCAAAGTGAAAGAAGATGGAAAAAGCAACAGAGACAAAAAGGATAAGCCTCTTGCTGTCCCTTGCATTGTATGAAGACTACCTGTCCTATGGTGGGTGTAGCATTCACACCCTTTATCCTAGCACTGGACCATGAATCAATCACACACTCTAGATTCCACCACTTCTGCAAAGCCTGTCTGTCCTCCACGACCACCTGAGGCTCTGGGGGACATCTATCCACAAACGCTTACAGTATCAAAAACCGGTGGGAAATAGATTTCTCTAACAATGGCTATATGTGTGAATTAAATTTTGGGTTGATTAAAGTGCAAATTTCTTAGAAAGCTTGCTCTTCACAAATGCAGTTTTTGGGCCAGCCAAATAGCTCAGCAGATTAAAGCACCTGCTTAGGCAGAAGATGAGGCCAGGAGTTCAATCCCCAGGCCTGCCATGCTGGCCCTGCCCCTGGGGCACACTGATTGAGACTGGGTGTGGTGTCACAACCCTGTAATCCCAGCACTTGGGAGGCTATACACAGGAGGATCACTATGAGTCAAATCTATATAGTGAGACCCTGTACACCCTGTACTAAAATACAAAAAAAAAGAAGAATGTAGATTTTGTCTCTATGAATTTAATTAATCATCCGCCCATTATTTTCACTAATGTTGACTTTGCTATCATGTTTTATTTAGGAAGAAATCATAACACTCATTTTTTGATGCTACATTAATTCAGTGGAGACTGTTTTTCAGCAAATAGTCTTTTCATTTAAAAGGATATGTATCAAGAGCCCTATTTTATGGCATATATCAAGTAATGTAATTTTGATGTCTAAATTACCATATGAAATCAGTAAACTGATTTTTTTAATCTCCTGGTTTTTACCTGTTACAGATGTATGTATGCCAAAAAAAATTTAAGAAATATGCCTGAAATAATGCCTTTTCCCTGTTGTTCTCCAAGCATTTTTGGTTTTTCTTCGACTTCATGTGGACCTCCCCACAATAATCATGTCAACCACGCTTTTTAATACCTTAGATGTTTCTGTTTATCATAATCACTTCATAAAACCATTATTCTTAACAGAATTTAAGAGTAATTTTATAGCTACTAAAAGTAGGAAATTTTTGTCATGAATGATAAACCTTTATACAAAGAACATCAAATTACTGAGGGTAAGTAAAGAATTAATGTCGCGCCTCCAATTTTGTGAAAACCTACAGAAAAGAAGTGGAAGGTCCCCAGGAAGATGGAGGAATGATTTTTTTTTAAATCTCAGTAACAGTAGGTTAAAATCCCTGGTAATATTGAAAAGGAGATGTCCTATAGGAGTGTGGGTAATACTTTGACCTGATGTTTCTCCTAATTCAGTAGAGGGACTTGAGATAGATTTTTTTTATTGTCACATATGATGTGAACAAAATATATGGTGAGGGTTTAAATTTTAGAAAAAAATTATTGTAGTAGACAATGATTTAACATTGATTCCCCTCAATAAGATAATGTCCCTACCTTGAACCAAACTCAGGCCATTGTTCTTGCCACTTTTTAGAAGTCTTGTTTAGGAGATTTTATGAGATTTGATAAAAAAAAATACATTCATTGCTACACTGGCCACCATTAAACAGAAAGACAGATTTGTAGAAACCTACAACCCATCCTCATCCACCTTATTCACCAGCCCTAGCATTTTCTGACTTCTGGACCTTCCTCAAAAATCTAAATTAAAATGGCCATGAAAGGTAAGTATTTTGAATTTATCTCAGACATCAAGGAGAGGGCCGGAGAACAATTTCAGAAAGCCAAAGGAATGATAGAGTAAGGATATACAAACTGATGCAGAGTACTTTAAAGCAAAAATGGCAATAATTCTTTTACTGTATTAAGTGTATTTGAAAAATCAAATACTATATTCTTCATCATACTTCATATTTAGCTGTGAATGTTGATGCACAAAATAAAATGCGTCTCAGACTTGTATCATCAAAAGTGACAACAGCATGAACTGAAAGACAGCAAATAAACTTTCATACCCCAAATATTGTCAGAAGAAAGAAATCTAGGATCTTATTGCCCTCTTTAGGGCAGTGTACTTCTTAAGTTTTTTTTTTTTTTTCTTCTTCTAAAATGGTTTACAGAGCAGAAATTCAAGCATGCTGGAGAAATTACTCTCAAGATATAGATGAAGATTTACTCCAAGAATATTCTCCTACCCTGAGCAAAGAAATCCTTCATTAAATTTGGCCACAGATTTCAGGATTATTGGCCAGTGTGCTGTGTTCCTTACCTCTTGTTTATCCTGTGTCCACTCTTCATGCCATGGCTTTTATTATAGCTACTATGTACTTTTTCCCACTGCATGCTTTATAAGTGGAAGGAAGCTCATTTTTAGTTTTATTGTTTCACTTATTTCTGATAGAAGGGAAGCCAATGCAGAGATTATGAAATTCTAGGCTCCAAACACAATGCCACAGTCGTATGAATCAGAGTGGCTGGATCTTGTATGCAGAATATAAGCAAATAAAGACAGAGGGTTATCATGGCTTTTATTATTATTTCTAACTACGTATACTCCTTCCTCATAAGAAGATTAAGTACCATTGCCTACTCCCTGTGCCCATTCATGTTTCTTGTGGCAATGGTACGCTTCCCTACCCCATAGATACTGGGTTTGGCCATCTGATTTACTTCAACCATGGCATGGAACATGATGTTTTCTTTGCCAAATCCAAGCAATCGCAGTCTATCATTACAGACATCTAATCTGAGGCAAATTCAAACTACCCATTAAATTAAATTACTTAAATTTGATTTTTAGTTAAAATCTTTAAGCTTCAACTTAAGGGGCATTTTTGGAGAAAGAAATTGTTACTGGATGACAATTCCATTGGTCAGGGAGGGGTTTGAAGTTCATTTTGGTAACTGACCCGATAGATAACAATGATAAATTTCCTTTTTTTCCTCTGTGCCCAATACTTCTCACTGCTGGTATCTCAAGTAAAAACCTATTCATTATCTCAACCACAAAGTGACACCATTAAATTAAACTTGACATAGAGTGAGGATTGGTAATTTTTTAAAAATGTCACTATATATTCTATTTTAGTGACAGCTAAAGAGAGCTGCACATAGCAAATCTTTTTAAGTACTGTGATGAAAGCAAAATGCTCTTGTACAGTTAATGCTGAAACACTCCCCTTCCACGCTCATTTTGGCTGACATCTGCAGCTGCTTATGAATTCATGTGTTTTTACTGACCATTCTACATAGGCAGCTAGTGCAGAAATGGTAGAGCTCAGGCTGCCACCGCAGAGACTCACCCAAACAGTCCTTTTGACCTTCCCAACATTTCTGTGAGCTCAATAAAGGAATTCCTTCTCAACTTTTCTTGAAGTTGGTACTGAGAGCCCCATTCTTGTTCAGTGTTTCTCTATACCTGGAGGCCAAGAAAAATATGGACAGCCTAGCTGTCCACTCTCCAGATTATTACTATATCAGATAATACCCTTTTATACTAATCAGACTTCTATATAACTGTCCCTTTTCCATCAAAAGGAATACGAAAAAAAGTTTTTCCTGGATCCTTGAATCTTCATTTTTTAAAAAATCATTTATTTATTTATTTTTTATACTCATTAAAAACTTTATTGAAACTCAATAATAATTATATAGCAAATTAAAAATAGACAAATATTGAAATGTGAAAGATATAAGATGTAGACAGAGTGAATTTTAGAAAAATATTTCTGAAATGAATACATAACATGAGATTAATAATAGACTGCACATTGTAAAAAATTATTTATAAACTTAAATGAATATAATAATAAAGATTGCCTAAAATAAACATGAAGAAGGGTTTACAGATCAGTCACATAATAGTTCTCTCTGTGCAAAAATCAAGAGATTTATATGCATAGAATTCTTAAAGAGGAAGGGGGTAGGCAATAAATATTTGAAGCTTTAAAATTTGCAAATTTAGTTAAAATTATAGCACCACATTTCCAAGAAGAATGAACCTTTTGCATAAGAAATATGAATAAAATCATACCAAGATGCACAAAAATGAAATTATCCAAAGCTAAATATGAACAAAAAGGTCATGAAAGCATATACATAGAAAAAAAATATTAGCTATGGAAGAACAAAATTAAATAGCACCTTATTCCACATTAAAATAAAAAAGAGAAGTGGTAACAAACTAGACTTCTGTATTCAAAGGACTGGAAAAAAAGGAAGATTTGTCCTCATTGAATTTTGTATTTAGCAAACATATCTTTGAAAACTAAAGTTAAAATATTTTCCAGTTATGCAAACTTGAAATATTCTAACAGCTCCAGATGTAGCATACAGAAAATAACAAAGAGCACAATCCAAAAAGCAAGGGAAGTTGCTGTGTGGTTCTGGATAAAGAATAAAGAGCTCTCAAAATGGTAGTTATGCAGGACTATGTAAAATATATTAGATGAACCCATTTTTAAAGGTCACTGAGGATTTCTACAAAACAGTATCAATCTTATGTCAGGTTATATACATATTTTTTCATGTATCTGTGTGTGTGTGTGTGTGTGTGTGTGTGTGTGTGTGTGTGTGTAAAAGACAAGGAAGAAGTGATATAAAGTCAGTGAAAAATTGAAACACGCTTTTTCAAATTTCTAATACTAAGAGAATATGACATACCATGTCTTATAAGTAGATTGTAAGCCAAAGATACACTATAAATCATAAAACAAAAATTAAGATTAAACATTTTTTCATAAAATTAGT
>NW_004524580.1:12522709-12528351 GCF_000260255.1 Octodon degus
GAACAAGCTAAGCCAAACAAAGCACAGGGACCGCGGTTCAATCCCCCAGCACCACATGCCAGCCAGCCCTGCCCCCTGGTGGGCTGAGCTAGCCACACACACACACATACACAAAATAAATAAATTTTTAAAAAAATTAATTTCAAAACAATATTCCAAAATTAAAATTAAGTCATGAGTCCAACTATGAGGTCAGAATATTGTGTATCATATGTACGAATTGGTGAACAATTCAGGGTACTCACATAGTATTTGAATAGGTTAATATATACAAAAATATCAACAAAGAAGAAGTTTTCATTGTTGTAAATAATTACTAAGAATAAAACATAACATAAATACTGGAATGGCAAATATATGACCATTATTTCTCACAGTTTGGGGATAGGATATCACACAAAGTTCTAGTATGTTGTGGACGAGGACAGTGTCCACAACGTTTACTGGTGGCCACATGTCACTTGTGGGACTGAGCTACTGTTATATCCTTGACATTCACCCTGTAGACCCAGACAGAATCATGACCCAAAGAGGCAGGAGAAGTCCATTTGTAGAGTATGCTGATGGAAATATTTTACTGCTATATACAAAATAATAATTGAAAGACTGATGTTGTGTACCTCTTTTTCTCCCATGTTTAATTGTTTGCCCTATTTGGTGGGTTCTTTGTATTCTCATTTATGGAGTTGTGGTCATTTTGAACCCTCGTTAGCATCTATGTTAGTCTGTATAGGCTTGGCTTTGTCATCATGAAATTCTTTAGGTTTTTTTTGTGGTGGAAGTATTTTACTTCTCCATTAAACTTGAGAGTTTTGCAGGGTATATCAGTCTGGGTTGGAATTTGTGTTCTTGCAAATTTTTTTCAAGCAAGATTTTAAATACTTTGCTCTATTTTCTTCTTGACCTGATGGTTTGTGAAGAGAAACCATGGGTTTTCCTTTTGATCTGTTTCTTTTCTCTAGCAGCTTTTAGTATACTGTTCCTGTGCTGAATTTCTGGGATCTTGATTATTATATGTCTGGATGTGTTTTTAATTGGGTTGTTATTTGGAATCCTATATGCCTTGGTTACTTGAATGTCAAATTGTTTCCCCAAATTTGGAAAGTTTTCTGCTATTACTTCTGTCCATATTCTTTTTATATAATTTGAATTGACTCTGTCTTTTTCATTGATGCCTGTTAGTCTTATGTAGTTCATCTTTGCATCATCTTCCAGATGTTGAATTACTTTTTCCTGCATCCTTGTTGTTTTTAAGAGATCTTTTACCTTTTCACTAATTGCAATAAGGTCTGAAAGTCTATTTTCACTTTTATTCAAACGGTTTTGCCAGCTTTTGATTGAGGTTTTAATTTCCTGCATATCTCTTTGAATCGGCTTCATGCATTGTATTTCTTGCCTGTATTGCTCTTTCAGTGATTCCATCACTTTTATATTCTCCTCTATTTTTTATTAGTGTTTTCTTTAGAAGCACTTAGTACTTCTTTCATTATAGTTATCATTTATTTACTTCAGAAATTATTTCTGATCTGATTTCCCCTATACCTTTCTGCAGTTGTTTCTTTACTTCAGATGCTATTATTTCAGAGACTTCAGGTGTGTGATTTCCAATTTCTTCTATGCTATTGTCTCTTGCATTTGTTCTGGGTGGGCTCAGGGCCTTAGAATGCATTTTGCTCCTTCTTTTTGTCATTTTGTATAGCACTGTCTTCTGACCTTTGGTGTAGAGCTTTGGTAGAGTTATTACCTTCACATCAGGTACAGATCTATCAAGTTCAAACTCATCCAGGTGCATTTGGCTTGGGTCTGGCTGCTGTTCTGCACTTCTCACTTTAGCCCTTGAACCCTTGGTGGTGAACCTGCTGTGTCACTGTGGTAAGATGTTCTGCTCCTGGACCAGCTGGTTGGGTCTTGCCTCTAGCCTCTCTGCAGGGAGTTCTGCCACAGGGTTCCACACCAGGCCTGTCTGACGGAGGAAGTTCTACACACGTGCCTAACCTGGGTGCTGGCTTGAGTGAGGATCCAGAGGGCCCCAGGAAGTCCCACTCACATGTCGCACATTAGCTTTTGGGCTATTGCTTCACACCACCTTAGTGCAGCTTTTCACATTGGTGACTGATAGGGTTACAGTGCACATGCAGGCACACTTGGTTGAGAGGACAAGGGTTCTTTGAACAGTGAAAATCTATAAAAAATCAAAAAGAACTGAAGGACTAGGTTCTAGGTCAGGTCTCCAGGTATGGTTTCTAGACCAGCTCAGCAGAATATCCCCACAAATGGCACTTGAGTCTCAGAGTTACTGGAGGTTTCAGTCCATATTCGGATGGCTCCAAGGCAGAGTGACACAGGACAGAGAGCATCAGTTCATGGTGGCGGCAAAGAGCAAGAGGAGCCAAGCTATTTATTTATTCATTTATTTAGTACAGGATCTCCCTATGCAACTCAGACTCCTAGTCTGAGCCTCCTGTCTGAGCCTTCCCAGGGCTGGAATTACAGGCATGTGCCACCAGACCCAGTTTTTGGGCTGGCAAGACATGCCCAGGTTTCTGGCACCGCATGTGGTATTGGGAAACGAATCTGGGTCCTTGTGCTTGCCAGGTGGGCACTTAGGCTGCAGAGCTATCTCTTCATTTCTGACAGGCTTTTTGTCATACGAAATTTTGGTTAAATTTTTTAATGACTTTCTCTTATTAACCTATTTTTTTGTTGTAGGTTATCTAATAAAGAAAATAGCCAATTTTTAAGTGATAAGGTTCTCAGCTTTTAAAGTGATAGGGATGAAAGGTGTCAAGAAACAAAGAATAGCTCCATACCTTACAATAAAAATAATATATGGATACAGTAGCAGTTTTTAATTATTCTAACAATGACACTTTTTAAGAATATATAATTAAAAATTTACTTGCAGTAAGGAAGATTATGATTTTCTCCTGTGTAGATTAAAGAAAGGAAAAATGGTCAGATGTGAGGTTTTCTGACTCTTTTATTGTTATTATTGCTTTTTTAATGTTTTTAGTACAGGGTCTACAGGGTCTCACTACACAGATTGGACTCCTTTTGATCCTCCTGTTTTCAGCCTAGCAAACACTGGGATAACGGTGTTTGCTAGGCCAGTCCCAATCACTGTCTCAGTGCACCCTGGGGGCAGGGCCAGCATGGGACGCTGGGATCGAACCCTGGTCCCTGCATCTGCCTAAGTGGGGCTTTAGTCAGCTGAGCTATCTGGTGGACCCTGAGGTTCTGACTCTTACACTCTACATCAGGGCTGGATGTGTAGCTTAGTGGTAGAGTGTTTGAAAAAAAAAAAAAAGAAGATGAATATTTGTGTCAAAATAATACTTAAACCTTTTAAAATATAAATGTACTTAGGCGCAGGGGCCAGGGGTTTGATCCACGGGCCTGCAGTGCCAGCCCCACCCCAGCGTTTGCTGAGACAGTGAATGAGACTGAGTGGGGTGGCTCATGCCTCCCAGCTTTTGGGAGGCTGTAAACAGGCGAATCACTAGGAGTCCAATCTAGTAGTGGCACAACCTCTGCCTGGCAAACATGAGATTTGTGAGCCTGATTCCTAGTACAAGAACAAAAAAAAAAAAAAAATACAATTAACTGAAAATTTCCTTAAAATATTTTTCCCTTCTCTATTTTTGAGTATGAAAGTAGATTTTGTTTGCGTATCTTTGGCCAGCTAAGCATAAAATGATAGGTTAGATCCATAAGCAGTTGCACACATTCAGGGAGTTCCAATTAAGTCATACATTAAATTCGCAAAAACATAAAATAATGCCAGTTCTCCTTTTCTATGCTTGTTTGTTCAGTAAAATATCTGGTTTTATAAACATGGAATTTGTGTCAAAGGTGTTACTTTGATGTAAATTAATATTTTAAATGTTTTCCATTGCAATTTCAAATGTTTAAAAATACAACAAGGGCTGGCAAGATAGCTCAGTGGACTAGGTGCCTGCTTAGGCAAGTGCAGGCACCAGGTTTTGATCCCCAACACCACATGCTGTGCCAACCCGCCCCCAGGCAGGCTGAGCCACAGACCGAGTCACAGGGTGGTGTCCAGCGCTGGGGAGGCTGAAAACAAGAGAATCACTATGAATCCAAGCTGCGTAGTGAGACCCTGTACCGAAGACATTAAGAATACAAATTTTTTATTATGCATGTAATTTTTAATTTTTAATTTCGTATGTAATTTTTCACATACATAATTATATGTGTTATATATTATACATATTATATATATGACATAAAAATGTAATAAAGCAAGAGTTCTTTGGGGTTTTTAACAGTAAGTCCAATTGTGCTCATAGATGTGGGAATACAGTGGTATCTTGATGTTGAAAGAATTAAAGAACAGCTACAATAGCCTTGTCAACCCTGTCCACATTTTTAAATGGTTCTCAGTTCCATTCTATCACATTGTCACTCGCTACTGGAGAGCTCTCCTGACATTTCTGATCACGCCAACCTTGATCTCAGCAGGACACTGAAGGTCACTGGCTTTTCTTTTTTCTTAGCCCCTATTTTTTTCAGTTCTAAAATGTTTTCTGTTTTAAAATGTCCTTTACTCATGAATCTGCCTTTCAAATACTTGCTGATGGTGGAGGACTTATTCAAATACTAAATCCTGTTCAAAATTTATTTTCAGTGCTTCTGCTGCTTTCTTAATCTTATACTGCCTTAAACTAAAAAAACAAAGAAATAAAAACTGTAGGTATTTTATTAATAAAAAATTAGGTATTTTAGCTTGAGTCTGTTACCTTTCTTTGTTTGTTGAGGAGAGAGTTTTAAGAAGTGGTGCCCTATAATTCACACTTCCTTATACACAAGGGAATTTTATCCATTTATTCATTTAGTAGAAAATATTAATGATTACCTCCCATATGCTATTGGGTAAATGATTAGTTAGAATCAAATGACTAGTTAAAATCAGAAATTTACACCACTGGTATTAGTTATAAAAATAGGTCAGTCGCTGTAATTCTAGGCCTCAGGAGGCTGAGGCAGGAAGATTGCTGTGAGAGGCAGGCTGGGTCCAAAAAAGTCAGGCTGTATGGAAAATTTTTCTGTATAACAGAATTAAATCTCTGCTTTGCCTGTATATGTTTATCTAATTAATTTCTAAAGTATTGGGCGTTATATTTACACAGAATGACTTCTTGCACTAAGTTGAATGTATATTGTATTTGTTTTCATAAGAGAATGTGTAAAAGTTGTGCACAGTAGCAATCAAGGCAAATGTAGTCTAAATGTGTTTCTCACCCACAGTGAGAGGATACCTGTGAGTCACAGTCATAGATCTGAAGGGACTACTCTGGCAATGATACTGAAATCAACCTTAACTCTGTCTGATAATTACTCTGAAAAGATTTCTCTGTTACACACTTTCTGTAGCTGTAACTTCACTTTTTCTGTATGATTGAGTGCAATGCCTCCACCTACCACCAAGCCCATGAGGGTAATATCGGTGCTGTGGCCCATCAGCTCCTCCTCAGAGCCCAACGCCATGCCTGAGGCAGAGCTGACCCTCTCCACTGGCTGAGTAAACAAATCAGTGTAAAACAGCAACAGCATGTTTTCCCTGATTTCTGAAATCCCACCTGACATAAAGTTCTGCAAATGTCAGTGTTGTAGCTCTAATT
>NW_004524580.1:12528612-12556460 GCF_000260255.1 Octodon degus
TCTCACTACATAGCTCAGACTCACAGTGATCCTCCTGTTTTTAATCTCACCAGAGCTGGTATTACAGGCCTGTGCCACCACGCCCAGACTACTCAGGCTCAGCAAACCTGGGGGCAGGGCTGGCATGGCATGTGGTATGGGATCGAACCCTGGTCCCTGTGCTTGCCAAACCAGGTGCTTAGTCCATTGAGCTATCTCACCATCCCTCTATCTCTAATATAAAGAAAACTTTGCTTATAGAACTACCTATAGTTCTTATTATGTTCTAAACTAAAATAAAAATGGATCAAACATCTTTTACTAAACATTTTTCTTTTACTAACCTAATTTTCCAGAATTCTCTTGATAAGTGCCAACCAAATAGCTCAGCGAATAAAAGCACCTGCAGGCAGGCACAGGGGCCAGGTTTCAATCTCCAGGCCTGCTGCTCCAACCCCACCATGGGGGCACACTGAGACAGCAATTGAGACTGGGTATGGTGGCTTGCACCTATAATCCCAGCTCTTGGAAGGCTGTAAACAGGTGGATCACTACGAGTCCGATCTAGTAGTGAGACCCTGAACACGCTGTGGACATTTTTCCTTTTCACTTTCATTTGTATGAAGTTATAATAATCAACCTAAAAGATAATAGCCAGAAGACACACATCCTGGTCCACTGGAACAGCCTTATTGGAAAGAAATCAGAAATGAAAGCAATAGTAGTTGTCAAATCAGTCTCCAATAAGCCCATAGACCAGGCAGATCCAAAAGTAATGTCCTCAGGGAAAAACCTGAAAATTAGAGTTGTGTGACTTCTAAACAAAATGTTGGAGAAAAAGCCCAAAAACTTGGCTTGTGTGATTTCTAAGCTAGATGTTGAAGAAGAGAGTCTCCCTGGTGTAATTGGTACGAAGGAAATGGCCACATTCAAGGCCTTTAGTAAAATTGACGGCCTTAGGCAGGTGGCCACTGATGGTTTCCATGGAACTTGGGAGGGAGCTCATTGTTTTTCCTAGAAGGCCATCCTGCAAGGGGTTAACCCAGGACAAATTAACCTTTAGCTCTTCACATCACTGGAACAAAAAATACCTAATCAATAACTTATAAGAGAGATTTATTTGACTCAGAGTTTCCAGTGGGTTCAGCCCAAAATTTCCTGGCGCTAAACTAGAAATGGGATGGCTTATGGCAGAAAGCGATGCACATGATAGGGACAAAGAAGCAGAGAAGGGAGGAAATGGGACTGAGAACACACATTTCCAAGTCATGATCCTAGTGATTCGTTTCTTCCAACCGGGACCACCTCGGAATGTGAGACTTTTGGGGGACATTGTAGATAAAAACCACAACACTCCACCCTTAACCCCCAAGGGGCTGATACCCATCTCATTATACAAAATTCATTTTGTCCAACTCTAAGAGGTATCCAAGTCCTGCTGAAAAGTTCTGGCATTGCTGGAAAGACCCAGTCCAAAGTTTTCTCTGAGCCTCAAAATAAATGCTCAGCTGGGAGCTTCTGTGAATACCAACATGAAAATTAAATACTTCCAATGGGACAAGGTAAGCATTTGCATTCCAAAATGAAGGAATAGAGGTACAGAAAGGGATCTGACTAAAGAAAAACTGAAAACTAGCATGAAAATTATTCTATCCTATAACATCATGGCCAGCACCAAGGACAGGTTGTGGCAAGATGGGAATTCCTAAGGGTTTGGGCAGCCCCGTCATCCCCTACAACATTGCTGGTGGCAGCCTACATCACTTTCTATCAGACTGGCTCCACTCACAACCTAAAGTTTTCCTCACAGATACTCCATGTTCTTCCTCTCAAACTTCCTGAGGCATCCTCCTCACCATCAGCTTCAGTCTTCTGGTTTGATGCACTACTATCCCAGAGCCATGTTGCTTGATCTCCTAGCCGTGTTTTGAAATATGGATAGAAGCCTCTGTGATCCTACATCTCTTGTACTCTGCAGTTCTGTAAAACCAGCATCAAAAGGATGTGATCAAAGCTTTCCATAAGCAGCAGCAGTGCCTGGAACCTCCTTGGCCATCACTGCAGTAGCCTCTGAGTGCTTGGACGTCTGTGCCCAGTAAGGACCTAGTTCCCTAGGCAGACCTTCTTGAGCAACACCTGCAGAAGCTCCCTGCTCCAATGAAAGCTCTACAGTGTTAAGGTGGAGCCTCGCTGATTCCTGAAATGACTTCAAGCCATCTTTCCTGTTGTCCTAATGTGAAGTACTTGGCTTCATTTTTTTCAGCAATGTAGCTCTCCTGGGCCCCAACTTTACAAGGGTTCCCTTTCTAATTATAAGCAAATATTTCTAAACTATTCAGCTCTGCTTCTTTTGGTGCTGATTCTCTTTGTAAACCTAGCTAAAAAGTAGCTGGCAGTAATCATGTCATCACGTCAGTTGTGGGCTGCTTTGAAATTTTCTCCGCCAGGTTAATTGGTCCACTGCTCTTAAAGCTAGCCTCCACCAGTCTCAGAAAATGAGAGAAAATGAGACAATTTTTCTGCCAGGATATAATGTACATTGGCTCTAGTTCAACTGACAGTGTAGTTCTTGGTCCCTACAGCAACCCCGGAACCTGTCCTTTACTATTTGCATTTTTGTCAGCATTCTGATTTTCTGGGCTATGACCAGAATCACCCATTCTGCTCAGCCTCCAGAGTTTTGGGGCTTCTTGAGCCATTTCCTCCAAGACTTCCAAATTCCCCCTACAAGCCAACTTCCAAAGCATGTGGACTGTATAGCTAGGAACGGTCAGAGTAATGAAGACTCTAAACACCAATACGCCTTGCTTAGTTTCCCATCACTGGGACAAAACACCAAAACTCACAATTTAAAGGAGAGATTTATTTAGCTCACAACTTTTAGTGGGTTTAAGGCCAAGATTTCTCCAATGCAGAAACAGTACAGAGGAAGGAAAATCTCAGCGAAGAAGAACCACTCACACAGTGGCAGTCAAGAAGCAGAGGGAGAAGGGAGGGACAGGGAGGAGCAGAGATGCCTCCGAGTTATGCCCCTCAGGACACAGCCCTTCTCAGCAGACCCCACTTCCAAAGAGGGAACTCTGAATGCTATTGTCCTTCTGAACTATGACAACTTTCAAAATTAGAATATGATCATGAGTCGTATTATTTGCTGAGCACTTACTTTATCAGGATCAAACACCTAGAACATTGTCTGAGCCAGTTCAACTCAGTGCTGTTCACAGATGAATAAATAATGTAGAAAGGCAATGAAAATGTATGTACATTAAGTTTCTCTTAAGCCTACCAATGGAAAAAACAAATAAAATATAAGAATATTGTCAAGACTTAGCTTTCAGGTGAATGCTCATTTAGTTTGAGTAAGAGTAGGTAGCTGTTTGGGAGCAAACAACAATCTTTCACTGAAAAGCTCCATATAATGAGCACTTTATATATTTAAATTTTGATATAAAAACCAAACAGATCTATCACTCATAACAAGACATTCATTAAGCAACAAATTCTGAGTGATTTAACAGGGATTTGTCAGTCTCCAGAATACACATTTCTCATGAAATCCAATTGAACCCAATAAATACCAAATCAGGAGGAAATATTAGGAATTTTTCTTTTTATTTAGTAGAATAATACTAAATTTATGAGTAGTAGTCTACAACTTTTATAATGTGATTTTTTAAAGCTTATGAAAGTGTGTTTTATACTGTTTTTTTTTAAAAAAAAGCTCATAATTTAGTACATACAAAGAAGTGAATATAGCATTCAATAATTATTAACTATTTTAGAAAGTTGGTTGAAATACTTTCAGAACGTGAAAAAAGAGAGATAAGTGGCCCTAAATAACATAAGAATTAAATTTCTGTTATCATATATTGGTATGTCTGAAAGTTATTTCTCTATATTCTTATAGTTTACATTATTTTCTCTTGAACTCATGTTGCTAGTGAACTTTCTGATAAAAGATGTTTTGAAGCTTTAATACATTTTATCATGTCCCCAATATACTCTTCTAACACAAAAGTAAAAATCAGTATTTGATAGTTATTGTATCTTTTAAAAATCCTCAAATTTTCTTGAAATTCAGTTAGTGTTATAAATAAAAAGGCACCCTAGAAATAGAGACTCTTGAAATAGGGGAGAAGGAGAGGGAAGGAAGCACGGTTACAATATGATCTGTATGTGTACCAATTCCCCATGAGGAGTGTAATCATCATTTGTCGTAAATATGCAAAGAAAGAAGGAAGGGGCAAAACAATGGGGTAAGTGTGTGCAAAGAAAGAGGAATATCTTCAAGGGGATTGATAGAAATATGCCTTTTATTGTAGCATTTTTAAAAATTTAGGCAGTCAACATATATTTAGATTATACTTTGTACAAAAGCAAATTTGTTCCAACTTGAAGAATATGGCACAAAGGATTTACAATTGACTGTGACTGCATACTGAACATGGACACCAAGAAACAGAATATTAGCCACATCTCAGATTTCCAGTCATCATCTCTCACTTCATGCCCCAATCATTATCCTCAATTATATGCAGTGGAATTAACAAACACATAGAAACAAACACTTATGCTTGTTTTTTACCTTTGTAAAACTGTAAAAATTGTGTACATTGTTTTTGCTGCTCTGTGCAATATTAAGTTTTGGGGGGTGATTTATACTTTGTCTATTCATTTCCACTATTCTCCAGCATGCTTCTGCAAACTTTATCCCTTGAAGAGGTCTGATTTTGCAAGACCAGTTCAGGTGGGTCTTAGTTCTGTTCATTCCTGTTACCCGTTATCTACAGCTATGTTTGCCCGTCAGTGGCATAGCGGGTTGAAAGAGACAACCTGTCACACAAAACCTACAGTATCTGCTGTCTGACCCGTTTGAACAAAAGTCCCTCCACCTCTGCTCTACAATTACTTTCTGGTAGGAATATATCGCAATTTATTTTTTTCATTTCAGTGATGGAAAAGTATGTTCCATGAATTAAATCTGAACTCTTGGTTTGTTTTTGCTATAGCTTCTGATTTAAAACTATTTATTATATGTTAAGGTATCACGGAGCAAAAATAGAAAAAGAAAAAATATGTAACAGAGGATATGTATCTCACATTGAAGTATTTTTTGAAAGTTAACTTGAAAATTTTTCTGACCTTGATTTAGTTTAATATTTACCAACATTTTGAATCCTTCTCTTTTTTTTCAGTAATTTTATTGAGAAACAAATAGCAATGAGATAGTTTCAAAACAGGTTAGTAGGTCAGGTACAATAATTAATACATTGCATATTGTTGTCTTCATAGTGGTTATTCATAGTACAAGATGCACAATACTATCCTGTCAAACACTGTTAGTATAAATCTTTCCTCTCATTGAATTAAGAGAAAGTAGCTGTATATCTATCCTAACTATTTTGCATATACAGATACAAAATGGTCCTTCATCTATTTCCCCTCTTTTTGTTTTGTCAGAGATGGGTATTCCATTGACATTTAAAAATTTTAGTGCGTGAGTTCAGCAAAGTAATCCAACACAGTCCAGTAGTCCATCATAATAGTGGGTTATCCATAGCACTGGCAATGTCAGAAGTTGTTGACTTGAGCCTTTTACAGCTCAGCATATCAACATGGCTTTACTTTTTATAAAAAGCATAAAAAGTAAAGCCATGTTTGAATCCTTTTCAGATTCTGGCATTATGAATAAAACTTGTTTGTATACCTGGTCTCTTTATGCAATTGTGTAAACATATTTCCACTGGATGTATCTGTACAGTGCACAGTGATATTTCAGCTAAGTAATTTAATTCATGCTACAATTTTGGAAAAGATGGCCATATTTGTGCTTCTGTGGAAAAGACAGCTACTGCTGTGTTCATTGCCTGATGCTGAGTTTGCAAACAAAAAGAAAACTTTACCAAATGTTGTTCATAAAACAAATTGTTCTCAAACATAAGTGTTCATGGTTGGTATGTGTGTTACACACCTGTAATCCCTGCACTGGGAAGGCTGAGGCAGGAGAATTTCTGTCAGTTCAAGACCAACTTGGGCTATATAGGAAGACCCTGTTTCAGAAAAACAACAAACATTTTAGTGCTCATGAGCCAAGGGACCACTGTATATGTAGTGTCATTAAAACATGGTTCCATTAAGATTCCCAAAGTCCAGAACCAATTTTCACTCCTGCCATCCATATTTGATCATTCTGGTTGCTGTAAATTCCTGAAAAAAATGAAATGAAATAGAAGCAAGATTACATTGTAGCATAAAACATCCTGACAAATTTTGAAAACATTATTTTACAAAGTTTATTTTGTAAATATACTTAGTGCATATTTGTTGGCATTGAATTATCTACATTTTGTTTATCTGAAAAATTCTATATTTTTATTTGCTTGAATTTTTTTATTTTAATATATATAATATACCTCTTATATAAGGAATTCGATAGATTGACAGACAGACAGACAGACAGACAGACAGACAGACAGACAGAGATATGGTGAATAGGACAAGTTAGATAAGCTGGATATACAGAAAAGTTCAAATAATTTTCCAAACTATTCCATTTTTCAAAAGTATTTTAGGGTTTATACTAATTTGATTCATTTATATTAGTTTCTATTTGTTCAATGAAAAGAAAGTTTTGTCTTCTTATTCATTTGTTTTCTCTCTGTAATAGAATTTTGTCAATGACTTATACTCATAGTAATACTTTCACCATTCTCCTTACTTTACATTTTGTTTTGTTTTATTTTTTCCTAAAAATAACTTTATTTTTTCAATGATTTTAAAGAAAGTGTTCCTGCCTTGCATGTGTTTTCTTTTAACACCTTGAAGATATGATGCTAACTGATTTATGATTTTTAATATTCATAACAAGTTGCTTCAATTATACTGCTTATTTTTTAATTTTTTTTATTTTAAAGAGAGTCAAAATTAGAATTAAAGCAAAAATTTACAAGTGATTCAGATTTCCACTTAACAAAGTACTATGAATTTCACAATATTCGTAATATATAGTATAATCTTCCAACCAGTTATTCATATTACCAGATATAGGCATGTAAAATTGGAAGAAGAAATAAAAATGGAATAAATGTGTAAAAAATTAAGAAGAGAAAAATTATAAAAGGAGATAAAACAAATTAAAGCATTAACTGCTTCTTTCCATAGAACAGCAGAAATGCATAGTACAGTTGTCCACACCACCCTGCTTACATACATAGATAAGTATCTTGCCCCCTTTCCCTCTCCTGTCCTTCTCAACTCAGAAACTCTTTCCTTTTGAATAAGTTCATTCATTCCCTTTTACCAGTGTCTGTTGTACCCTTCAGATTCCATTTTTCTCTTTTGGGTTCTCGTTTAAGGAGGCAATACGATGTTTTTACATGCGGGTCTGATTTATTTCACTAAAGTGACTGTGGGTTGGGGATACAGCTCAGTGGCATAAGCACCTGCCTGGCAAGTTCAACATCCTGAGTTTGATCCCTGGTACCCCACCAAGCCCACCCCACTTCTCTGCTACCAAATTCTGGCCTACTTATATTTCTCATTGTTGAGATGAAATATCGAATACCTGAAGTTAAATGAATAAATGTTTATGTAGCTCACAGTTAGTGATGTTTTCAGTCCACATTTGACTGGTTCCAAGGGAGGGTGGCATAAAAAATCTATATCACCACGGAGGAGACGAGTTCATGTCAGGCAGAAGGCAGCAAAGCCAACCAAGCAAGGGCTAACCACAGCTCTCTCTATCACTGATATCCAAGTTATTGAGAGTGATAGGACTCACATCCTTAATCCAAGTGCCCATGATTCTAACATTGCAACATGAATCATCACAGCTATACATCACACTCTAAATCCAACCACCACTGAAGAAGCCCCAGCTATGACTGAATGAGAGCTTGTGGGGACATCTAGGCACAATCACCAACAGTACTTTCTTCATGTACTGCGATTTCTGTCCCATTCACTTCTTCACTCCTCTCACCTCTAGAACTTAACATGCACATGTTTACTGATGATTTTAATTTCTTATTATGATCTTTGTACATTTTATGCTGTTTTCCCCCTCAGTTTGAGTATCTGCACTTTGCCATTGATTCATGTCTGTATTTCACTGTATAATCAGTCATTAAACATATAGATTAATGCATAGGTTTCTTTAATTTTTTTTTTTTGTTTTGCATTTTAGGGAAGGATCTACAGGGTGTTCAGGATCTCACTACTAGATTAGACTCAAGTGATTCACCTGTTTACAACCTCCCAAGAACTGAGATTACAAGCACACTCCACCACGCCTGGTCTCAGATGCATAGATTTCTTAATTTTGCTTTTTCAAGCATTTTTATCTAATAGTTTATTTGAAGATATGCATATACAATATATTATATAACCAAAATTTAAATATAATGCATAAATGATAATCGTTTTTATAAATACTTTTTAAGGATCTTTCTCCCAAAGAGTTTATTTTTTCTTCTTCTGAATATATAAATTGAGGAAAGATCACATTACCAATCATAGTCTGAGTTAATTAAAGGTTAGATTATACCTTTGGAAGTTTATTCTTACTCTGATTTATTCCTTTTCTGTTCAATTGAAAGCTTTGGATCTCTCCCTATTATGGGTGCTTTCTGTACTCTGTGGAACAAAACCAAAAAATTGCTACAAATTTCACTCAATTGCTGATTTTTTCTCTCCCACCCACACAACCTCACAAATTGACAGTGTCCCAGCAAGCAAGACCCACATAACATCCAAAAGCTCTGCTCATTCCTCTGCAACCCTGCAAGCGCTGTGTAACTTTTATGTGGGGAAATACTCTCAGCCAATTTATCTATAAAGAGAAAATATAGGAAGAGGAAAAGTAGAAATCTCAGTTTATCTCTTTGTGGTTTCCCCCTCTCCAGAACACTACCCACTTCAGTTTCATTGCTTTCTACAGCTCCCTGATGTCTTTATCAGCTATGGTCTGAGTTTTCTCTGTCCAAAGAGGCATTAAATTCCTTCCAAAAGTAGAAGTCTGACATAAGTGTGCTGTTTGTTTCTTTGTCTCTTTTTAATCTACCTCTTGATGGACCAAAAATCTTTATGCATTCAAAAAACTGATTCTGGGGCAACATTTTTCAATAATCAGACATTTATATGTTCTTCTAGGAAAATGCCACCAAGTTATAGTATGAAAGCAGCCTTGTTTTTATCATACAGGTTTTAAATCTTTTCAAATTATACTAAATATATACGTATTAAATTCTCATTTTAAGTATAAGATTATTATACAAATAGAGGTTCCTGAGTGTTGGCATAGTTTAAAGAATTAAGCTTTTAGTGTCAAGATGGAAAAGAATAAATGAATCATTGCCTCCTAAATTCTATTGAAATGGAAAGTGCATTAACAGGCAAGACTAGATAGGAGTGTGCCTTAGCTAAGAAAACTTGCTGTACAAGACGTGTGTTCTGATTCTAGTCTGATTCTGTTAGTAAAGTGATCCTGGATAATATTGGACTTCTCCCAGCCTCAAATTCACAAAAATGGAATTGTCCAAAACTAACTGTAAAGAAAAAATTATTAAATCATATACATAAAAAATTAGCTATGGAAGAACAAAATTAAATAGCATCCTATTTCACATTAGAATAAAAAGAGCAGATATGTAAGAAACGACTAATTAATTCAAAGGACAGAAAGAAAAACAATCTGTCCTCACTGAATTTTATACTTATCAAACATATATTTGAAAACTAAAAGTAAAATATTTTCCAGTTATACAAACTCAAAATATTCTAATACCTCCAGAAAATAACAAAGAGCATAATCCAGAAAGCAAGGGAAGTTGCTGTATGGTCCTGGATAAAGAATAAGGAGCTCTCAAAATGGTAGTTATTCAGAACTATATAAAATATATTAGATGAACCCATTTTTAAAGGTCACTGAGGATTTCTACAAAACAGTATCAATCTTACGTCAGGTTATATACATCTTTTCTCGTGTGTGTGTGTGTGTGTGTGTGTGTGTGTGTAAAAGACAAGGAAGAAGTGATATAAAGTTAATGAAAAATGGAAATACACTTTTTAAAGTTTCTAATACTAGGAGAAAATATCATACCATGTCTTATAAGTAGATTGTAAGTCAATGATACACTATGAATCTTAAAACAAAAATTAAGATTAAACAATTTTCAGAAAATTAAATCTTAATCAAAAATTACATTAAATATTTCAAAACAATATTCCAAAATTAAAATTAAATCATGAGTCTAACTAAGAAGCCAGAATATTGTGTATCATATGTATGAATCGGTGATCAATTCAGAGTACACTCCCATAGTATTTGAATAGGTTAATATATTTAAAAAAGTCAACTAAGAAAAAGTTTTCATGGTAGTAAGAATTACTAAGAATAAAATATAACATATGTACTGGAATGGCAAATATATGATCAGCACTTATAACAGTTTGGGGATAGGATATCACACAAAGTTCTAGTATGTGGTGGACGAAGACAGTGTCCATGATGCCTACTGGTGGCTAGGTGTCACTTATGGAACTGAACTACTGCTATTTCCTTGACATTCACCCTGTAGACCCAGACAGAATCATGACCCATAGGGTTCAGGAGAAGTCCACTTGTAGAGTATGCTGATGGAAATATTTTGCTGCTGTATACAAAATAATAATTGAAAGACTGGTGTTGTATACCTCCTTTTCTCCTGTGTTTAATTGTTTGTCTTATTTGGTGGGCTCTTTCCAATCTCATTCATGAAGTTGTAGTCATTTGGATCCCTCCCTAGATTGTATGATAGTAGTCTGCATAGGTTTGGCTTTGTCATCATGAAACTCTTTAGCTGTTCTTTGTCATGGAAGTATTTCACTTCTCCAACAAACTTGAAAGACAGTTTTTCAGGATATAATAGTTGGGTTGGAATTTGTTTTCTTGAAGGACTTCAAATACTTTGCTCCATGCTCTTCTAACTTGGTGATTTGTGAAGAGAAATCAGGGGTTGTTCTGATGGCTTTCCTTTAAATGTGATCTGCTTCTTTGCTCTAGCGGCTTTTAGTATACTGTTCCAGTGCTGAATTTCTGGGATTTAGATTATTATATGTCTGGATGTGGTTTTCATTGGGTTGATGTTATTTGGAGTTCTATATGCTTTGGTTATCTGAATGTCAGATTGTTTCCCCATATTTGGGGGTTTTCCACTATTACTTCTGCCCATATTCTTTTTTTTTTTTTTTTTTTTTGTGGAACCAGGGATTGAACTCAGATCCTTGTGTTTGCCAGTCAAGCACTTATCCTACTGAGCCATCTCCCTGGCCCCCGAGGATTTTTTTTTTTTTTGTTCCTCGAATGGCCTCAGGGCACTTTTGGCCAGCAGGAGAGTTGTGAGGTTCGAACTCCAGCAACCTGAGGCTGAGAGCTTTGTGGAAGCAGCCACTTAAAGGCCTGAGCTAGGGCCACACTCCCCATATTCTTTTTATATCATTTGTGTTGACTCCTTTCTCATTGATGCCTATTAATCTCACTTTGTTCATTTTTGCATCATCTTGCAGAGGTTGAATAATTTTTTCTGCACCCTAGTTGATTTTAAGAGATATTTTCTTACCTTTTTACTGCTGTGACCATGTCTTTAAGGTCTGAAAGTCTGTTTTCACTTTCATTCAAACAGTTTTGCCAGCTTGTGATTAAGGTTTTAATTTCCTGTATAGAACTTTGAATCTGCTTCATGCATTCTATTTCTTTCCTATATTGCTCATTCAAGAGTGCCATCATTTTCACATTCTCCTCTATATTTTTATCAGTGTCTTCTTTAGAAGCACATCAGTGTGATTTCCGTTTCCTTCTATGCTATTTTGTCCTGAATTTGTTCCAGGTGGGCTTGGGGCCTGAGAATGCATCTTGCTCCTTCTGTTTGTCATTTTGTATAACTCTGTCTTGTGACCTTTGGTGTAGAGCTTTGGTAGAGTTATTACCTTAGCACCAGATCCAGATCTACCAAGTTGAAACTAGTCCAGGAAGGTGTGGCTTGGGTCTGGCCTCTGTGCTCCATTCCTTCCTGCTGCAGCCCTTGGAGGAGAACCTGTTGTTTCACTGTGCAAAAATTTTCTGCTTCTGGATCAGCTGGGTTGGTCTTGCCTGTAGCCTCTCTGCAGGATTTCTGCCGCAGGATTTCACACACAGCCTGTTTGAAGGAGGAAGTTCCACTTACATGCCAGGCCTAGGCACTGGCTTGAAAGAAGATCCAGCTTGCCCCAGGTAGTCTCACTCATAGGCCAGGCCTCACCTCTGGGTGAAATGAGGATCCGGTGGGCCCTGAGCAGTCTCACTCACTCTGGGCCTGGGCTCTTTGTCGAATCTTATTTATGTCTCTTTATACATTTTGGAAGCTTTTTTGGTCAGTTTTTACTTTTTGAACAACATTCTAAAATGGTTTTGAATATTCTTTTGTAACTTTTGCCATTAAGGATGTCTTAAATTTTATTTTTTTTATTTATTTATTTATGTGTGTGTGTGTGTGTGTGTGTATGTGTGTGTGTGGCCAGCTCAGCCCACCAGGGGGTGGGGCTGGCTGGCATGTGGTGCTGGGGGATTGAACCGTGGTCTCTGAGCTTTGCTAAACTTGTTCTAAGTAGGTGCTTTAGACCACTGAGCCATCTCACCAGCCCAGGATGTCTTAAATTTTAAAGAGCATTTAAAATTTAGTTTTTAATAATGGAAGTTTTTCATTTTTATTGATACATATTTCCAGTACATGCTGTCAGTATTCCTTGTGTGAAATTGGCATGTCTATGTAAAATATCTTATTTCTTTTTTCCTCTATTTTCCCTCTCATCTGCCCCTCATTCCTGCATCTCTTGATTCCTTTTCCATTTGAGAAATATCTGTCTTCCTGTTTCCTATTTTTTATTTTTAAATTTAATTTAATTTTATTTATTGATTTATTTATTTTTGCAGTACCAGGTATTGAACTCAGAACCCTGGGCTTGCCAGGCAAGTGCTTATTCTACTGAGCTCTCTCCGTAGGCCCTTCCCAGTTTCCTATTGTGAAATAATCAGAGAAACCCAAACTATAAATTAAGAGTCAAATAAAAGCTAATAAATAGCATTTATTAGAGCATCCTTTTTCAGGTTTTTGATCCAACAGTTGTTTTTGCAATCTTTCCAATGATATATATATATATATATATATTTTTTTTTCTTTTTTTTTTTGTGGGACTGGGGATTGAACTCAGGCCCTGCGCTTGCCAGGGAAGCACTTATTCTACTGAGCCATCTCCACGGCCCCCATGAGCCATCTCCCCAGCCCCCCCAATGGCATATTTTTGATTACCCATTGATACAAATACAAGGAGATAATTTAAATTAATACTTGGCTAAATTTATTATGAAAAATCCACAAGGGCTAGAGCTGGCCAGATAGCTCAGCAGACTAAAGTTCCTGCTTAGCCAGATCAATCCCTGTGCACTAAAATCCATGCTGGCCCCACCCCCAGCGTGTGCTGCAACAATGGTTAAGCCTGGGTATGGGTGGCACATGCCTGTAACAACACCTCTTGGGAAGATCACTAGGAGTCCAGTCTATATAGTGAGACCCTGTAGACTGTACTAAATACATAAAATATAAAAATCCACAAAAGCTTAACAACTAGCAATATCTAAATCTTGCAGCTACTCATAACATTAAAGTAAGAAACAGCAGCATAAAACTGCTGTCACACCACTAGTCATCTCGTCTAGAATCACTCAATCTTTGTCTCTGCTTCCCCATCCTCTGTGTCTTGCATTTACGACTTTTTCTCCACATGCAAAAACTAGACCACCCTTTGCCATTTGTCACCTCCAGCAAACATAAAAGGACAGAAGTCCAAGTTCTATGCTTAAGACCAGTTACACTCTGAAGCATGACTTAAAACACAGAAGGGAAGTAAGTACAGGACGACACCCAGTCTCAGACTTTCCCTGCAGTTGCATTTCTTCACCTCTTTTCAATCTTGCTTCTCACACCTTTAATTGGTTATTCTCAGAGTACTCTTCAGTAAATCATTTGTATACAGAACCTTCTCTCACTTTCTACTTCTGGGGAATGGGTGTGAGGCAGATAATCCATAATTGGAGGACAACTCAAAGATAATGAGAAAGACAAGGTAACATCACTTTCCTCTTGATCTTAACCTCCATTCCAAAAGATGTCCTTGTTTTGGTGGGACAATTCTCTTATACTATAGTGATGCTACAAAAGGGTCTACTGCTTACATAAAAGGACTAAACAGCATGTACCATTCATTAGCCTTAGCATGAAGCATTCAGGTAGCCATGCAGATAGCACTGCTCTTCCTGGGATATATATATATATATATATATATATATATATATATATATATATTCAAATATACAATCAAATGTATATTCAAATATATGTATTCAAATACACACATATATATACAAATGAAGTACTTTAAAAGATAATTACTTTTGGGGCTGGTGAGATGGCTCAGTGGTCTAAAGCACCTACTTAGAACAAGCTTAGCAAAGCACAGGGACTGCGGTTCAATCCCCCAGCACCACATGCCAGCCAGCCCTGGCCCCTGGTGGACTGAGCTGGCCACACACACATAAATAAATAAATAAATAAATAAATAAATAAAATTAAAAAAAAAGATAATTACTTTCACTGTTGAAACTCCAGAGGCAAAATATTCTCGTATTGATGCGAGGGGTATTTTTTTTTTCTTCAGAATTTAAATATCACAGCAGATGGTGCCAAAGTTGAAACATTTCCAAATTATTTCACCTAAATGTAATTACATTATAATCCTATTACATGGAGAAAAAGGAGACATGAGGTCCATGTTTAAATTAAAAAGTCACATTCAAACTGAATTGTTAGGTATAATGAAAAACTAGAGCAGATGGCAGAGGTTATTTCATACTTGGAAATTAAAATAAATTGTTTTAATTTGAGTGAAAGTTTCTTCTGTTTTTGAAATGTGAAGAGTTGCAATTAGAAATAATTAAATAACTTTATCTGTTAACACTCTGTAATAAGGAAAGTTTTTCTAGTAAACCAAAAGGATTTTTTTTTGTTTAAATACATTATGTATGAATACTCTTAAAATTCTCTTCCAGGTGAATTAATAACTACAGTTTATTCACTTGTTTTTAAAAATGGTTCTCAAATTGTATTAGATTTTATTCCCATGCATGATGGCCTCTTAAACGTACCCCAAAGAGTTATTTCACCTTTTAATTTCATAACATTACAATTACTAGCTTGAAGATTGAATGTAGAGCTATTTCCATGTCCTGTCCCTGTGAAATATGGTCCTATTGAGGACAAGTTTCCAGTGCCCTGCAGCAGCACTTCGCAACCTCAAGCAAGCCTAAGAATGCTTAGTGAGCCTGAGAGACACAGGCTTGCTGCTGTCACACTCGGCTCTGAGTCACTGTGTCTTCAGTGGGACAGGAACTGCTTATTTGACAAAATAACTTTGGTCACGCTGTCAGGTTCAGAACCACCTTGTTTATAGCATTTTGTAAATTGAGTTTTTTTTTCCTTTCCAATAAAAAAAATAAGTTGGTAGTGGACATCTACTCATTTAATTTCTATAAATACATAATACAGAAATGTAAGATTTGGGGTTATTCATCTTACAATCTGCTTTACTTGATTGTTTGTTTTTGTTTTCTGAGACAAGGTCTCACTCTGTATTTCGGGGTGGATTTCAAGTTACCATGTAGTCCCAGCTGGTATCAAATTCATGGTAATCCTCCTGCCAGAGCATTTTGAGCTGTAGAATTACAAGCATGCACCACCACCCTCATCTTTGTAATTTGTTTTTAATATTGCAAGTAGATTTGGAAACTTCTTTTGAGATATATGTGTTAGGACAACCAAGAAGTCAGAAAACTAGATTCATCAAAACGTATATCCTGGAGAAAATATGCCACTGCTGATATATTATCAGGGCATTGTCTGAAAAAAACTAAATAAAGCTCCCCGAGCAATCAACTTTTAAAAAGTTTCAACTTTATTTACCTTGACAAATCTTATTATCCTATTTCTGACCTGTTCCTACCAGCCTGATACTAATATTAGTATTATTCAATACTTGATCTATCCATGGTTGCTTAACAGCATCCTGTTAATTTTATACCGCATTGGGAAAAGGGATTAAAATTTGAGCGAAACAATACTGTTCTCATTCTTGAAAGAAAACTTACTCCATTGTTTTGGAATGAACTGAATCCAGAGTTGGATGCTGGTGTGCTTCTGGGATTGGGTCATGTGACCTCTTCCATCTTCAAACATTTTGAATTTGTAATTATCTCCCCATCTCAGAGAATTTTCCAATAGTGTATTTTGCCAAACAGTTACGTGTCTCAAGTTTCAATATTTCATCACTGACATTTCAGAGATTTCAGCAAGTCTTTCATAGGGTTGTTAAATATTTGGGGTGAACTCACAGCTTCTTCATTGGGCTTATTACTACACTGAAATCCTAGATCCTCCCTCAGTAATTATCTGCTTTACAAGACCCTGGACAATGCACTTTCCTAGTCTGTACTCGCACCCACTTGAAATATAAAATGAGCCAGTTCATCAGATCACCCTGCTCCTGCAGCTCAAAAGCTTCACTAGTCCAAAACCAGGTCTCTGTGCCATATTTTTTGTGCAATTTTCTTCTGGAGGTGGTGAATAGACGTAGTCCTGATCCCTGAGAAAGAAGAAAGATGAGGACAAAATTAGTTTTCCACATACTTGCATGAAGAAAACTATATTAAAATTATTTATAGGATTTAAACTGCCTTTCTGGGCCAATTTTCTAATCCCAGATGCAATGTTTAGGTTCTTTATAAACCTGTATTGCTTAATTACTTAGACCCTTAGAGAAAATACACCACTACACAGAACAATTTAAGTGACATTAGAGTGGTGTTACTTGATAGGTTTAAAACAGTATCAAGCTCCAGATTTCGTAAATCAATGGAACTTTCTGAATTCAAAATATGGATCTTCAGACAGGTATTAGAAATATACACAATGTAAATTAATCACTGTTTAGTAGTATATTCATCTGAGAAAATACAATTTGAAACAGGACTGAAAGAACTACGCTCAACTTATATTGCTGCTAATTTTAATAGCTGTTAGACAAAAACTTGGCTTTGCTTATGCTTCTGTACAAAATCTATAACTTTAAAAGGAACAGAACCTTTGCCATACAGGGCCACTGGCCAGCCATTTAAAACTCTGGTGTAGTGTTCTGCATCCAAGCTTGTCACCTCATCAGAGCTAAAGCATCTCTCTTAAATCTGGAGAACAGCTTTCTAGGCAGAGTGGGAACAGAGATCTTTGGCCTCTGCCCACCATTTCCCTCTGAATGGTCACAGAAGTGCCTCAACATGGTGGGCTGCCACTTCGGATAGGATTATCAAGTCTGACAAGGCTCAACTTGTCTCGGAGTTTCTCTATCTCTGTGGTGCTCCACCCCGTAGAGAGGCAAGTGACTCACTGATTTATGTCTCTTATCCCTGAAAAGTTACCCTCCTTGCAGCTGTTAGCTTTTAACAGTCTCGTCCTGTCCAAGACAAGTAGAGATATTTGAAGGGACCATTCTTATCTTTTGAAAGCCATATGATACGTAAAATACAATCTAATTTGATATATTTAATCATACTACCCGCCAGTGCTCGCTCTTATGATCTGGATGCCTAATTGGAGTAATAAAGAAAAAAATTCTTAAATTTTCAGATGAATAAAGCAAAGATGGAAAGTGTATATCACAGATGATGAGGTCAAGAATCTATGCAGGGAAACTGAATCAATAATGGAGTATTTATCAGCAGGCTTCGGAGGGAACAGAAAAAGTTGCACAATGGAAATACAGTACTTCAAATAAAACTACATATTGATGCTCGCTACTGGTGCTTATTGGTGCAAGTTTAACAGCAAATGAGTATAATGAGAATGTGTATTAATAGGATGTGTTCTGCAGACATTAGACAGCTATGTCAAGTTTTGTTCATTGTAGCTAAAAAAATATGAAAGCATATTCAAAACAAATTTTTAAAATACATAGCATGATACAGCAAGTGCTTCACTTGTGAATTTTCAAGCTGAGAATTTTCAGACATGAACGAAGTTTGTGTCGTGGATGCTCATTAATACAAGTAAGTCACAGGCATAGCTCATGCATCTGCCTTACTGTTTTAAGGTAACTGTAAAAGTAAAAAAAAAAAAAAAAATTGGGGGCCAGCCAAATAGCTCAGTGAACTAAAGTACCTGCTTAGGCAGAGAGCAGCAGCTGGGGACCCATTCTGGGCTTGCTGTCCTGGCCCTGCCCCCGGGGTATGCTGAGACATCAGTTGAGACTGGGCGTGGTGGCACACGCCTGTAATCCTAGCACTTGGGAGGCTGAAGACAGGAGAATCACTATGAGTCATATCTATGTAGTGAGACCTGTACTAAATACATAAAAAAGTAAAAAAATTGTTTACAGTTGTACTGTACTGAACCATCACTTTAAGGTAACCACAAAAATAAAAATAGTTACAATATTTTTGTGTTTGATTTTTTAATATTTTACATTGTATAATTGTGTCAAAGGTAGAGAAGTCTTACTTTGTAATACTTATAAATGACTTGTAAACATTCTCCTGGAGTGAAATTCATTCATAAATTGGTGACTTGCAATGACTGAAAAAATTCAGGCTACATGGCCATCTGGTCAGCTGTAGGTGTACATGGAAGTTATACTATTCTTGGATTAAGGATAGGGAATATTATTGTTTTGTGATCTACTTATCTATCTATCTATCTATCTATCTATCTATCTATCTATCTATCTATCTGGCCACTTATAGCTAAACTTACTGTCAGAATAAAGAATAAAGAAAATAGAACAAAAAATTTGGAAAATTGCAATTCGGTCAGGGAAACAGTGCCTTTAAAAGTACCACCAAGGACAGCGCAGTTGTTAAAAAGATTTGCACCATTTAAAAGAAGCCAGGAACCTTTGCACTGACACAACAGGAATGATGTCTTAAGGGTAACTCAGAAATTGACAAAAATTTTTAGGCTCAAAGATACGAATGTTCTTTTTTAAAGATTTTGCTCTAAGAAGAGTGACTTGGGTACTGCTCACAGAAGGATACCAGGCAGTTTTTTCCCCTAGTGTTGAGTTTCCCCTGGTCAGCTGGAAAGTCACACAGAACTTGATAAAGCCTTGGTTCAAGTGGCCCTGGGTGCCACCTGTGTCAGCCATAGGCTCTTGAACGATGCAGGTAATGTTGGTTTTGTAATCATGCACAAAACAGTGGTTATGGGGACACACAAGCTTCTACTAGGATTTCAAAGAAAAGCTTGGCAGGCTAGGCAGTGCATGATTGGCCAGACAGGATGATATACGACACCATGAGAGTTAAGCTAGAGCTGCTCTAGAGACCCTGGAAAGTTAGAAGTGCTTGGAACATGGAACACAGGCCAAAGGAAGTTCAAGGACTAAGCAAGACCACTCCGGGAGAGTGATCCTGTGGCCAGAAGCCAGCAATGTTATAGCAGCAGAGCTTCCCCAGCTAACGCCATGCTGCTGTGGACCCCACAAAACAGAGACAAATCTATAAGATGCAATGGTTTCCTCTCTAGGTTCATCCCTGCCTTAGTCCAGTTTTCCCTTGTTTTCTTACTCCTCATCTTGTTAATGGGAATGTTGACCCTGCGCCATCACATCTTGGAACTATTAGCACCTTCTTTTGCTTTTCAAGGGAGTCCGCAGTTGAGTTTTTCCTGAGTCTCAGAAGAGACTTTGCACTTGGACTTCTCTTTTATTCTTGAGAAAGTTGAAGTCGTAGAGATGGTGTAATGCATTGTGCACTGTGAGGTGCAGGTCGGCCTTTGGAAGCAGGCAGGATACCAAGTTGGATTTTGATGCCACGTGGCATAAAGGTGTCAAGCTCTATGTGTTAGAGGCTTGATCCTGAGCTGGTCACTGTTGAGAGATACTCTCAGAGGCATGGCCCAATGCAGAGAGTTAGGAGCTGACTATCTGAGAAGTCCCTTGAGGAGGACACAGGACACCCAATTTCTTCTTGTTTTTGCACATTGTGAAGTGGGCCCCTTTACCACACATTTGCCTCTTGCAATGATGTTCTGCTTCGCTACAGGCCCAAAATTGAGAGAGGCAGTCAGTCATGGACTGAAACCTCTAACTACGAGCCAAAATAAACCATTTCCCTATTTACTTTAGGATCTAGAAAGCTACTAACAGAACTTTTAAGGAAGTATGCATACGTATCTAAGAAATATCTCCTTATCAAATGGAGAGAGGGTCATTGACAGAAACATTTTTAGCAGAAAATATGGAACAAATTCTCAGGACACCTACCTTAGATTTAAATAGGAAATTGGATTATATACTTCTTATGTTTACACATAAGTCCAAAAATATCACCATATACAACCTTGAAGCAGGACAGTTCCACAATATTCCTTTTCCTGTCTCTTGATTTCATTCACCACCCCCTTCTTCTTGAACAACCACCTACCTGAGAGACATCATAGCAGCAACTGGCATGTCATGACACAGGTTATGACCAATTTACAAGGCTGTGATTCACCAGTTAAAATGTGAGTATCATAAGGAGAGATTCTTTCTTTAATACTCCTAAAACTGGAAGCTTCATTTTCAAATAGTGCCATAAATCATGATATTTCCTGTGACCTCCAGAAAGGCATATAGTTTCCATGGTAAGTAAAATAAACATTAATTTAAAAGGAGGATGGTAATATTATGCTCAGATAAATAATTTTAAATAAATGGATAGAATTTTTTCCATATTTTATTTGACTTTATTTAAGGTTTTATTGCTCATTATTCTTTTAAAAATTGATAGTAAGAATTATCATTTTGTTTTAATAAAATCTGTAGCATTTCATTAAAAAAATCTCTTTACTTGAAAGGCTTACCTTATGTTTTTCAGAAGTCCAGATTCCCAGAGGTGGAATGTTGTCTTACAAGTTCCAAGCAAGGTGTATATGTGTAACAAATGGTTTACACAAAACTCCTTGAAATGTGGTTCCCTTAAATGTATACTTCAAAAGCGGAAATTTCTCCTTTTTTGGATCATTTTAAGAAGATTCAGGGGAAAAATTAGCAAAGATTTAAAAATTCTTATTACTAGATTTAAACTCCAGGTTACATTTAAGTAAGCTTCAAATGCTGCACTTTTGCCAGATTTATACCACAGAATACTTTCTGTTTAGCTGACCATTATATGGTGATGTTTTGTATTCTCTACCTTTGAAGAACATCTCTATGACAGATATGGACACATTAGCTTGGCACAATACCACTGCTAATGTGTTTTAAGAAAATGAAGAAAATATCTCTTGTACATTAATGTACTAGCATTTCAGTGTTAGAGATATAAGCTTGAATGTCAAATTGTTTGGGGTTAGGAAGTCATTTATCCACTTCACAAAGGCAGTGAAAAGAAGTGGGAGCACTGTGTCATGTGTATGCATGACTGGGTATCACAAAGGAAATGTCACATGCTCTGTCTTTTCATGTGGCTCTCTTCAAAAGGTGTTGCACTGACACTTACATAGGAAATAATTTTCTCATGTGGTCCAGCATTTTTCTATAACAATAAATTCTGAGGTTTTTCATAAAAAAATCCCCCTTTGTATTTCAAAACTATTTGAAACTTACATAATGGTCTGGGATAAAGGAATCAAACTTTTCCATTTGTTTACCATGGATGGGTTATAACTTATTGAAGATTTAATTCAAGTGAATTTTTCTCCTCAGAGCCTCCAGTATTTTCTATATTAATAATACCACTCAAACATATCTGATTATTTTTGGTTAGTTTGCCACAAATTCAATTGGCTGTAGTTAGTGGGCTGGATCCTGGCGTGGTGACTCACACCTGTCATCTCGGCAGTCTGGGAAGCTGAGGCAGGAAGATCCAAACCCTGAGCCCAGTCTGGGCATCCTAAGAAGACCATGTCACAAAGAGGTTAATGTCGTGAAAAGTGTTGCAAGTAGCATAAAAATTTGCCAAAGGTAATCTTTGTAGATTCTAAAAATGCAAATCAAGGCCTGTCTCAGGTTGCCTTTGGTTTTACCCCCATTTTTGAGTAAGGTAGAATTATTCTGGGCCCCATACAAAACATAACCAATGTATATAATAACGGTGCTTACTTTTTAAAGTATTTTATGATAATATGATTTTTAAAAGGGCGAAAACCAAAGGCAAGCCACAGGTTGGACTAGGCCAGTCATTTTTGCCATAATCATACATTATTTTCCTGTGAGTGTACAGTTTCAAAATAAAATTTTAAACCCTATATTAATTTCACAGCTGAAGACAAAGCTCTAGAGTTGAATGTGTGAAGTATCATCAATGGTGTGAAAGATAGGTGACAAAAATTAATAAAAATCTAAGTTGACTTTCAAAGGATAATGGACAGGTATATTACCCACTTTAATGAAAAATATAATATAGAAAAAAATAAAATATTGATCATACATTAGAGGTAGCAGGGGTGAACATCAAAAGTCAATATTAACATCACAGGAGGAGTTCAGAAATGCAAACCCAAACTACTCAGCAATTCTCCTGATAGAAGAATTATACGTTCATGACCTACTGAATACAGGATGGCCATATAACTTGTTTAGGCAAGGAAAGGTAAGGGACAGTGACAAGTGTCACATCTAGTTTTAAAAATTTTAACAATATTGTGAGACTTACTTCATTTCCTTTAAATTGCAATTCTGAAATCAGCTGTGGTAACAGGACTTCCATCAGCTCATATCTACAGACAAAAGACAGTGTAACCTCCCTTCTTGCACATGATGGACAGTTGGACTGACAAAAATACACTCTTGTTTTTAAAAAGTGTGATCTTAAGTTTATTTTTACTGTATCATAATTGTGCTCTTTATGACTAATATAGTAAGTCACATGGTCCTTGAAGCCATGACTAGGAGTAAGAAGAGAAGAATATCCTTTGATGACCTAGAAAATTCTAAACAAGAATATATTTGAGACACTCCATTCACGTCCTCATATATAAACACACACACACACACACACACACACACACACAAATGACAACTGTTGGATCCCACAATTCTAGTGTAGGTATCTGTCATGCAAAAGTGTCACAGGTATGTATCACTAGTGTCCACGGAATAGATATAACAGATTTTACTTGGATAAAATTTTTAAACAGAGGTTTACTGAGTATCTATGGGTGTGTTGCATATAAAATCTTAAGGTCTTCAGGGAATCCCATGATTCTCTTTATGATAGTACTAAAAAACAATATTAATAAGTGAACAAATACTTTGATGAATATTATTTTGTAATATAGTATACAGAGATGGTCAAAATGAATTCATTACGTTCCTAATTAATAATTGAGGCCCTAAAACAACACTTCTAAGGTCTATGGCTACATAAAAGGCATTCTCTGTGACTGATTCTTCCAGTCAGGGTGAGGATGGAAGGGTTCTCTACACACAGAATGTGTAAAAGATTAGTTAAATTCAATGGAAACATGTCAACCATGACATTGACACAGTCATTCTTTGATGAGGAGGACTAAGAAGCAAGGCAGGAAGACAAGAGAGAATTTTTTCTCTCTCTTGTTTAGAGAAATGTTTAGAGAAATTTCTGTTTATGAAAACTAGTAAAGGAAGAATTATTTCTAAAAACATTTTTGTCTCAATCCTTGAATTTAACAATGTAATCAGTGGTCAACCAGAAGTACAGCTCAATGCCTTAGGAGAAGAGATCAACAATATTGGATGGCTAATGTCAACCACTCTTGGGGGTGGTAAGCACAGGCCCGGTAGGTTATGAAATGAGAGCAATCCACTGAATAAACTGATCCTCATCCTAAGCTCAGTTGATAGTCAAGATTTAAAATGAGTTTTGTGTCCTATTTCCCTTCCAAATGATAGCTGGTTACTTTGTCCAACATAGCATATCATAAAAAAGTGAAGACCATTAATGTAAAATGATGTGATTGTAAAATACTAATGCATTCCCTTGTCAAAGCCCAGGGGAATGGAAAAATTAAAAATTAGATTGATTTTTACTTTAAAATCAAAAGAAATTAAAGTCAAGTATTGTATTATTTTACTGTACAAATACAAGATTGAATGTCTAAGTCCCTCTACTGATTTTCTGTGCCTTGTTTTGTCTCAGCTAAAGTGCCTCCCCGTATTAGGTGGTTGAGCTTTATTCCACAGCAGCTGCAGTCTTTTCTCCCTCCCTCCAAATGTGGTTCTATCACATGAGTTTAATGCCAAGTGTTTCATGGGAAAAATATGTAAAGAGCCTACAGAATTAATCAGCATCACAAGATTTGCACCACACTGCTCAACCTTCACCAAATTTGGAAACCAAGCCAATTTGCATCTCCAGAAGCAGTCCTTCCAGACAGCAAAACATCATTCCCAGAGTTTAGTCAGAGTTTTTGCAGGCTCTCTGCTGTGTTATCGACAGGGATTAGACAGAGTATGCTTTTGACTGTAGCTTCAGCAGGATTTATGATAATTATATATTCTGTTCAACTGGAACTTAGCCATGGAGAAAAACATAGCAGAAGTAATTCATTTCAGTACTCTGCCTATCTCATGGTTGTAGAGGACAGATACTGCTTGACCTTCTGTCCATCATAATGTAACACTTAAATTTCTACAGTTTTTTTCTGTTAGTAGAAACCTTTATGAGCATGGTAGCCCCTATCAACAGCTTCAATTTGAGGCGATTGTCCACTACACTTTATTCAAATCTTTTGTTTTCCTCTTCGGCTCTCTGTTCTTGGTATTCCAAGGCTAGCCCGAGTGCAGACACTTTGTGCGAATGTCAAGTAATTCAGAACTAATACAACTACCCACTAGGTATGAGGCTGAATCATACTGAGTTGTTTAACCTGGGGATTACCTGATACGGGTTCTGACTTGATGTTGCTGTTCAATTTCTCATTCTGTGTTTCAAGGGAAGCCAAACAAAGACTGACACCTATGCTAAGCAATGGTCATGATGTCTGTCCTGAGTACTTTTTTTTTTTTTTCTGGTCTGTGAGGAGAGTTTCTCTGCTGTGTTTCTCCTATGACAGTGGGATACAACTTCAATGTTTTATTTCTATTACTATTTCTCCACTTCGCTACATTTGTACAGAAAGGTGCACTTCATTTCTCCCCCTTCCTTACCTAATGTACATAGAATGAATACTCTTTGCTTTTCCAAGAGAATGGGCTTTCATTCCTGATATGATTTTATTAATATTTCCTAGTAGCATTCTATTTTGTTGGACTGTCACACAGAGAGATTTGAAGCCATGAGTTGAACTAACTCTAGACCAAAACTATCATTGAGCTCTCTGATTTTCTATGTATTTTACTATTTACATCTTTGGAGTCACAATCTACATATTTTTTAAAGTTTATTTTCCCTATACCCAGTCATTATCTGAGTTTTCTACCTTATGGCACTTAGGTTCTCAAAAATAGTTCTTAAATTGTATGTTACTGAATGTCATGATCTTCCTCAAATATGTTCAGACTTATATGTATACAGTTTTCTCTATCTCCAAAGCCTGATTTTTTTATTGTTGTTTGCTTCTTCATTTTATTGTATAGCTTTTCTTACAGATTTTCTACATCTTTCTGGGTGTTTCTATTTTTTTTATTAAAAATTTATTTATTCAAGTTTAATGTGCTTTTTTTAACTTTATTTTATTTATTTTTTATTTTTTTCCATAATTTTATTGATAAACAAATAGCAATGAGACAGTTTCAAATCAAATCGGTAGGACAGTTTCAATAACTAACACACTGCATACATTCTTCTTAGTGGTTAATTGCTGTACAAGATGCGGACTTGAGATCTTATTTACAAACACCATTAGAACATATCATTCTATGTTCATTAAGAGAATGTAACTATATATCTATCCTAACCACTTTGAATACAAAGATACAAAATGGACATTCATCTGTATCCCCTTTTTTTGTTGAGTTCCGTTATTTGAATATTATAGGTGTGTAAACTCAGCAAAATATTCTAAAAGAGTCCAGTAGCCCATAATAGCAATGGGTCTTCTGTTTAACTGACAATGTCAGAAATTGTTGACCTGAGTCTCCCACAGCTCAACATAACAGCATGGCTTTCTTTCCTATATTTCATCTTCATACTTTTCTACTGGATGGTTAAGACCAAGGTAAAGCAGGACCTATGCAACAAGAGTTGTAGCTTTTGGGACTGATAAGGTCAGTGAAATCCCCTCAGGATTTATCTTGAGATCCTGTACCTCAGATTGTAGAACCTTTGTCAGTGTCAGCCATGTGGATGAGTCACGGCCAATGCTTGACCAATGTGCTCTCTGTGAAAGCCTGAGAGAATGTTTTCTCTCCATGTGAGTCTCCTTAGGCACACTCTACATCATTGATCACTTTCCTCTTTGGCCCCATAATCTCCTTGATCAGAAAATTTGGGACACTACAGAGTTACATGATGCTACAGTACAAGTTCTCATATGTCCTGAGTCTTAATTGACCTTAGAAGGTTAGGGTCAAAATGTTGGCTTTCTTTGCAGCCCTTCTTTTTCTCTAATTTTGGTCTGTAACCTTAGGTTGTTAACCATCCAGAAGACAAGCTTATTGTTATCATCAAACAACTTAGGCTGTTAAGCTTAACCTCACTATCTGTCTGCATATCAAACATCTTAGGCATACTATTGAACAGGTATTTTTCATCAAGTATTGATATGTTGAACTTTATGTCCCTACAGAATATGATAAAAAACATTTAAAAATTAGAATATATTTTAAAAATAGGCATAATGAATTATATGCTTCTCATGTTTGCACATAAGTCCAAAAATCTCACCATATAAAATCTTGAAGCAGGACAGTCCCACAATATTCCTTTTCCTGTCTCTTGCTTTCATTCACCACCCCCTTCTTCTTGAACATCCACCTACCCGAGAGACATCATAGCAGTAACTGGCATGTCATGACAAGCAGCCCATATTCAGAAGACCAGAATAACAGGCACTCCAAGCATGAAACTACTATTGCAAATTGTTTGTTTACTGACTTATCCTACTTCCTGGAAAAAAATGTTGGCATATAGTTTGGGCTCCATAAATATTGTTCAGGGGATAATTCAGGATTTTAGTCTGCAAGGCATCAGCTCAGTGGGAGCCAATTAAGTACTGCCACTCTTCTAGGACTAGAATTGTAATTTTTCTTATCAAGACAAATATATAAGATGAACCATAAATAATTTATCTGCCCTTTGATGACCTTAAAGATGGAAATATAAAAATTCCCTAATTTCCTAAACTTCAAGGCTTCCTATAAATCTTGGAGCCTTCCATGCATAAAATCACCCATCTCTATAAAAACAGCCACATATTTCATCTTTGAGCAAAGAGTCCCTCCATGACTTTCTTCTGAAATCGTCTTTTCTAGTAGTTCAAATTCCAGGCACACCAGATGCAGCTTCTAATTTGAGATATTTTTGCACTCTTCATATAAGGTTTAAGTCTTGTTTCATCTATGAGCTCCATGTTTTGGTAATTGAAGGCCACTGTGGTTGGTGTCAAACAAGTACAATGAATAGCCAATTTTCTAAGCAGACTTTGGGCCAGAATTCTTGAAATTATTTTGCTTATAAAATTGCCACACTTGGGGTCGGGGAGATGGTTCAATAGAATGAGTGCTTCCCTGGCAAGTGCAAGGGCCTGAGTTCAATCCCTGGTTAAAAAAAAAAAAATTGCCACGCTTTCTTTATTTCTGATGGCTGATCCAACAAGTAATACACACTCTCTATTGCCCTGGACACACTGAAG
>NW_004524580.1:12562405-12573115 GCF_000260255.1 Octodon degus
TTAATAATTGAGGTATTTTAGTGTAGACACTAAAAATTAAGTTAGACATTATTAGCCATGATTTTTCAAATGAAGGAAAACACATTATGACAAAATGTGTATATCTTTGCATAGTATGTAAGTATGATTTTCACATCTTAATTTATCCAAGGATACTATCATACCTTCAATTGTCTTGTCAATTAAAATTAAATAGTTACAAATAGACTTTTATATATTCTCAATTGGCTTTATCTAAATCTCAAATTCATCTGCTATATGAATAAAATTTTCTGGAAAACATCACAATGTAGTACCTAATATGTAGGCAAAAGATTGAAAACATTCAGTGTATATTTCATTACTGTCTCTATGTTGTATTTCTCTCTATGTTAATGTGTAACTGGTGCCACAAAAGTTCTCACATACTTGGAAATTTTAAATGACAAAACATCATTATCTTCATAGTTCTATAAAATAAGAAGCCCCACAAGTCTCAGTGGGCTAAAATCAAGGTATCAGTAGAGCTTGGTGCTGGCAAGCTTTAGGGACGCCCAAGGGAGGGATTATAGGAAAAAAAAATTCCTTAACATGTCTAAGTTGCTGGCCTGACGGGAATTTTGCATATTTGACTATGCCAGCACCCAGCACCTTTTGCCTGGATACCTTTGCAACCCTTTCCATGCCCACTGCTTGCGGCACACAGAGCTCTCCGGAATCGGGCTCTGGCACTGCAGGGGTGGCTCCTCCAGTACCCACTTCCTGCACTCTCAGTCATGCGGCAGCTCTCAGAAGCTCACAGCTCCTCACGGAATGCTCTAGCTTGTTTCACAGCCGAACTTTTCTGTGCAGCATCTTCCTGTGAACGGTTTTTATCCACGCCCAGAAAAAAGTATTTCAGCAATTTCCACTGAAAAGTTTTCCAGCAAATTCCAATAATGCACCAATAGTGTGACTTCGCTACCATTCGTGAGAAGCTACCATGGCAGGGTGAGAACAGCTTGCACAGGTGCGAAGGTCTTCTGTCTCAGTCTAGGGGAAGTGGCTGCTCTTTATAGCTGTTCTGGGCCTCACTGGAATGCTTTACATTCATAAGTCTCTCATATTCTAACCCACATTAAAGTTAAAAACCGTTCATCTTAATCTATTCTTATTCAGACTACTGTATGCATTTTCTTCCCATCTGACACTAATTCATAAATTTATTATATGTAAAAACAGAATCTCCAGTATCTGTTCACAATGCTACAGTGACATTTAAGAAGTAATTGTAGAATTTATATTCAGGGACTTTTTCAAAATTCTCAGCATTTCTAGCATGTGATGTGCTCTGAGGAAAATAGGTCCCAGGGTTCAACAGCTTAAAGAACACTCTTTCAACTACAGATTCCTACTGCTTATGGGAATATTAAATTCTCTCAGAGATTCTTTAGTTGATATAACATGTTTAATTCTGCTTCAGCCAAAACTTTTTTTGAACCCAAAATAGTTTATTAAGCAAAGACAACTGTTGCAACATGTGAAACATGATGCTGGGAAATAAATTTTAGAAAAACATTTTTCTAAAGATATAAGAATAATGCATGAGTCTGTGAATAAAAATAAAGCAAGCAATATTTCAAAGCACATGGAGAATGAACTCTCATGGCCTTGTGTGCTACTTCTTCAGGGCTTGTTTTGCAGACACTGTGAAAGTTTGACTGTAAGAAAGATCTCTCACTTTTCCATCAGGGTCTTTCTACCATGCTGGGTATAATCAAGCATAATTTTTAAATAGGTTTTTAAATGATGGCTAGTTGGTAAAAAAAAGAGTATTTCCAATTTGTATTATCTCCTAATCTTTACTATGAGAGACATTTATTGTTTGCTGCTACATTTTTTATGAGACTTGCTCTTGTTCAAATGTAAATATTTGTTTGTTTGTTTGTTTGTTTGAGACAAAACTTCGGTATGATTTTCAGGCTAGCCTTGAACTCACTATGTAGCCCACACTGGCCTTGAACTCATGGCAATCCCCCTGCTTCAGTCTCCTGAGAGCCACGATGACAGATACCCACCACCACACTCAGCCAAAGATCAATTCTTAACTGACCTCTGATTAGTCTTTCCCTCATTCAAAGAGAATTTGAATAGAAAGTTTCTGCTTCACAACACTTGTCTGTACCTCGCTGCTACTATTGAGCTTACCTGAAGAAAGTCAACATAAGCTTTTATGTAAGGAAAGTAACACTGAGAATGCTAATGTGATTGCTATTTATTTAGACTAAATCCTCAAAAATTGCCATTCTTTACCCAAGCCATAACATGATCACTACAAAAAAATCCAACTTCACGTTTCACTTTGTATATTTATCAGTATAATGGATTACAATTAGGGAATGAGAAATAACTCTTCAAAGAACAATAATATTTTTATAGCTTTAATTAATTAAAATGTACAAAAGATGTTTCCAATTTTCCTGAGTACCTGTGGGATTTTTAAAAAATTTTTAATGACATGATAGAATTGTGTTTCTGTTCCCATAGTAACTATAGGGCTTTGTTGTGAATTTGCATGTATTTTAAAATGTTAGTAACTTCTTATAAAATTTGGGAGACATTCTAGCTTTTGTGTCTTTTATTGTTTTTGTTAAGTTCATAATATGCAATGAACCTTCAAACTATGATAAATTTAAAAGGGATCAAATTAAAATCTATATCAAGTGTTCAAAGTGATGTTGATGAACTTTAATTATAAATTTCTAGGTCGGGATTATTTAGTTCTCGTAGTGTCCAGACGTTTGTGATTCTTAACTGTATTCCATGTATAAGGGGGCCGAGGAGATAGCTCAGTGAAATAAGCACCTGCCTGGCAAGCACAAGGTCCCAAGTTTGATCCCCAGTACAAAAAAAAAAAAAAAAAAAAAAAAAAAAAAAGTTCTTGTGTCCTACCCCAATTGGCCTTAACACATACACATGTACTAACCTTTTAGCTACTGTGTGAGTTTTCTGGCCAACAGCTTAGAATTATGACCTCAAAACAAGTGTCCTTGATTGAAAAAAATCAGCTTGCTTTATAAACATGTGGTTACACTGCTCATTCTTTCATATACTAATACAAAGATTAAAAAAAAATCCTGTCTCTCAGCCTCAAGTACCTAAACTTTGGTGTAATTCTGTTGCAAACATGGTTCCCCATTCCTTTAGGTATCAGACCAAGAATATTTTGAACCCTTGCTTGGCTTGTGCCCTTCCTTGTTTGCTTTCATCATTTCCTTACAGGATTTTCTTAAAGCAAACTCACGCAGTAAGCGACACGCCTGTGAATCTCTGCCTCATGCCCTACTTCTAGGGCTCTGACCTAATAGAACCCCCAAGAAGTGAATTCTAGCTTGAGATTCTGGAGGTGACCATCTGGTGCAATAGCCCAGTTTCCAGCGGTAGGATATAAATTGATAGTTAGTGATACATCGTGAAAGCACAATTACTAAGGCTTTTTCCTACCACAGCTTAAGTTGAACAAATGTAGATGCATTAGATATTGGGTACAATATCTCTGGATGTTGAGAAATATGGTCATTATAGTAATTATATCAATTGAAAAATTAGCTCTTGGTGAGCAACACTGACACTTTGAAAGGAAAAAATTAAGGAAATTCAGTTAATCAAATATCAGTTACAATAATTCACATAAAACTGTTAGAGTCAAAGCCTTTCTTGACAAAACTAATTTTCTCTAATGGGAAAAAAGAGTCTTACCTGAAGGATAGAAATATTTGGAAAAAGATTAATTATTTACTGTCATAAACCTCCATGAATGGAGTGAGATCGTGAGCTTTGGGAAAACTAATTCAATGAGCTGCTGAGTCCTGGGAGACCAGGGTCTCCTGAAACTGTGAGATTTGGAAAAGTACTATGAATCTTCTGTTAAGGGTCTCATATCCATTCACCATTGAGGAGTATATGGAATCTTCAAAGAATACCAGTGCTTTACTAAACAATACTTGTCTTTAGGATGGAAACCCAAGACTTGATGCTTAATACTTCAGGTCACAGCAAGACCAAGAGTCAAAGTGTGCGTCTGCTAAAGAAGAAAAGTCCGTCTGTGACAAAGGAGCAGCCAAAGCCATCTAACACACGGTGGCTAGGCAACAGCAAAACAACATAAATCAGTCTCTCAGTTCAGTTTGTTAACTAGAGATAACTTCGTGACAAAACAAAATAAAAAGGCCTAGCCAAGAAAAATATATAAGTCAATGCTGAACAAACAAAAGCAAAAAATATGAAAGTCAATTAAGATTAAACCTAAGTCTGACAATAATAGAGAATAAATCAAAATAAAATGTGATGTTCCAATAAGACATAAGCATTTATTTTATGTACCCAATAATAGACACTAATAAATCTAATAAAAATTACTAAATTACAAAAGGATTTTAATACCAATACAAGAGTACAAAAACACTTTAAGGGGCTAGAGAGATAGCTCAGAGGCCCAGAAGCACAAGGAACCCAGCTTGATCCTTGGTACCATATGCCTTGCTGCCCTAGGAACCCCCGGGGCGCCTTGGGACCCCAGAACCATGCATGGTGGCACACACCTATAATCCCAGCACTAGGGAGGCTGAGACAGGAGGATCACTACAAGCCTGAGCTGCACAGCAAGACCCTAAATCCAAAAAGAAAAAACAAACATTTCAATAGGCTTCTTTTCAAAATGAACAAATGGAAAAAGTTATTTGAATTGGACACAAGTTAAAAATTATTGTTTCTGTCTACCTAACTCTTGTTATTATGTAAGCAAACAATATGCATTATTTTGTCCAAAACATGACAAAACAGGATTATGTACCTAATCAAAAAGATGCATTCACATTTTAAAACAAGTTTGTGCAACCCTTTGTCATCTAATGACAATCTAATAAAAGGAAAATAAGAACATTTTACTTTGTTGTGCTTTATTTTTTATTTTATGGTAAAACTAAAACAATATTTTATAATAAAATAATAGAATAACAATAGTTAACACATAGCCTATTCTTATCTTCAAAGTAGTTACACGGAGTACAAGATATGGACATAATTCTCCAAATGACGTGGGCACAAGCCTTTACTTTCAATGAACTAGGAGACATTAGCAGGGCACTTTATAACAAAGGTACACTTAAGCCTTGGTCACCTGACTGCAGGGTTCTCTGCAAGAAGGTTAGTTTTTCGTCTCCCTCTTTGTACACCATGTTCTATTGAGAGAAGTCTCCATGTGCAGTCTACACTTGAGTAAAATTTATGCTCTATCTTGAGACTATCTTCACGAATTATTTAGAGTTCTTTAAACAGAGTTCCCTCTTCTTTCTTTGATAATTTATTTGTAGGCATATGTCATCACAGATATTATTTGATATTTTGTGCTACAATCTTTAATAGTCTACTTGAGTGGTGCGCGCGCGCGCACACACACACACACACACACACACACACACACACACAGCATAGGCAAGAGCGATTTATTTTCTCTCAGTTCTCCTGGTCAGAAAGTTCAAGATCAAGGTGTTGGCCAACCTGGTGTCTAGGAAGGCACTCTTTCTGGGTGGCAGACAACCTCCTTCTCCTTGCGTATTTCAAACAATTTAGAGATGAAGCGTACATCTGTATAATTCTTATAACAGAATAACACATTTATAGAAGGTTTTTCTGACTTAAACACAGGAAAACTGAAATCAAATGTAAATGTAGAACCCTAAATGTCTTTGATAATAAATTAAAAAGAAGAAAAGAAAGAAGAGGGCTGCCAGATAGCTCAGCGTACTAAAGCGCCAGCTTAGGCAGAGTGCAGTGGCCGGGTTTCGATCCGGCATGCTGTGCCAGCCCTGCCCCCGCTCTCCCCCGGGACATGCTGAGATGGCGATTGACACTGGGTGTGGTGATGTGTGCTTGTAATCCCAGCACTTGGGAGGCTGAAAACAGGAGGATCACTGTAAGTCCGATCTACATAGTGAGACCCTGTACACCCTGTAGACCCTGTCCTAAATTCATAAAAAAAAAAAAAAAAAAAAAAAAAAAAAAAGGGAAGAAGGGAAGGGGGAAAAATGAGAGAAAAGGAAAATTATGTTTGCTATGAATTAGTTAAGGAATAAATATAAAATAAACCAAATTAACCAAGAAAATGTAATCAATATAGATGACATGTAAAATCAATAAATATAATACAAAAGAAAAATGGAAAAGACCTAAAAATCCAAATGAGTTCCTTAGAAATGAATATGAGACAGATGTGTATGCTGTATCTCCTCTGTTCAGTATAGAAGCCCCTTGTTATAGGTTCAAGTAGTTGCTGGACCCTTAAGATATAACTAACAAAACTGAGAAGCCATTTTATTTAATTTTAATGAAAAATGTAATTCATTAAATGTAAATAATTTTGGGGCTAGGGAGATGGTTCAGTGGAATAAGTGCTTCCCTGGCAAGTGCAAGAACCTGAGTTTTCCACCAAAAAAAAAAACCCCTAATAAATAATAATAATAATAATAATAATTTTATAACTTCCTTTAATTTCTGTAAATTTAAGCTATTACAAATTAGCCAGCATAATTTTAGACATAAAATTTTTCATAAGCTTAATCCAAAAAAAGATAAAAATATAAAACTGCTACACATAGAAAAGTTATAAACAAAAATTAATACGCAGATAGTTTAATTAAAATATTTTTAACACAGAATAAACAATAAACTTAACATCTATACAGTGCAAGGTATGTTTACAAATTGACCAGAAGATGATGAGCAACCACACTAGGAAAAAAATATGAAGGAATCATTTATAAAGAATAAATTCATAATGTCAATGGTAGCACTATAGTCAAAAATTTAAGATGGTCTCTGTAATTCTCTGGAATCTATGCCTTTTATACAATTCCTTTCCTTTGGAGTAGGTGGAAGATGGCTTTATTTTTATCCAATAAAATATGGCAAAGGTAAAGAGTTTTGTTTCTGAAGGACATAATATTCTTCAGTGGATGAGTCTGAGTTAATTGAAAGAAAGATTATCCTCGGTGACCTGATTCAATTAAGCAAGCCTCAACTGTTCTCAGCCTTCCCCAAGTTAAAGCCTAGAAGTAATAAGACTCGCTGTGCGCATGGCTGGCTGTGAACAGCCTTCCACAAACTGTAGGCTGTGGTGAATTGGATGCTGTCAACAATCTGAGGATGTTGTAAGCCTCCAGGTGAGAAATACCCCAGAGCATACCCTACACCTAGATTTCAGCTGTGGGGCACCCTGAGAGATAGCCCACCTAAGACAGGCCTGAACTTCTGACCTCCAAACTCCAGGAGATAAATGGTATTTTAAGGTGCAAAATTTTTGGCAACGTGTTGTAGTGCAAGAGAAAAACATTGATGGTGAAAACATGAAATTTGAAGGAAAAGTGTTCCCTATGGTGATGGCTTTGCAGTATGACTGAAATCTCCTTGACATACATTCTAACCAGAGCGGTGTCTAATACTTCATAAGTACAGTCAGCCTGAGTGACGGACTTCTAATGTGTATAATGAGGTGGAAGTGACGCGCATGACCCTTCTAGAAAGCTCCGATTTCTTTCCTGGAATTCTTTCCTTTGGGATTTAAATATCCTACTGTAAGGAAGACAAGCAGCCCACAAGCAGGCCACATGCATTTTTAGCTACTGTCTCTGGTGACATCTCAGCCAACAAGCGCCATTAACTGGCCAGATGTTGAGTGTATGAGCCTCAGGATGGCTCCAGCCCACACACAGCCCTGAAGCAGGATCAAGCAGGCTGATGAGGTGCTGTCCCCCAAAGGGCCCTCTCCCAAGGCACAGTTGTCAGCAAATGCTGCCTTGACTCTGTGCCACTAACTTCCTGGGTCGTTTGTGGCACAGCAAAAAGCTAACAGAGCAACTTCATACTCTGCCTTACAAACTTCTCAGAGAATAATGACACATGTGGCTTGCTGTCACGATGGACAAAGCTAGCTGCAAACAAGCAGCATTATCTAACCGTCATTCTGGTGGATTAGGCCGGTTAATGACGAAATAGTGTCTGCACCTAACCTGAATCCCAAAGGACTAGTAGCTACCTGGGCTAGAGATAATGAATAAACTTTCCCCCAAATCAGAGTAACATCTGACAGGGAAAGACTGCCTTGCCTGGCACAAGCTGTGATACTTGTTTTTCCACTGGCAAGATTGCAACAATGAATGAGATTCCATCCTGTGAGCATTTAGGCACCACGTGCACATTCAGCAGGCCTCTTTATCCCTGGCAGAGTCTCTTTAGGTAATAAGAAAAACTTGGAAGCTCAGTCGTCTCTTCTTGCTGTGGTATAAAAGCTCTTGTGTTTCTCTGTGATGTCATAGAGACCATGGACTGAGTTCTAGTGCATGATTCGTGCTAACCACAGAGGAACCCAGCTGGCATGACAGGCAGTGCCAATGAAAACATCTCACTTTGCTCTATACTTATGAAAATATAAAATGCATACTCTGCAGGTAATTATTTGTTTATTTATTTTTTGTATTTAGTACAGGGTCTCACTACACAGATTAGACTCACCAATTTTGCTGTTTTCAGCTTCCCAAACTCTGGGATTACCAGTGCACGCCACCATACCCAGTCTCAGTCACCGACTCAGCACACCCCACCATGGCCCTTGTGTCTGCCAAAGCAGGTGCTTTAATCTGCTAAGGTATCTGGCCAGCCCAATGCTGGTTATTATTTAATGCAGTATGTTCAGTAGTGACAAGGATTGAAACAAATGCAATGAAAATACAAAAATGGCTTAAAATAATTTTATTAGCCATACATAAGAATGAAATAAATTGTTACATATCATTTAATAAGAAAACATTAAAAATAATAAGCAGGAACTATTCAAATTGATTTAGATGGATTTCTACATTTTAAAATTATTAGAACTTCATATGAAAGTCAAAAACAAAAAAGTATGTATACAAATTACATTTATCTAGGCACATATATATCAGTGAAAAAGTCTAAAAACCAGGTTGTATAGAAGACAAGGGGGGAAAAAGTAAAATTTGATCATATCTTAAAGAATAAAAAAGAGGTAAGTCAATATTTCAGCCTAAATGAGCATCAGTTATGTTAGTGATCACATTGTATCACCTCCAAATATAAAACAAATTTTGAAATATTTCAGCTTTTTCTTAGCTGCTTCATTGTTTAACATATTGTGATAGATGAAAAGTCATGTCTGGTGCATTATCACTTGTTCTGATGAATTTGATAATGATTGGAAAGTAAATGAAAGACTAATACATACTTCTTTCAAAGTCTTGGAGTCCGAAACCACTTTGTAACTGACGGTACTTTAAGGAAGTAACACTCTGACCGAATCATCATCGGATTCCTTCCCAGGACAGCTGCTAAGACACAGAGGAATGCATTTTTTAGAATCATTGCATCTTCTTTCTCATCTACATTTGAATAAAATAAGTAAATCTAGTAAATTACTAACAAATAAAAGAACAAACAGTGGAGTAGCTGAGTGGTTGTAAATAAAGCTCTGAAGCCAGACTGCAGTGTTCCTATTTGGTAGCTCTGTAAATTAAGCTGTTCCCAGTAAAATATTGCTAATTATACTATGTACTTCATAGCACAATAATCAGAGTTGATTTGTTTACACCATGAGTGTCCTTAAGACATAAACTTACCATACAGTAAGAGCACAATAGATGTCAGTTGATATTATTATGATCATCATTCTTTTCAACTGAGTAATCTACTGACACAAACAGTGAATAACATATTCTTATTATTTTCCACATCACTAAGGTGCTGTAGTCTATAATAATGGCATGGTAACAAAAGGTATAGATGCCGCACTTCTCGTGGGCCTTAAAACTACATGCTCTAGGAATTTTCCTACGGCTTTTTTCACAGAACAAAGGAAAAATCAGAGAACTAATAAAATCTGCCAGCAGCTGAAAATCAATGACAGGATGGAAGTGGAGAATTAACTGTTCGCAGTCTCTCATCCTTCGTTTAGCATTTGTTTTGTTTTGTTTTGTTGGTACCAGGGATTGAACTCAGGACCTCATGCTTGCCAGGCAGGCGCTGTGCCATGAAGCTATAACCCAAGCCCAAATTTTGGAGGATGTGCCTCATAGACTTACCAGGCATGCTCCACCAACATCAAGTGCCCTCACGTATTATTTATTGCCTGCTGCCCTGTCACGGTCTCATGCCCCCACTACCCTAGCAAAAGAGTGTTGAAATTCTTGTGTCAGTGTCTCTGGAAGAATAAAAACTGCCGTACATGCCCAGCATGGAGAGCAAATATCCATACCCTGGGCTTCTGCAACAGAAAAGGCAGCTGAGAACTTCCCCGAGGGCCGCATGGCGCTGCCTCTGCCTCAGGAAGTGCTACAAACTACAGCCGAGAAGAAATGAAACAAATGGCGGTGAAGAAGTCACACTCCAGAAGCAGGATTTTCCCTTCAGACTTCCTCAACAGCTCGACTTCAATTTGTTACAACTATGTATCATCATTAGAGAGTAAATATTGGAATTTTCCTGTCCATCTGTCTGCTCTGAAGAGGATCATTTATATTTAAAGCACTTTAAGGTGATCACTGCTGCTATTAACAAAACTGAGTTAGTTTTTAGAAGTTAAGTTGCAATATTATTTAAAAAAATCTTGACCAAACACTCTCCCCTGCTCTTATACTCTCTCTCTCTCTCTCTCTCTCTCTCTCTCTCTCTCTCTCTCTCTCT
>NW_004524580.1:12573215-12615584 GCF_000260255.1 Octodon degus
GCTCTAATATCTCCAGTGGCATCTTGCCAAAATGCGAGCCCCAGCTCTGTCACCAGAACCCCTTGCATTCACTTCTCTAATCTCCAAACTCAACACCGAAACGTGGTTCAAAACCAGACTTCAGCGATATTTCAGAGCTCCGCTCAGTGAGGGTTGCACCTGTAAGATTCCAATGCTTAAAGTTCAAGTACTAAAGATCCAGTGCACATCTTCATCATCATTACATTTCTAATTAAATTATTATACCTTAGGGCCTTGCAAGTGAAGCCATGGTACCCTGTCTTACTAGTGCTAACTTTTGTGGGTGCATGTGATGTGCTTGCAGGAGATGTGCTGTTCTACTTTGGTGTTTGTAGGCCTGGCATTTATATTCCAGATTTTCACCTCCCCTTGTCAGTATTAGAATCCTGTACTTTCCTCTCCATTTCCCCCATTCTACCTGAGAACATCTTTCACCATCATGCCATCCTCCAAATTTCTGTCTGCTGTCTTGAATCCCTGCCACCCTCTGCTAACTTTTCAAATTTACTTCCCTCTTCTTTGTTTGTCTGCAAGAATGACAGTCACCTAAAGCAACAGCTGCTGAATGCCTGCCTGTTGCCTGATGTAAGGACAAGGTCCCAAAACATAAGGAACAGAGGAGAGAAGGTGGCCCACATTTGTAATTAGTTCAGATAGTAAAGGGATTTGGGTGTTTTGTGCAACAGTGTTAATTGCTAGCCTGCTTTGCTAACTCCTAGGAACTGGTCAAGGCCACAGGCCATTCTCAATCATGTTTATGTACCCAGACAACCCTACCATATTACCTAGTAGATAAGAGGAGCTTAGTGTTCATTGTCTTTGTATTGATAGCAGAGTAAATGTATAAGAAGTCAACATGGAAAGACTCAAGGTGGTGCACAGTACATACACGTTATTTGAAATTTGATGGTGACTTAGAACAGACCAAGGACCTTTATGCTCCGAAGAAGTTTTATTTCAGCTAGCTAGCATGGATGGGCCCAAAGAACAGCTACTTAGGTATAAAGAACTAGAGCTATTTTGCCCAGAAAAGAGAAAGAATGGCCCCTCTCATGCCAATAGAAACACATCTAGAGAACAATCCCTGTAACAATCAATTTGGATTTAAAGTGCAAGAAAAAGAAGACCTTAGTTGAAATAAGTTACAAGACAATTTGTTAAGAGCCTAATTACCCACACTCCTAGCGGAGGTAGGGTGTTATGGTGAAGGAAGAAATCAGAACACCTAGCGGCAGGGGTTCATTTGCTCAGATATTAAATAGCCAATTCATTTCAAGCACAAGAAGCAACTACGCTTCATTCAGGAAGGTGCAGATTTTTCGGCTTCATGGAGCAAAACTTCAAGAGAAAACAGGCACAGAAATGGCAAGCGGGAAAATACACAAATATTGTGTATGCTTTCTACTGAACATTACCTTGAACTGTATTATTTTATTGTATAAAAATATAGTTTATCTGTAAAATAATGATATTATCTTATGTATCTTGTTTTTATATTTCTTGTAAGTGTGTCATATTGTGGATACCAAAAGTATCCACTTGAACATTCTACAGGTAACTGAACTGTAATCTCACAACAGACATTTAAGCTGAGAAAAGCATGATAATAGGATACTTTATTTACATTTTAAAAATGAATAGATTTAAAGAAGGATATTATTAAAATAAAACAACATTAAGCTTTTCTTCATACAATATTAAATAAGATTAGGAAACAAATTAAATGATACTGTAAGTTTGGGAATGCTGTAACAGTTTACAAGCATTGTTATAACAAAATTTTGTGGGTTAAACAATAGGGATTTATTTTTTTATAGTTCTGGAGGCTAGAAATTGAAATGTCAGTAGACTTGGTTTCTCTCAGGCCTTTGCTCTGTGGCTTGCAAATCAACACTGTAATTGTTAAGGTTCTCTAAAGTAATAAAACCCATAATATATATGATTATCTGAGGAAACTATTAGACTGGCTTATGTAGTCAGGGGCTGAGGAGTGTCACAGTGGTCACCCGGATGGTAGACAGCCAAAGAAACCAGGATTCCCTGAGTCCAAGTAAAGAGTGGCCCGTGATGCAGCTCACCTGCTTTCTCCAGGACAGTCACTGGTGCAGGTTTACAAGGAACTGCTCGAGAGCTAGAAGTCCGGCGTCCATGAGTGCCAACAGCTCCAGAGTGCATCAGCTAGAGGAAAAGAGTGTACATCCAGGCATGAGCTTCTCTCTCATCCCATTGGGGTCATCCAGCATCCAGGGTGCTGCAGCCTATGTTCAGAACCACCCTTTCCCCACTCCATTCACTGACCCACATGCCCATTGTCTGCAGACATATCCTCCCAGGTAGACCCTGCAGAATGCCTTAGCGATTGTCTACGCAACTCTCAGTGCAGTCAACTTGACAACCAAGTTTAATAAACACACACATTTTCTCTCTATAGTCACACATACTGGCCCTGTGAGCATGCAGCCTTGGTATTGCTCTACGTATCCTAATATCCTCTTCTTATAAATGGTCAATTAATTTGGATTAGGGCTCATGCTAACCCTCATTTTCATAACTTCCTTCTTGTAAAGCCCTCTCTGAATAGTTACATTCTGAGGTACTGGAGACCAGAGCTTTAATACTTGAACTTGAGGGAAGTTAATTTAGTTCAGAACATATACATAAGAAAAAGATTAAACTTTAGAGTTGGAAAAACCCATACCAAAATGCTCATTCTAATATCTCACTTCATGGTTTGACCCTATGTAAATCTGCTGAACCTTGAGTTCCTTAGGTGTAGAAGATTGGAGTCAGCTCCTTGTATGTTGCTGAACCTGCCCCTCAAACTTCACCCTGAGCAAAAGTCCCTAAAGTCTCAGCCTTCCTATCTCAGGTCAGAGGATCTCCATCTCCCTGCCCTTGATCCTCTCTGTGTCTTCAAAGGCTCCCACCTTTTATTACTGCTTCCCTGCTGTGTTGCTGCTCCTGAAAAATCTAATAATGCAACAGCACAGCTGATTTTTTCTTCTCCTCTAACAGAGACCGATGAAAAATGTTAATGCAAAAGAAAGGCAAGCCAGGAAAGAGGGATTTGGATTTGCTTGTTTTGTCGCAAATAACATATAAGTCTGTTCTTTAAATCACTCCCATGGGACTGGGGAGATAGCTCAGCGGTCTAAGTGCCCGCCTGGCAAGCACAAGGACTGGAGTTTGATTCCTGGTACTGTGTGCTGGAACCCTGGGTGTACCTTGCCTATAATCCCAGCACTGGGAAGGCTGAGACAGGAGGATCTCTATGAGTCCTAACTGTGTAGTGAGACCCTGTACCAAAAAAAAAAAAAAATCACTCCATGCATGTCTTACTTGTGGGGTTTTCTGTGTTCCTCTGATGCTTTGTTTTCTGCCACGTTTAGCCAAAATTACTGGAAAATTATTTTTCTAAAAAGAATATTTATATGTAACATGTCTTGCCAAGACATAAAAATTAACTTGAAATTTAGTTTTATATTCCTTTAAAATTATATTTTGATTTTAAATAGAATAGTAATGATCATGTTACACATATTTGCCAGTACTAGGTAAAAATAAACCGTAGTCTTCAGTATTCAAAATTTATATAAACTGACATCTCAATGTTTACTCTGCTTTTAGAATGTGGTCCATGAAACATTTCCACCCAAGTCTCCAGGATCCAAGCCCACTAAATTGAGTTATAAATTGTATGCAGCATTATTCATATCTGTCATATATTGGCTAGAAATAAAATAGCTAATTTGGCTATAAAAATTAATTTCTTGTCAGCATGGTTGAATAAAACAAAACTACATGGGATAGTAAGCAAAACAACTTTAACATAATATATACCATCCCTTCATTTCCTATGAGGAGGAGAAATAGTAAGAACTGTCCTTAAATAACTGCCTGAATTTTTAGTACTTGTTTATTTCATAAACAGGCTACACATCTTCAAAGTACCCAAGACCTTTAAAAACTCAGATTAGAACTTACCCTCCCAACAGCAACAACAAAAACCTTACTCATTAACTCTTGTAGCGTACTTATATTTTGTTCAGCTTTCGTGTTCAGTTAATATTAATTAACTTACAAATAGATTGCTCACATTTGTGCTGATGTTTACGTCATTAGTGTTGGTGTTGCTGTTTTGATCCAAAATGGCCTCCAGAGCCTTGTGTGTTGACTGGATGGTGGGGGTGTCGCGGCTGACCTGCCCTTAGGAGGTGGGGTCTGGCTGCAAGAGGGAGGGCTCTCGGAGTGTGTTCCGGAAGTTCTGTCTCAGTTCACAGCTCCCCCCTCCACTTTCCACTTTCCTCACAAGTTCTCTATGGGCTGGCCAGATACCTCTGAGGATTAAAGTGCCTGCAGTGCCTGCAAGGGCCTGGGGTTCGATCCCCAGCCCTGCCCCCAGGGCACGCTGAGCCGGTGAGACAGGACGCGGTGGCAAGTGCTTGTAATCCCAGTGTAATCCCAGTGCATGGGAGGCTGAAAAACAGGAAGGATCACTACAAGTCCAATCTGTTTAGTGAGACCCGGTAAACCCTATAGACCCCCTGTGCTATATATGTATATATATTACATAGTAGAGGATATGTCCATCTGCCATATTGTTTCTCCCTAGGAGTCAGCTGACTACGGACTGGAAAATCAAAAAGACATGAGCCTTAGTGAATCTCTTTTCCTTTATGTAGTGTGTGTTGAGCATTTTGCCACAGAAGCAAGAGTGTGGTACTGCTTCAGGGATGTTTGTGTTTCCAGTTCCTGCTTCCGTTCCAGTGTTGTGTCCTCTTGGGACCTGTAGGTTGCTTTGGCTCTTTATGCTTCTACCCCGACCCCTAACTGAGTCCCACTGTAACCTCAAATTCAAATGGCAAGGTACAATTGATCAGTAATAATCATCTCCATTGGAAAGAATTTCTGTCTAAATCGGTTTATCATGAATGTTTGTTCTTAATAAAGGAAAGTTGACTAAAAGCATGTGTCTATAACTCCTCATAGGCCAGCCAAATAGCTCAATGGATTAAAGCACTAGAAAATAGCCCCACCCCTGGGGTGCACTGAGATGGCAATTGAGACTGGGCGTGGTGGCGCGTGCCTGTAATCCCAGCTCTTGGGAAGCTGTAAACAGGCGGATCACTATGAGTCCGATCTAGTAGTGAGACCCTGAATACCCTGTAGACTCTTCCCTAAAATACAAAATATATATATATGTATATATATATATATGTATATATATACATATGTAATGATTTGTGGTATATTGTATGTTTATTTTGTATTTCTAATCCAGCTTTTTGGCTCTGAAGCAAATTCTATTGCAATGTATAGCAAAACTAAATTATTCTTAAGTTTAGGACAGCTTACTTCTACATTAATTTCAAGTTTTTTTTATGCCACCACAGTTTAGGGACCAGTACGGCATGCAGTACTGGGGATTGAACTTGGGTCCTTGCACTTACCAAGCAGGCACTTAGACCACCAAGCTATCTCTCCAGCCAAGTTCTAAGTTTTATTGTTTCTGTCTTGCAGGAGTATATGGAATCCATTGAGTTGAAAATTTCTCCCTGTTGTTTACTGCTGTATTTCCTACACTTGGAACAAGGCTGGCAAATAGTAAATCACTAATAAATATTTGAATGCAATGAGATACACAGACAAACAAACTCGCGGGACAGGGGAGAGAAAGCAAATTACCTCACTTTTTAACATTAATAAACATCTTTTCAGTTTCTTAATTATTCATTGGGTTAATTTCTCATCATATTGTGTCCACAGTCATAAAGGATAAGCCCATAGATCACAATAGGTTGATGAAGCTGACTAAAGAAATACTTAGTAATGTAATCATCTTTATTATGTTTCAATCATTAACAATAAGTATATACCCTTTTCCGATAAATGCCACCTATAATACTAAATGCCCTTCCCCACAAAAAATGTTACAGGGTTAATATTATCAAATACTAATGCAATGCATTGACTTTTTAATAAATTTAGGCATGTCATGTGCAAAGTGAGAGGGCTAGGGGGGTAGCTCTGTGCTCTAACGCACCTGCCTGGCAAACACAAGGACAGGGGTTCAATCACAGCCAACTGCTGTACCAGTCCCACAACCAGTGCAAGGGAGGCTGAGACAGGAGGAGCACCAGGAGTCCAAACTGCCTAGTGAGACCACGGATCAAATAAATATTTTTTTTTATATTTCAACGCTTAAGAACCACATTTAACATTTTAATAAGTTCTTTATGGATTTTACTTTTAACAAAAGACAAAAACATACACATAAGCCCTCCTGAACGAGGATGATTAATTCTTTTGATACTTTTCAGAACATTTCAAACAGACCACAAAGTCACCTTCTAATATTGCATATGTTTTGCAGAAATAATTTTACTGTCACTTTTAAAATTTTCTTGAAAAAACTAATTTAACTTGGCGCTTTGATCCATGAAAGTTTTGGCCCAATGAAAATTTAATTTTAACTTGTAAATAAGCTACTGTATTCATCTTTGAGTTTTATTGCTTCAAATAGCATTTTAAATTTTTTATCAAAGTGTTTTAGTAATTTATATATCTTAGGCTGTGTGGTGTGTACACTTGCTATGTTCTAATTGCTGATATTCACTGTATGCTCAAATTTCCACAAAACAGTAGACTAATACTAAAATAAAAAGGATATGTCATTTTATAATTCACTTTTAATTTCACATTTTAAAAATCTATTTTACTTATGAAACTTTATTTATGAAATTATTCTAGGAAATAATAAAGAAATCTCATACTTCATGGGATACTCATGATTATATTAGCAAAAGAAAAGAGTGTCAATTCTACAGTAAAATTCTGGCAAACAAACAATTTGAAGATGTTGAGGACCAACTTTGTGCTCAAATTTATGAAGAAAATGCAATTTTGATACAAGCCCTGAGTTCAGAGAAAGTGTCAAAGTAGGTCTTATTTTCAGGTTTCATTAACAATTAACCAAATATACAGCAAGCCTGTCTAATTGATTCTCATAGGTAACTTGGATTTTAGGAAAAATCAATGATATATAGTTATTTTAAAAAACTGCTCACTGGGCATGAATATGCAGTATTATAGGTGAGCAGCTTTTCCTTTTCTAAAATTTTATTATTTTTTTCATGTCTTAAGAGTGGATATAGTTTACTGTATGTATATTAAACATCACTAAGCATCACACATGTAAATGTGGTATCATTCAAGTTGTAAAAATGTATACATATATATATGCACAGAAATATGTCCCTGTTAACAAATTTTATCGTCGGTAATAATTTCATTTTAAGGTATGAAATTGGAGACATATATTTCTTTCCTCAGGTCTTAGCAGTTCTCATGGAAGTATCACCTTATAATTTTACTAAATTCTTTTATTTTTGGATCCCACTTTTTTGTTTAGTTTTGCCAGAGAAGGGTATTCAATTGTCATTTAAATATTGTAGGTGCCTGAATTCAGTAAAATATTCCAATGTAGTCCACTAGTCCATAATAGTAGTGGGTTATCCGCAGGACTGGCAATGTCAGAAATTGTTGACTTGAGCCTTTTACAGCTCAGCATATTAATACGGTTTTACTTTTAAACTTCATGCTTTTACTTTTCTGCTGGATGGTTAAGATCAAGATAAAGCAAGACCTATATAACAAGAAATGTAACTTTTGTATCTGATAAGGCCAGTCAAATACCCTCAGGATTTATCCTGAAACCCTGTACCTCAGTTTGCAGATCCTTTGTTGGTGTCAGTCCTGTGGATGAGTCACAGTCATTGCTTGACCAATTTGCTCTCTGTGAAAGCCTGAGACAATGTTTTCTCTCCATGTGACTCTCCTTAGGCACACTCTACATCATCGATCTCTTTCCTCTGTGGCCTCATAATCTTCTTGATGGATAAATTTGGAACACAACTGAGTTATAGGGTGTTACAATACAGGTTCCCCTATGTCCTGAGTCCTCACTGACCTTGAAAGACTAGGGCCAAAATGTTGTCTGTCCTTGCAACCCATTTTTTTCTCTGATTTTTGGTCTGCAAACTTAGGTTGTCAGCCAGACATAAGAGAAGCTTATTAATATTACCCTACCACATAGGCAGTTGAGCTTAACCTCACTATCTGTCTGAATATCAAACATCTTAGGCATAACATGGAACAGGTATTTTCCATCAAGTATTGATATGTTAAACTTAAAGTCCTTACAGAATATGAAGAAAAAAAGTTAAAAAAAATTTAAAAAGGAATAAATAGTTAAATAAATTTTTAAAATATTTAAAATAGAATTTAAAGAGAGGGAAAATATAATATTTCAGAAGTTAATAGAGATAATATTTAGGAATGATTTTTATTTGCCTTAATTAATAAATGCCATAATATCTAAAACTTGAAGTTCTATAAAAATAATGAAATCTGTAAAATGGAGCCCACATATATGACAAATAAACCTGAATGGAAGAAGTGGAATATTCAGGACCAGAAGAACATACACCAGCATCTTAATGGAAAAGCAAGAGAGAAGCTGGAGGTCAATAATCAAACACTCCCTCCGCATTTGCAAGACCCTGGGTTCAATACTGAGGATCGCAATAAAGAACAGAATATAACTAAAAGAAATATGGTATGGAAAAGAGTAGGAAATACCTGTTTTGACTCTTATTTTACGTAAGTTATCACTCACTGGTAATATGCCCTCTGTTTCCTAGTCTTTTTAATGGCAGATGCGCACCTCTAATCTGCCCATACACTATTGTTGAGACTACTATAAAATACTCAAGGAAGATTATGCAGATGGAAGACCACTGCGATGAGTCCCATGATCCTGATTCCTCTCTTCTGCCGCAGCCTGCTTCAGTGAGGCCATAGAAATCGTAAAGTAAAACTGTCTCTGGACCTGTCTCTCATAGGTCACTGTATGCATTTCTCATCTTTCCTCAAAAATTTTGCGCCCTCTAATCCTTGACAATACTGAACAAATGCAGTCCATAAATATATTTTAGAGGAAGGCTTGTCCAAAGATAAAAATGACACCTTTGATTTTCCACACTATTGATAAACTGTGATTTAAAAAAAATTAATTTTAAGGCAGTGAGTCAAAATTCAAAACAGAAAGAGGCAGACACCATTCAAAAGTTTCTTGTCCACCTGCCTATTTTTAATGTTCCAATACTTGGTTATGTTATTTATTCTATATAGATATAGGAACATTACCCAATATGCAGCAGCTTGCGTTATATAACCCAAAGTATGACTGTTATAGCACGTATTTTGTTTCCTGATGATTCTACTTGTCAAGTCTTATAAATTGCTCTTGGTAGTGGAATATGTAGTCCCATTGTCTCTGGGCATTCTATCAACTTCACATACTTCTCCAGGGAGAAAAACAATCCCACGTAGCAAATGACCCGGGACTTGGATGTTCCAGCGACATCTCCTGGAATCCCATGATTTGTGCAGTTGTAACCATGCGCACGCCTCCATCTCTGCCCGGAGTGCCCTGCCTCTTCCTGCTTCTGTCCTGAGCAGGCTACCTGCAATTCACAGCTAAGTGCCCTTCTGACAAATTTCTTTAGGTCTGTTTCTTTCATCTCTATATATATCTCTTTCTTGATACTTATCACAATGGATAGCACCATATAAAGCACTTGAGGGGGGAAAATGGTCTTGGTAAAAGACTTATCCCAGGAGAGACCCAAATATTTGACAGAACTGTAACAAATGGACGCTACTTCAGTTTATCATTTGGCAGACATGTTGCAGGTTATAACATGATCGGGATGGGGAGAAGGTGTTGAACGAACAGTGCTGTGTAGAAAGTGATATCTAGTGGTGACTTTTTTAGGAGAAATTCACCGCTTATGTGAAAATTGATATGGATTTTCCCTTTGACTCAGCAGTGACGGAGATGTAAACTGTACTGGTGTGGTGTAGTTTCTGATCAAAGGTACAGGAGTGACTAAGGAAGTTTCTCTTTCCTCTAGTTTACAGAACACATTTCAACTAATGTGTTGCACTGAAGTATAACGGGTTTATAGAGCCCATTTTCCCCAGTCAGTTTATTTCTCTACCAAGTGCAGAAATGGACATGGCTCTCAGCATTAATTTCTGTCATTCTTTAAGGCAGAGGCCTCATTTTTTATTCATTTCATTTTGTATTAGTTATTTAGTATTTGATACAGGGTATTCAAAGTCTACAGGGTCTCACTACTAGAGCAGACTCGGGTAGTGATCCTCCTGTTTTCAGCCTCCCAAGAGCTAGGATTACAGGTGTGCGCCACCACGCCTAGTGTCAATCGCTGTCTCAGCGCTCCCGGGGGACGGGGCCAGCACTGGACATGCAGGCATCCAACTCCAGCTGCTGCACTGTGCCTAAGCAGGCACTTTAGTCTGCTGAGCTATCTGGTGGCCTCACTTTTTAAATGAACAAGTATCTTCTAAAAGGAAATCTTTTTTAAAAAAAATAAGTAAAATATAAATGTACTTTCATAAAATCCCATTTCTTAGAATCTCTTAGAGTCTTTCAATCAAATCAACTAGGTGACAAAAAGCCATTTATTGTTTTTTCAAGTCCTGCGCAGAAGCACACACACATTGCCCAAATGTGAACACATTAATTTAAAGGCAAAATACCCTATTATAAATAAGATAAAAATTTTAGTATGGATGCACGCATACCAAACACAGTGGAATTAAAGCCATACAGGGTCTGGTTATTATCTGAGTACTTAGCCCATGAATAAATCAGCTAATAAATAATAGTTGCACATGTGTTTAATGCCCCAAAAGTAATGGAATAGACTCAATTGTCTTGAGAATTTTAATTGTAAACACAAATGAACACTATTATGTAAAAATATTAGCATGTGTATCAGTAATGAAACTTGAGGGAAATAGTTTTCTTGCTTTTGAACTTTATTATAAAATATCATGTCTTTCCAGGGAGGTGATAGCTCCGCTATCTGAGCACCTTCTGTCTCAGCCTCCCCAGTGCTGAGATCACAGGCATGCACCAGCATGGCTGGTTTCAGTGGCCGGCACAGCTTGCACAGGGTTGCGGGGTGGCCGGCACAGCATGCAGTACCAGAGATCGAACTTGGGTCCTTGCACTTGCCAAGCATGTACTTAGACTGCTGAGCTCTCTCTCCCCAATCCTACATATACACTCGTAAGTCTCATATTTAATGAAGAAATTTAACTCTCTATCCCTGGTCCTAAGACCCACCCTTTGCAAATCCAAGACTCAGTAACATGATCTACTAAACAACAGGCTCCCTGCTGCAGGGACATCTGGGAGACAGCCAGGCTTCATAAGAGAAAGGAAAAAGTTTTATATTCTCCACAGATTTGAATTATGCAGTTGTCATATTTGTATTGTTCTAAAAAGACAAAAGAGGCTAAAATGAAGTTCCATTTTGTTGTTATTCCCATCTACCACTGTTAATTCTTAAAGACATTTATATAACTTGAAGGACATAACATTTTGACACAGATTTGGAGGCAAGAAACTTGTCTTGGAATTTAAATGCAAAACAAGTACAACATGAAGTGAATGCTTTGAATTTTTCAGGAGCTTTTATAGTGAGGCAATTTTGTCTTTAATTATATATTTTATAACTTAATTTAGAAGGAGAGAAAGGTATATTATTCATAAAAGCATCTCTTTAACATATTAAAGGAAACTTTCTCCAAATTAGAATTGCATATTCAAATCTCATGCCTTATTAAGGGTCATAAATCATCCATTTAAATGCCCTGACAGAGAATCTGTCTCTCTCCTCCCTGACGAACCATTCTAAATTTTTAGTTTACACACAGGATTGAGAATTGGAAATTCAGGACTAAAGAAGATAGAGTTAGTGAATCTTTTTTGATTTGAGTTTCTACTTACATAGATCAAGAGAATTTCACCCACAGGACAACCTTTGGGAAAATGACTTTGTCATAATCCATTGCACTTTGTTGGGTCAAAATGGGGTGAAATTCACTTTCAATCATCCAAGGCATCCTCCCTAAAGCCCTGTATCACCGATTTCAGCAGATCCTTCACAATGACTAGATCTAGAGAAATGAACTATCTAAGACTGACTGGGAATATTAGACATAAATGCTAGATTCGTAGGTGAAAGAACCACAACCCAGTGACCTAGAGCATCCCTAAGTTGCTGTCTTGTGCATGAGTATTGAGCTGCCTTGTGGACCAACTATGCTTAAGCTCTATTATAAAGTACAAAGTGATTATTATATATGTTGGTGTATGAAAAGTGTACTGCTGTGCATCCAGAAATTACAGCATTGCTGTAAAAACAAATAATAGTCTTTGGTGAACAATAGTCTTTAATAGTCTCGTGAATCAGTGATTGAAGTGAAGAATTCAGAAAGATACAGGTGATTGATAATAACAAGAGCTCTTCTAGTTACAGAATACCAATAAAATTTAACAGAATTGTTCTGGAATGGAGCGATTCAGCATAACACACAAAGCAGGATATGAAGCAGCTGGGGAGGAGGAGAGGTCAGTGACAATTTTAAGGTGGAAAAACGAGTCTCCATCCAAGTTTCTAATTCAACAGCTATAGTTTTTCCACATGGTTTTTTCAAAGTATTATTTCTTTTTCATTTTGCTGTACTTGTACAATTGCAATGTTCTATTGCAATGTGCTGACAAAAAACAGAATTTTTAAAAAAATATTCACTTTTGTTCTTAGAGTTAATATATTGAATGGGATCCCCAGGTCACTTTATATTCTCAATTCCTCTGTTCCTGAAACATTGCCTTGCACATAAAGAACAGACAATAGATATTGTTAATGAATTAATAAATAGTGCCTTTCCTTTAAATGGCTGGATCTTTCCAAGGGCAGTATAATATCAGTTTTATTGAAATTTAAAAAAAAGAAACTTAGTCTTCCCAGAAGTTAGAAGGTGAGATTAGATGATTTCTATAAACAACTACACCAAGTCGAAGGTCTTTCAACCTCTTCACCCTGAGAAGTATAAAAAAAATCCAAGAGTCTATAAATATTTCTCTCTCTCTCTCTCTCTGCCTCCCTCCATCCCTCCCTTCCCCTTCCATTGCCCACACCAACGTCCAGTGCTTTCTCCCTCATTAAGTAATCTATCACCCTAATAAAGAAATCACCTGAAGAATGAGAATTGATGTAGCTGTTACTGTATTTCCATCATCATAATTGACCTGGAATTTCAACTTCTCTAACTTTTCCTTAAGAAATCCTCCTACAGTATGTTTCTTACCTAATCCAATTTCTAGACACTTTTTGGTTAACATTCATTGTTAAATGCAGGTGGTTCACCTCCTGTTTCATCATTCTTTTATATGGATGTAAATCTTCTGAATTACCAAAGATAAAGAGATATTTCCCAGTCTCCACTTGCATCACACACAGAATTTCTGCTGACACTTCATTCATGCCCTCCCCCTTTCCATAGTTTTATTTCATTTATGTATTGGTACAGGGTCTCACTATGCAGCTCAGACTCAGGGATTCTCCTGTTTTCAGCCTCCCCAGTGCTGGGATTACAGGCATGTGCCACGACACCCAGATTCGGTCTGTGGCTCAGCGCACCCCAGGGGCAGGGCGGGCACGGCATGTGGGACTGGAAATTGAACCTTGGTCAGACTCAGGATCTTGTGCTTACCAAAGCAGTTGTTTAGTCTGCTAAGCTATCTCGCTATCCCCTTTTCTTCATATTTTTATCAGAGATTTTTTAGAATGTGTCAATAGCAAATAACATTCTTTCAGAATTCCTATAGTTACAGACACTCTAGTGACAATATTTTAATATGATATTATCTTCATGTTAGCATACATAAAAGTTTCTTACCTACTTTTGAAAAATCAAAGGAATCTTAAAATGTTGCACAAAAAAGTATATATATATATATATATATATATATATATATATATATATTGCCTAAAGGGAGAAAGGGAATTTGTTAAGGTGAATTTGTTTTAAAACAAATAAGCTATATTCAGTGGGAATCAAAGCTCAAATTACCCACACTGTTGAAAGACATACTGATTTCATACTCAACACTATGTCTTCTTCTCTCTTTTATAGCATCACATTTCAGATGGAAAAATCAAGGTAGCTGGTTCTTTCTGAAGTCATATGTCGAAGACACGTGGATTCTGTGGGTCATTGCTTTTCTGCACTAATGGAAAATACAATGAAAACTGCGTAATAGAAAGAAAAATCCCAATGAAAGCAGGTTAGACTGTAGCAGAATGATAAACTTGAAATATGAATATCAATGTAACTATCTAATACAAATTTTATTTCTGTTAAAAATAAGAATTTCTTCACTTGAGGGGCTGGGGAGATAGCTAAGCAGCATAAGCACTAGCCCGGCAGGCACAAGGTTCTGAGTTTGATCCCCAGTACCATACATACAAAAAAATCTTCACTTGGAGTACCACTGGATTTTTTTTTAAAGATCATCCTAAGCTTAATATATTCCTTCTCTTTACCCAATATTTAATTAATCTTAAGTGAATTTAGCATCAATAATGTCTTTAATGTCAGTAGACAGAAATTAAAAGGAATTGGGATTTTGGGCAATTAAGGAATTTTAGTAATAAAATTCCTAAAGAATTGCAATTTAGCAATATTTGTAAGTATAAGTCCTAGAATAAAGCTGAGAAATAAATAAGCATAATAGGAGTACTAAATTATGTGTATATGTCAATCATATAAATATTAGTTTATTCAATAATATCTCAAAACCAAGGACATGTTTAATAGCTCAAGTATAGGAAGTGGCATAGTTTACTATTTTTCTAAATGAGAGAACTGATCCCCATTTCTAGAGCCAGTCAGGAATGTCTTCCTTGTCACACCACTCTCCTAAAACACCATTAGGTCACTAATGAGGCTATCATATGTGACACAGGAAGTTTCTCAGGAGAAATCCACAGTGTTTACATTATAGGGTTAGAAAGGTAAAGGGTTATATATAGAGAGCAAAAAAAAAGTTTTCCCCAAATTCATAGAAGCTAAAAATACTACAGTTTTCAATAGCATCTATAAAGCCTTGAGATTTTCTACAAATTCTGAAATTCATGCTAGGAACAGGAAAATAGATTCTCAGACATAAAATTAAATAAGAGTATATTATTATAAGATATGGAAAAGGTTAACAATGTGTATTAAATATTTGATCACTGTGCATGCAAAAATATCATGCCCAAATATACCAAAGGAAAACAGGCTTTATTATCTCAGTCTCTGTGGATCAGGAAGTGAAGAGTGGGTTCGTTAGGTGGTCCAAAATCAGTGCACGGATGGGGTGCAGCCAACATGCTAGCTGGGACTGTGGTCACAGCGTGTGCATTGGGCTAGAAAATCCCCCCAGATCATTCTCTCATGCAGCTGTGACAGCAGGCCTCTGTTCCCTGCTGGATACAGGGCTGTCTGTGTCTTCCAGTGACATCACATCTGACTTTCTTGATGAGAAACAGAGCCATGGCAGAAGCTGTACTGTATTTTATAGCCCAGCTTCTGAAGCCACGTAATGATTCTGTAGACTTCTGTTAGTCAGGATAATCATGACTCTCTTTGAAAGGAAGCTATCTGAGGTTTAACTCTCTGATTGAAGCCCTCTTGAAGTCTGGTTATCACTTAGAGCATCTGTAACTCATTTTGCCTTTGTTAAGAGATTTCTGAAGCCATAATGACATCCACCACAGATTCACTTATTAATATGATAATATATTTATCAACAGGGCTATGATGGGGGCAGTTTTCACCATAGGATATTTTAGCAGCCTATGGTGCTTAGTGACCATAAAGCAGAAGTTAGCACATGGATCCTTCCCCTCTATAATCATCAAGCATCACAGAAGGACCTATAAACTCATACAGCTGTACCACAAGCACTATTTGCATTTGTTGATTAATTCAAAATTTAAATATGGCTTGTTGTTAGAAATGAGATCATTAAAAAGCTGTGTCTGTGATTGTAGTGTCTCCTTTAGTGATGAATAATGAAACTGGGTCTGAGATTTGCCTGTATTATTTGGTGAGTGTTATAGGCTGGTCTGTGTCCACCAAAAAACTGACCAATCTCCTTGGCCACAGAATGTGAGTTTATTTGGAATCATTACCTTTGCAGTAGTCAATTGTTTAAATAAGGTCATACTTGAGCAGGGTGCTTTACCCAGTATGACTGACATCCTTATAGGAAGGTTAACTGGAAATTCAAGGCCAACGTATCATGCAACAATGAAGACAAATTGGAGTTATTTGACTACAAGTGAAAACACACCAGGGAGTGCCAGCAACCTTAGGAACTATGAGAAAAACAGAAGGTAAACTGCCTTCTGGAGCACTGTTTAGTGTACAGCCTGATAGATATGATGATTTCAGTCAACCCTCCAAAAGTGTAAGAGAACAACTTTCTGTTCTGAGTCAGCTAATTTGTACTACTTTGTTAAAATTGCCCTAAGAAGCTAATAAGATAAGCCTTTGCAGTTATTTGGTGTGAGGTTTTACCATGTGCCTGATCCAACACTGACAAATCAATCTTCTACATAATTCTCATTAATGATAGCTGTAGAACTGTCCTTTAGACATAAATTACAATGGCCAAAGCATTTGAGGCAAATATAGGAAAAGGTGACAACATTTGAAAATGTGATAACTTTTTATCCATCCTTGATACAAAGAGATGCAAGTCTTCAGTAGCTGATAGATAATTATCGTACTAGCAAATTGTGGGAAAATATGCTGAAGTACAAGGCAATGGGCTAAGATGATGGACAGAGAAGATCAAATAAAGAGAAAGTTGATTAAATTACTCTTCTCAAAAATTTTCCACAGTGATTGATAATTAACATCCTAAAGGAAAGTTTCATTCTTTATCTAAAACATTGGTAAGAAGGAAGTGTAAAATACATATCTCAAAACCCTACATTACATTGTTAACACCCTGCAAAGGGTTGTATATTGGTACTCCTGAGAGAGTGGTTTCCAAACCCACATGCAGGCATACAGCTCAGGGGCACAGCACCTGTCTGGCAAGCGTGAGGTCCTGAGTTTCATTCCCAGCACCAAAAAAGGGAAAATAAATACTCACATGCATATAAAAACCTGTCATCTCATATCTTTTATGTAAAATGGTAAAATATTTGCATATAACCTGTGCATGTCCTACTATATAGCTTATTTTATTTTTATGTATTTGGTACAGGGCTTCACTGTGCAGCTCAGCCCCATAGTGATCCTCCTGTTTTCAGCCTCCCCAACGCTGGGATTACAGGCATGCACACCACGCCCAGTCTCTGGCAGGCTCAGCGCACCCGGGGGTGGGCCCAGTGCAGCATGTGTGTGGTGAGGGTGGGGATCGAAACCTGGCCTCTGTGCTTGCCTAAGTAGATATTTAGTCCACTGAGCTATCTCACTGCCCCTCCCACTATATACTTTAAGTCATTATTGTTTATAATACCTACTATAAGCAAAGGCTATGTGAATAGCTGCCAAGCTGTATTATTTAAGAAATAATGATGCAAGAGTCTGTGTGTACAATATAGAGAGACATTTTTTCAGGTATCTTTAACCTTCTATTGATTATATCTGTGGAGGCTTAAACTGGGTACAGAAACAAACTATAAATGCTAACTGAATAATTACTTTTCATTTCATAATTCAGGTATCATCAAGTATTTATATATGATTTTCATAAAACATTGAGATAGGAATTTCTCTTAATATTCCTGTGGTTAGCATTAAAAATGGACTTTGGCTCATTGAAATTTTAAACACTCTAGTTGAATATGTGACAGAAAGTCATATATCCAGTAACATCAGAACAAGCGGTTATGGAAAAAGCTTGGAAGAGCACTTTCATAGAACTTGTAAACATGACATGGGAGTTATTTATTAGCTGAAGTTTGAACAGTTATCTTATTTGAATTATTCCCCTAGGAAATTAAAAAATGGTACAACTGATACCTAGTTGCCTCTCAGGACTGGCGAGCTTATGTTTCATTTTTCAGGCATTAACTGAGAAAGGTAGAACTACATCAATCTAATGGTTTCCACTTAATTACTCTAGCAATAGCTATCTGAGTATGTGTTTTCTGATGGGTTATTTCTTTTTACTTTATTACTCTGATAGGAAATTTTTGTCACTTTAAAGTTTATGGATAAAGAGTATTTTAGCTAATGAATAGTAGATTGGATATTATTCATGGGACTATTCACTACTCAAATTCTATAGAAATAAGCAATAGTAAACTGAAACATCACATGAACTAACAGGTATCCTCAAAGAGAAATAGTTTCATGTTAGAATTTCGGTTCTGTTTCTTACAAATTTTAATACTTATACATTGACCAATTACAGTATAAAGTGTATAGGTTAGATGGTTTAATTCTTACAGCAATTTAGTTGTAAGGTATTATTTTATCACCGTCTCTTTTACCTAGTCTTTATGAAATCACACTTACAATGTTTAGGATTATATATGTGTTGAATGCTTAACAAATAAAAGAGTTTATGCACAACAGAAGTCACTAGTACACTAAGTATAACAAGAAATGCAATCTAAATAAGTTATAAAATATGTATCTTATGTGTTCTACTAACTACTACCCATAAGACTTACATGTAGTTTATGATGAAGATAATGACCCTATGTAAAAGGAAAATGTAATTTTATTAGCTTTACTCTATGATTAGAATAAAATCATTAGCCTCAAATGGACCCCAGAATTGGCACTCTAACTTTGTGCTTGCAGCTCTGACAGTTTTACCAAACCTTTCAAAGGATGGCAAGAATAATTCTGAACACTATTCAAAGATAGAATCTCAATTTATTTTCATTCACTTAATAAGCATTCTATTTAATCGATGGATCATTTGTTAATAATACTTGAAAAATGAGTCAATTTGGTTCTCAAAATTTGCCTAAATATTCTAGTACACTAAAGTCTTTAACAGCAGGAAATTTGGGGGAATGGAATTATTTAAGTATACTCACATTTGTGGTAAATAATTTACCATGACTTTTTGCTTATAAAGTCTCTCTCTCTCTCTCTCTCTCTCTCTCTCTCTCTCTCTCTCTTTAGCTCTAGCTCTAGCTCTAGCTCTATCTATCTATATATTTTTAAAGGCTATTTAGGCCTGTAAATCACAATAGTCACAAAAAACAAAAATCAAAAATCCTGGTAAAAAGCCCTTTGTACATGAGACAAAAAAGTAGAGCTGACAGTAATCACAAAGAGAAAATTTCTTGGATTAATATATCCATAAAATAATAACAGTAAACTTCAGTTAGACTACAATACTCCAATACTGATGTGTAATTATTCATTCAGTAAAACCATTCCTTCCTCTGATGTAATGGAAATGGCATAATAGAATTTTGTATCCATTACACCAATTAACATAAGTAAATTTTACATTAATTTTTGCTTTTTCTATGACCATTAAAATTAAAAAATCTTTGATTTCTATTTCCAAAGTATTTCCCATTTCCTGGCAATTAAGTTTGCCCAATGAAAGAACAAATATCAAAATCATTTTGATCTGTACAGATACTAAATCCACCTCAAAGAAAGCAGTAGTTCCCAAGAGAACAGAGTTGGCCACGGGCTGTGGGCTGCGTCTGCTGCACTGCATGGAGCCCTGACCTTTAGTCATGATTGAGTCCTTGAGTCAAGGACTCAACCCCTGGGAGTCCATTATGGCAGCTTCTTCCACACCACTACTGGCAAAGAGTACTGAAAATGGAGCTGAATACAGAGCGATGAAAACCATAACAATATTGAAATCTTGAAACTGATTATTTCCTATAGGATTTAGTTTTCGTGTGCAAGAGTTGCATAGAAGATTTTAGTATGAATGCATGTCTAGGTGTGGCTAAAAATATACAGCCTCCCTTGGTGCTCTTTCGGCATTGTGCTCCTATAATGATTGGGAAGCCGATGTGAAACTTTCTATAAACTGACAAAAGTGCCGAAGGGGCTTTCCCAACAGAAGCATCATTGAAGCTTTGGGTTTTGTTTTGTTGTATTTTAGGGAAAGATCTACAGGGTGCTCAGGATCTCACTGCTAGATCGGACTTTGTAGTAATACACCTGTTTACAGCCTTCCAAGAGCTGGAATTACAGGCACACGTCACCACACCCTGTCTCAATTGCCATCTCAGTGTGACCCGGGGCGGGGCCAGCCCGGCAGGCCCAGCAATCGAACCCCTTGCGCCAGCACCAGCTTGCAGGTACTTTAAACCACTAAGCTATTTGGCCGACCTTCTCATTGAAGTTTTTGCAGAGGATGTATAAGGCATTGTGTGAGGAGGCTAGCACCTTCCCTGACCAACTTGGGAAAGACAGCTGTTTATTTAGTTGTGGACTGCAGCACCTGTCTGAATTGAATATCCACTCCACATATATTTATTGAATACCTATGTTGGGGATTAGAAGGTGCACGCTGCTGGCACATGGATATAAACGCATGGTTCTAGCCCCCAAATCAAGCATAGCATTATTCATAGATGAGCCAACATTTGTAATATTTAGAAATACATCTTAAGAAGGGGGACTTACAAAAGCACTGATTATATTGTCAGTTGAGTCAAATAGAAAATGTTCGAGAGTTGATGTTTGATCTCATCTTTTGTAAATGACTGGTGTTTTGCTAAGAAATCAAGAGAAGAGACATCCTTAGGAGGAAGAACTATACCAACAATCAACAGTAGGTGATACAAGCCTAGATCATCTTATTATTGAAGAGGCAGAAGCAAGAGGAATATTGCAAGTTAGAGTCCAGTGTGGACAACATAGTGACTTGAAGGATAGTGTGCAGTACATAGTGAGACTCTGTTTTAGAGAATGAGAGAGAGAGAGAGAGAGAGAGAGAGAGAGAGAGAGAGAGAGAGAGAAGAAAGAAAGACAGACAGACAGACCTGGATTCTGCTTTCATGTTTGAAGGTAGTTCATTGTCTCAGTTACTTTTCTCATTGCTGAGATAAAATACCTCAGCAAAAAGCATATAATTAAAGAAGGAAAGGTTTATTCTGACTCCCAGTTTGTAGAAGGTTCAACCCATAGCTGGCAGCTCCAAGGCAGGGTGGCATGGCAGAAGGCAATACAGAGGAGAAACTGTGCGGTGGGTGGAAGCAATGATGTGGTGAAGCAGCAGCAGGCATCTCTCTTTATCCTTTTGGGATGCCCTCACTATCAGCGGTGCCACCCATGCCCAAGGTGGGTCTTTTCATTATCCACACCTACTACTCTGCAAAACCAATCAGATTAATAACTCATTAACCAAGCACCAGTGTCACAGACTTAATTCTAGCCTCATATCCCTAAGATACAGCCACCTCTGAAAAGCCCCACCTATGCACACATGAGGCTTTGGGGAAACCTCTGGACACAAGCCAGAGTATAGACAGCAAACTTGTATCATATATTTAAAGTATAAACAGCAAACCTGTACCGTCAAGATGGCCAACAAGATAAGAAAGTTCTTGAATCTTATATAGACCAGAAATTGATGCCAAAAAATCAAAACTTGTTCTGTGGAAGATGGGGAGTCATTGGAGAATTAAAAGGTGAACTTGGAGTAGAATTAGCATCATATGACAAAATCCAAGAATGAAGAGCACAAAGTAGACTAAACAAGGCACTAGGGTTTTAAAAAGTGTTTCCATTATTATGTAAGGAACCGAATGGAAAACATTAGAGAAAGTGAAGAGATTTCAATGGTTTTCAAGCCTCTAGCTTGTGGTGCAGGTGAATTGTGTTTTATTCTTTCCAACAGGAAATAATACATTAAAGAAAGAAGTCTAAGCATGTTACATCTGAGGAAACTGATGAGCCTGATGCAAATTTGAAGAGATATAGATAAAAAATGTTGAATTTGTGGGTAAAAACAGAAATATTGATTGAAGATATAGAAGTTGTTGCTGCATACATAGTAATTAATGCCACAGGCTTAAATATACCAATAATTTCATTGGCATCAATAGGTTTCTAGATAATACAGAATCATGAAATTATATAATTTCTAAATAACAAATATGAAAATAAAACTTAAATTCCAACACTAAATTCTACAGAGCAATCTCTATTAAGTTATCTTTCATTTAAACACAGTATTACACACATTATCTCTGCTTCATACAAAGGCAAAACATCATCACGTATAAAGCATTTTCTGCACTTTCCAGAGGCCATGAAGAAAAAAAGGTATGATTGGCCTGGACATTAATTTGAAGACAATTATATTACATAACAGTATGATCTGACAGTATTGTAATGATATGAGTATTGAAAAGACAGCTGAGGCTAAAAGCCATGTTTGTGAGTAGGAAGAAAACGTCTGAAGCAAATGCATGTAATAATAGCTGTATTTAATACTTGCAATTCACCTTCTTCCTTACTTCTCTCCTTGCTGAGACAAAATACCCAACACTTAAAGGAGGAGAGTTTATTCTGATTCACGGTGCGTAGAAGCTTCAGTCCATAGTTGGCTGGGTACAGGGGAGGGTACGAGGGCCACAGAGTGCCACAGAGGAGAAACAGCTCACAGCAGGGCGAGCAGGAGCCCAGCAAAGGGCAGCAGCAGAACACAGGTCCCTTCCCTTTCTCCATCCTGTCCAGGCGACAAGCCCTTCTGGACGGTGCCAGACACATTGCGAGGGGGCCTTCCCATTATCCGTACCCAAGACTCTGCTAAGCTATTCCATAGACCGATTTCATTATTGCACCCTTAATCCATATTCAGACACCTCCAAAAAGCCTCACCTATGAGCCCAGGAGGCTTTGGGGGAACACCTAGATGAGAGTTATGAGAATTTAGTCGCTATACCAAGCGCTGTAAATGTGTTGACTCATTTAGGCACGGCTACAACCCTCTGACACGAAGAATGCTGTTGCTGCTATTTTTGTGGATCAGAAAACTGAAGTCCAGGCTGTTGTGATGATCCAAAATATAAGAGCATAGTTTAACAGCATATATTGGAAAACCTGAGTTTTGCTTTCTGTAAGGTATTACAACACAGATATTATTTAATGTTAAAAGTTAGAGGAAAAAATCAATGAAGGGGATGGGGAGATAGAGAGCTTGGTGGCCTAAGCACCTGCCTGGCAAGTACAAGGACCCAGGATAGTCTGCAATAATAAAACGATTTTTAAATTTCTGTATAAAAGTCAACTTAATATTAATGTCTTAACAGTTTTGAAATTTAAGAAAACACGACTTTCATATTTTTGAAATTTTGAATGAAAAGGACAAAATTTTATCTCCAGAGATATCATACTCTCTATGGACACATCAGACTGTTTTTTGACCTATGTAACAATCATACTATTCACGTCAAGAAAACTGAAATTGGCCGGGGAGATGGCTCAGTAGAATAAGCGCTTCCTTGGCAAGCGCAAGGACCTGAGTTCAATTCCCGGTTCCGTCAAAAAAAAAAAGAAAGAAAAGAAAAAAGAAAACTGAAATTATTTTATAATACTCCACTGATATACAAAGTATGATGCACCATTTCCTGTGCAGGGCTGTGAGGTACCACAGTGGGTGGAGCATTTTGAGAACTCATGCATGTGACATTCAGTATTAATCCAGAGGTCTCCTCCAACCAAATCGTAGCATGCATCCACCACTGAATCAATCCTTGAGTACATCTGCCATAAGTTGGCCTCCTACACACTTTTATGCTGAAATTCAGAGGATAGAAGATATTTTATTATAAGAGCAGAATGTATGTGAAGAAAATACATGCCAAATTCACCCAAATTAACATTACATCAAGGCACGGCTAGGGCCAGGGAGATAGCTCAGTAGAATAAGTGCTTGCCTGGCAAGCACAAGGTCCTGAGTTCAATCCCCAGTACTGAAGGAAAAAAAAAGGCACGGTTAAATAATGAAAGCATCTCAATTTTATATGACCTGGAAAACTGTCATTTAAATGTTATGTAATTACTGAATTCCACGTAAGTCTCCTGTGTGCATGCTTTACTATAGCACAGGGTAGCATTAATACCTTACTTTTTAAAAGTAAAGATTAAAGGAAGAGATTGTATGAAGTCTGGAAGCCAGATAATTTTGGAGAAATTTGGCTACATAGAATCATAGAATTACATGCTTAATTGCTGATTTGGTTTTGTAGTTTAGTTTTATGTTCAGTTTTTTTTTGTTGTTGTTTTTTTTTTTTTTCAGAACTGGGGATTGAACTCAGGCCCATGCACTTGCCAGGGAAGCACTTATTCCACTGAGCCATCTCCCAGGCCCTGATGTTCAGTTATAATGATATGCATAAACACCATAAATTCTTAGGATTTTTGGATCAATTAATTATTGATTCATAACAAATTATTCAAACCTTTGAATCTCTGGACTTTTTAAAAAATCGGTTTATTTGGAGCTGATCTGATTCTCTGACCTCACTTGTATTTCTCTCATCAGCTTGGCAAGTCATGGCAGGTCTCATGTCTAACGTGACCTTTGTTCCTCTGGTATTCGGCCTCTTAGTAAGCTAACATGAGCTTGTTCTCTTAGCAGACAACCTTCCACAAAAATCATGGAAGCCTGATAAGCCTTTTGCACCTTTTCACCTATTGCCAAAAATGCTGGAATATCATTTTCATTGTATTCAGTTGCCCCAAACAAGTCACAGGCACAATATAAGCTGAAGAGGGAGAGAAACAGATTTCACTTCTTAAGGAAAATGTTTCTTGATGAAAGCTGTATGATAAAGAACACAAATAGAAAAGAAAGGCATTCAGGTATCAATACTGAACCCCTTAGATGTGATCGGGGAACTCCTCTTTACAATCTCTTCCAGGGCTGAATTTGTAGCTCACATCTTAAAAATAATGTTGTGTACAGGTTTCATCCATTCAGCTTATTTAATCAATATCAAATGAGCAACGGCTGAGTTGAGTGAAAGTTGAATGAAGAATGCTCCTTCTCAAGATAAGTGGCTCTTTCAAATAAGAACTCTAACAGGACAAATCTTGACTTAATGGATCTGTGTATGCTTTTGCAGGAAAATGCAGAGACAGCCACACTGATGTCCTCCAATCACACTTTCTGCTATTTATGCTGTTGTGTGTTCTGCTTCATAATGATGCTGCACATTGTCGTGTGGCTTTTCAGAATGAAATGGGTGTTGCAAGAGGGCTTGATCAATGCCTGGATGTGGGCTTCGTGCCCTTGAAATGCCACCTATGGACCACTGCGAGGACCATGAGAAAAAATGTTTTAGCCAGCAGTACAAGTAATTGGAGAAGAATCAAAAAATGAAACTGTTTTTCCATATACAAGATTCCGGGTACATGGTCTCATTCTACCTGCTTCAACCAGCCTCAGACATTCTTGTCATCATAGTTTATTCTATTGTCATTATAAGACAAATACTCTCTGTCTCTATAGTTCCCTTAGATTCTGACCTATAGAGTTGTGAAAGAACACAATTTTCCTTCTATTATGCTACTAAGTTTTAGGGTAGTTGGTTAAGTGCCAATAGGAAGATGTAAGAGAAATTGATACCAGAAATGAGGTGCTGGTAAAACAAAAATATAAGTTGTACCATTTCAATCTTAGAACCGAGAAGCAAGGAGTAATGTCACACCTGAAGTCCCTAATATTAGGCGATATGGTAAGTTATTCCTATCACTGTGTGCTGAAATTTCTGACTGTGGAATCACGGGCCGGTGATTGCTATTGGAAGTCACTGCTTTGGGGGACTGTTGGTTACAGACCGTGGGTCAGTGAAATGGCAAGGAACACTGCAGATGGGTGCCCGACTGCAAAGCTCAGCGGCAACACACGTATCATCAAGTATCTGCACTTTGAAGGCAGCACGATGTGGTAAAGGATGAGTCCTCTTACCCCAGGCTGTCACCCAGAGCATTAGGTTGTTTTTTTTTTTTTTTTTTTCTTTTTCACTGAACAGAGAGAATTTAGTCTCTTCTTTTTCACTAGGATGATTTCGTGACTTTGAAGTATTGAATTTTTCATACACATCCTGCATAGTCCACCAAATCCTTTTATACATTACATTGTATAAGCCATTCACACTCTTACATGACAAGGACAGCTTCTACATTTAAGTCTAAACAGGGACACTATAAGCGTGTGACATCAGTCTACTTTTTTTTTTTAATTTTATTTATTTGTGTGTGTGTGTGTGTGTGTGTGTGTGTGTGTGGCCAGCTCAGCCCACTAGGGGGCGGGGCGGGCCGGCATGTGGTGCTGGGGGACTGAACCACGGTCCCTGTGCTTTGCTTAGCCTGCTCCAGGTAGGTGCTTTAGACCACTGAGCCATCTCACCACCCCCCCCCTTTTTTTCAAAGTAGAATACAATGTTTTTGTGGGGGTTTTTTGCCCAACTGGGGATTGAACTCAGGCCCTTTTGCTTGCCAGGCAAGCACTTATTCCACTGAGCCATCTCTCCCTGACATCCGTCTACTTTTAACTGCAGGTTCAAAGAAAGAAATGTGAAGAGAGATTAATAAGCAAGAGAGAGAATATTCCTACTGCTAAGAATACCTGCTATATGTGAGGCACTGTGTTTGCAATGTGGGTACTTTAAAGGCTGATGAGATAGCTCAGCAGAATAAGCACATGCTTAGGCAAGTTCAGGGACTGGGGTTCGATCCCTGGTACTGCATGCTGTGCTGGCCCCACCCTCAGGTGCGTGGAGCTGGTGACCAAGTCCAGGCACGGTGGTGCATCCCTGGAATCCCAGTACTGGGGAGGCTGAGAACAGGAGGATCAATACAAGTCTGAGCTGCATAGTGACACCCTGTACCAAATACATAAATTTTTTCAAAAGTGGATATTTTAAACTCCACCAAACCCTATCTTCATATGGTAATATTATAATATGAAATACTATATTCCAAATTAAGTGGGAACTATTGAAATTCCACTGAAGTTCTTTTTTTTTTTTTTTTAGGTCACTGCATGTTTATTAAGGAAAAACTTTAAGACATAACAATTATAAATATATATTTACCAAATACAGGAACATGCAACTATATAAAACAAATGTGGATATGAAAGATCAAATGAACACTAATATAATTGTAATGGGGGACCTTAATACCTCACTGTGACAAATAGAGCAATGAGAAAAAGAAATCAGCAAAGAAATGTCAGAGCTGAACCAAACTTGTGAACAAATCTACTTACTAGATGTTTATAAAGTGTTTCACCCAACAACATCAAAATAGTCTTCTATGATTTTATAGTTTTATTAATTTAACATTAAAATTATAATATATTTCTCTTAATACATTACAAGTAACATAGATACACATATATAAATTTCAAGTGATATAACTTCAAGAAAGAGGAAGAAAAATACTAAAACTTTTTCATTTAATATGAACTTGATTTGCTCATATTTAAACATGCTAAGCCATGATACACACCTAGGTGATATCACACATCCATTATTTATATTCAGTGTGGCAAGAGTTTATTTGTTTGCTTATAATGATAATATAACTTGATGGTTAAAGCCAAGGATAGTAAAGCTCAACTTGCTGAAGTGCAAAAGCTGATTGTCCATTTTTAATTGAATGCCTGTGTTTCAAACTCTACAATACTACAATGAATATATTAGTAGTAACTGCTTCAGTTACAACTGTGAAAATTGGATAAAGTGATATAAATAAGGTTACCAAAGTAATTTGTGACAAAACATAATATGCACTAAATATGTATGAGCTATTTTTATTTTTAACAGTGGGGCTTCTATGTTCTCTTCCATTTAGCTAAATTTTCTGTGAAGTCTTTTTACTATGGAAATGTTTAATAATTTCTTTCTTTTTTATGTATTTAGTACAGGGTCTACACAGTCTCACTACACAGATCAGACTTATAATGATCCTTCCTGTTTCTCAGCCTCTCAAGCTCTGGGATTACAGGTATGTACCACCAGGCCCAATCTCAATCTCTGTCTCAGCATGCCCTGGGGGTGGGGCCAGCATGGGCCGGCTGGGGATTGAACCTTGGCCCCTGTGTCTGCTTAAGCAGGGGCTTTAATCCACTGAGCTATCTAGCTGGCCCAATAATTTTTTGAAAAGGAAAAAAAAAAAACTGAGCATTTATTGACAGCCACACCATTTTCCAAAAGCATTACTTTTAACAATAATGTAGTGGTTGATTTAATCGTTACAGCCCCTATGAGGCAGACACTATTATACTCAGTTTGGGGATTCAAAAATAGAATTTCAAATGACTTAAAGTAGTCTACTGAAGGTTCAGCCTTAATAACTGGCATTGTCAGGGTTCAAAATGGGTATCTGAGCTCAGGAATCTGCGATCTTCATTATCATATAACTTGACCTTTCTGTGTTGCATAACTTTTGGTTTATTCCTGCCAAGTGTATCCCATTCACACTAGTGCCCTCCCAAAAAGTCTATTCATTCAGCATCTTTATCTTTGAGGCAAAGACTAGAAGAAAGCAGCACAGCATGAGAGAAGTAAAGAAACATTCAGAATGGTGGGAAAGTAAGGAGAAAGTGGCACAGGGAGTCAGGGATACATGGATACGCCTGTACTGAGCATCTCTGAGGACTCGGCCAATGAATGCTGGAGCTGACAAGGCAGACGCCGAGTAATCTCTGCCCAGGCACAGGCTGCAGTCATTCCAGAGGATTCTCACAATAAAATGACAAGCACATCACAGAATCAGTGCAAGTTAACTGAGTCATCAGAAACGTATAAGCAGAGGCATGGTCTGGAGGGGCCAGGAGCATGACATCTTCGACTGTGCCAAGGGAAGCTGGAGTAAGCACCGTTTGCATAAAAATCTGGTGACTAAAAGAGATGCATCACAGGCAGAGAGAACAGCAGGAGCTGTGGCGCGTAGTGAGAGCGACATCATCCACACAAAGCCCAGCAACAAAACCAACAGGCTCTTAGCACAGAGAGGCAGGGAGGGAAAAGTGAGGAGCTGATAGGGCTCTGGGAGAGACAGGAACCAGGTCATGGAGAGCGGGGTGTACCAGAGAGAGCTGGGGGGCATGGATCCTGTTTAAGCATTGAACACATTTAATGGGCAAGTGGTTCAATCCCATGTGAAGAATTTATTTCACTGGCTTACAGAGATCACCCTGCAAACCTCTTGTTAGCACAAATGCATCCCAGTGCAGAGAAACTGTTACCATCTCATGGAGCCAGGGAGAAAGCCTCTCACTGAAGTACTGTCTCTCCATGAGCAAGACACAGAACACATCTTCTGTGGAGTAAAGACCATCCATTGTTATTCATATAAAATGTCACCAAGTCTTGAGCAACTGTCTTTTGGTTGTTATTTTAAAACACACCTCACAAGATTGAGCCTTCTTGGTTTTAGAATGCAACAAGAACTGCATAATAAATGCATGAATTACTCTTGGACATTTTTATTAGCAGACTATAAATATTCTATACTATTTTAGTGGGGTTTTTAAAGATCTGGTCCTTATAGTTTAATTAATAACAGACTGAAGCAATTGTAATAAAAATAATAATCATATATTCTTGAGAACTTTATGAAGTTCAAATGGCTAAGTATACTTTAGCTGCTTTGCATGCAAGTGGGAATTAGTAGAAGACAAAAAAAGGACTCTTTGCTGGGCAGTTGGACTCTTTGCAAAGCTACTAAATAAATGTAATGCTTCAGAAGCAAGTCTGGGTTGCTTACAGTTAACTTTCCCATACAAGTCTTACCTGAGGGAGTAAGAGGGACTCAACAACATTTCCTTTCAATGTTAAGAACCCAAAATTGATGAAAATATTTTAGCTCTTATCTCATTAAATCAGTGGATTTGACATTTGCTACTAAAGTTGTGAAAAGGATAACACCACTTTCTGACTCCCGCCTGAATATTTCATCTTTCCTTTGTAGATGTTGACATGCTAGCTGAGCATGGTGTCATAGGTCTGTGACCCCAGTGCTCAGAGAGACAAAGGAAGTATCCTAAGATTGAGTGCAGCCAGTGTAATTTAACTGTTTTAGCAAGATCCTTTCAAAATAAAAACAAACAAATAAACACAGAAGCAAAATAAAAAGAGCTGTGTTGGGAGTCGTGGAAGCTGGAAATTGCTCAAATGTGTGACAGCAGGAATGGGCCTCGGTGCCTAAAGGAGTCACGCTACCTCAGTCCTGAGAAAAGCATGCTGAATTTTTCTCAGCTGTTAGTCACTAGGGAACCTTGTATCACATGAAACTAACTTCCACAAAGGTATAAATAACCACTCCCACTGTTGTGCTGAGGGTCATTTTGCCAACCAGGCAGACTGGCCACCATTTGACTCAGCTCTTGTCTTCTTACCTATCTTTTCCTTGTTACTGCCACCTTTTCTGGTGAGGGTACAACAGATCACACCGAGAGACCAACATATCCCTACAGAGCTGGGGATGTAGCTTATTTTAAAGGCTGTAGGTTTAATTCCCAGTACCACCTCCCCCAAAAAAAAGATGAAGAAGGGAGGGGGAGAGGGAGAGAAAGGCAAGCTATCAAGGTCAAGGATGTGCAGAGGTGCAGTGGAAAGGGTACAAATGGGACACATAAATAGAAAAACTTCCATCATAGTCTCAGCTACACCACTTACGACAGTAGCTTTTCCACGTGTCATCACAAAATGTACTAACATTCAGCAGCTCAAGGCAATCATATTTTCCTCATTCTCAGTTCTGAAAGGAACTTGGGCTCTTCTGGAATTTTTCATGAAGTTGCCCAGAAGGTGGCTGAACAGAGAAATTTCAAATGATTCATCCTACATAAGAAGAAACTTGTGAATTTAACTTTCCAAATCTGGTAAAGTTCTCCATATGATTGTTTATAGTGCATTTCATTTTCCTGTAAATGACATGATTTTATCTTTCCTTTTGGATCAATGATATTCCATTATGTGCCTACACCACATTGTCTTCATCCATTCATCGTTTTTATTAGCACACGTGCATGGTACGTAGTGATTACATCCATCGTGGGGAACTGGGACATTCTGATTTTTCTTTTTTCTTCCATGCTTCTCTCCTTGTTCCCTCCAGTTCTGTATCCCTTTCTTGTTCCTGGAAGCACCATTTGTCTTTTGACAGGCACAAGGCTGTTTCTGTAGCTTAATTCTTGTGAGTGGTACAGCACTGAGCATGGCAAGCACGTAGGACTACAGTGTGTAGTCCTTGATTTTTCCAGTAATGTGCCGAAGAGTGGCGTAGCTGAGTCAAAAGGTATTCTGCCTTTAGTTTTTTGAGGACATGCTATACTGTTTGCCATAATAATTGTCTTACTTTGAATCCCTACCAACATGTCAGATTTCCTCCCCCTGCCATATACTTGCTAGCATTGGTTGTGTTTCATTTTTGTGTATTCTTAATAATGTCCATTTTGGCTGATGTGAGATATAATCTCAGGGCAATATTAACTTTCCCTTTTCTGATGGCTAAAGAATATTGCTGCATATACCATTTGGGCATTTGGACTTCTCTTGAGAGGTATCTATTGAGATCATTTGATCATGCTTTCATTGGATTCATTGATTCATGATAAAGTAAAAATATATTAATCAATCAATAAATGAAGAAAATGGAGAGAGAACAGAAAATCAGAAGAGAGATTTTTGGAGATGGAGAAATGAAGCAGTGGGTAGTGGGAGAAAAAAGAGAGAGAAGAAAGATACATTAAATACATGTATAAACTTCCCAAGCAACCCTATCATCGTGTGATAATAACATGCACAAACAAAATATAATAAAAACACTTTTTCAACATCTTTTTTATAAATTGATGCTAGCTGTTGGCCATAACACCTGTGTGTGGCTTTTGTACAAAGCCTAGATTTTTTCAAAGCATACTGACTGAGTTCCAAATGTACTCATCAAGCGCAGGAGGTGTTATACTTACAATGTATTATTTCAAGTCATAGCGCACTGATTCCACCATCACCGTGGGCTTTCACACGCACAAGGAAGGAAACATGGGCTTTTGCATCTCTCCGTGGGAACAGTGTCACCTTGTACATGAAGCGTTTTGGATGGCACATCTTGTTACCATTATCTTGGAAAATACTGTACAAATGGCCTTACTAGCTCTGCTACTTGACCAAGTTTCTTAATCCACAGTGGTGTTCTGTTTTCCATCTAAACTATGGAAATACTGATTGACGAACAACTTTCACACTTTGATTATAAAGTGTAATGTAATTGGTAACAGAAAAATCAATAACTATTCAAGATAGGGCCAGCCAAATAGCTCAGCAGATTAAAGTGCCTGCTTAGGCAGATGCAGGGCCTGGGAGTTCAATCCCCAGGCTTGCTCTGCCAGCCCCGCCCCCAGGCCGCACTGAGATGGCAATTGAGACTGAGCGGGGTGGTGCATGCCTGTAATCCCAGCACTTGGGAGGCTGTAAACAGGGGGATCACTACGAGTCTGATCTATGCCGTGAGACCCTGTATACCCTGTACACCCTGTCCTAAATACAAAATAAATAAGCAAATATTCAAGATAAATGAAAAATGTTATTAAGATTGTAGTGGTCACAGCTGATATATTGTGTCAATGTGAGAAGTTAAAACCTGAACTAAATCAGCCTAGCAATTTCACACTGTAGGGTGTGGAGGCCCCTCAGTAGGACATGGAGGTCACACCATAGAGTGGATCATCACTTAAAAGTTATAAAAGGGAATTGAAGGAGGATAGAGCATTCCACTTCATCAGAGGAGTTACAGTCTTGGCAGTCAGCATGGAAGGAAAGGGGAGAGGCTTCCTGGAAGCCGCAACTGCTGCCTCCCCCTTTTGGTCATTGCTGTTTTGTGCTGCCATGAACTGCTGCTCTCTGAGATGTGCCAGTCTGCCTTGTAGCCAGCCAAGTACAAACTTAAACCTCCACTAACTGTGAGCTCCATAAATCTTTCCTTCCTTAATTTTGGGTGTCAGGTATTTTGTCCCAAAAACAAGAAAAAAGTAACCAAGACAGAATTTGGTACCAGGAGTGGGGCTGTTGCTGTGACTATATACCTAGCCATGTGGATTACAGCCTTGGCAGTGGCTTACGGGAAGAGATAAGAAAGGTTTGTTGATGTCATATACAAGTGAACAATGGGAACACCTTTGACTATTCTGTAAGTGAGATTGTGATCAGAGCTCAGAAGGCCAGAATACTGATATAAATCCTGCCTGCAAAGACCAGACTGGGCAGGTTTCTGCTGGGCAGAAGGACTGCATGGACTCCAGATGATGTGTGTTATCTATGGCTTGGCAGAAAGTTTGTCTGCATTTTGCTCATGAGATTGAGATTTTTGCCTGAGATTGAGATTAATCATGGTGGACTGATTAATCTGACAAAAGAAATTTCAAAGCAGTTGAAGCTTGGGCCAGTGAAATGAGACTTTACCTGAAATTGAGATTGAGTGCAGTGAACTGGTTAATTTGGCAAAATAAATGCCAGGGCATTTGAAGGTTGAGCCAGTGGCATGGTGATTGTTGGGGGCTTTTAGTCAGATTTATGTTGATAATCAAGAGCAAAGAGCCCAGAAGGATGATTTAAAATGTGAGTTTGGCCACAGAGGAAGCATCAGGAAGGCTATGGACTGCAAAGATAGAGCTGTGATCACTGCTCAGGATGAACAGGAGAATAGAAAAGATGTCCTGAGGACATCACAGGAGGTGGCATGTCCTCATACTTTGTAGCCTCACAACTGCAAGGGTGAGGGACTCTGCTTTGAGGAAAAAGCCACAGAATACTATGTTCCAGAATGGAGGCAATGGCCACACCAGGTCCAAGAATGGTGGTGACACCAATAATTTGTTCCTCAGAATCAGGGTCAGAGTATTCAGCAATCCAGGCACTCAATCCCTACAGCCAAGAAACAAAACTCCCTGGCTACTGCTCCAGCTGGCATTACATCCACATGGTGTTAGTTTTAGGCACAGGCAGAATTCAGTTCTGAGGTTAAGAAGGCTTCCACCTAGATTTCAGAAGGCCTAGAAGGTCAGGCCATGTGCCCCTAGGAGGGCAGTGTGTAAAGATGTGAGTGAGGAGCCAATCCAGTGGAAATCCCAGAAGTTGGAAAAAGCCAGGAACATGGATTGTCTGAGGAAAGCTACAAGGACAAAGCAAAGCCAGTCCCAGGGAAAAGCCATGGGAGCTACAACCAGCAGAAGTGACATAGAGCTGGAGCCACGTGGAGCCCACAATTTGCCACAGATTACCTTGGATGTTGAACATGGAAATACATACAGGACTTAATGTTTGCCCTATAGGATTTGGGACTGGCTTTGGTTCCAATGCTTTGCTTCCTGCTGTTCCTACCTTTTGTAATGGTAATGCTTTTCTTGTGCCATTGAATGTCAGAAGTGTTTAACTTGGGTTTGAACCTTACAGCAATACTGAAACTGTTAGGAATTTGACAACACTTGCAGATAAACTAAATCCCTTTTACATAAAGGGATGTGAATGAGTCTTTGGCAGGCCCAGGGGCAAAATGTTATGGTTCTATTGTAATGCAATACTGCTTATTAAGGATTGTTAAAGCTCTGTTATAATGTTCACATTGTGAAATCCTAAGAATAAGAATGTCTTTATATCTGGAAACAAGAGAAAGAAATTTAAAAAAATAAATCGAGTTGACAAGTTGACAAGGGGTATTAGCAGTGGTGGATAAATTGTGAGAACTTGAGAGTAAAAAGCTTAACTGAACTGGCTCAGAAATTCCACACCCAGGGCATGGAGGCCTCAATCTGAGCGACTGGTCACTTAAAGGTTATAAAAAGGAATTGAGGAAAGATGGAGCATTCCACTTCCTCAGAGAAGCTCTGGTCTTTGCAATCTGTGTGGAAGGAAGGGAAGAGGTTGTCTAGAAGCTACAGCTGCTAGCTTCCTCTTTTACTCATTGCAGTTTTCTGCTGCTATGAACTGCTACTCTCTGAGATGTGCCAGTCTTCCCTGGATCCAGCTGAGCATGGACTGAAATGTCCACTAACTGTGCGTTAAATAGACCTCTCCTTCCTTAATTTTTGGGTCTCAGATATTTTATCCCAGCAACAATAGAAAAGTAAATGAGAAAGAATATACTTATTTTCTTTCTTAGAAGGCAAAAGGGATATCCACTGAGATTTCATCTCCTTGTTTAGAGTTTCTAAGTTTGCATCACCAGATTACATCTTTGAGCAATTCTCAAACTTGACCTGAGTAATTTAGCCTCCTTTTGTAGTAGGTTTGTTCTCTCTTCTTACAGAGAAAGTACTTTCAGGATGTATCAGCAAGAGACACAGAGAAATTTTATTAGAGACTTAGGACACTCAAGAGTTAGATGTGGGAGCACAAAACTGAGATGTATTATAGTTGGCAACAGGGAAAGTCATGCTTCTTTTGACAAGATGGGGAAAACTTGGACAGCTGGCCCACCCAAGAAGGGCACAGTCCATTCTGCAGTGTTGGGTGGGATTTTGTTTTGTGTTTGTTCTTGGAAAAAGTAATTTAGACATTTTTTTGATTTGCTCAAACTGTTATTTTATCTTAAGATCAGGATTCTCCTCCTTATTTTCTCAAATAATTCAATTGATTAACTTTTAGTATTCCTGAGGATCATTAGGTAGGATAGATCTGGTCGAAAGTAGCCTAAGCCATGGGTAGAGATTAACTTGGGCAACTTCAAGTGGTTCAGAGAGAAGTTTCTGTCTTGTTAAGGGTATAATTTTTAGTTGTGATTTCCTTGTCTCCTTTCTACTTTTTTTTTTATTCCTATCTTACTTCACTGAGCAATTAATTATTTACAGAGTGCAAAGGGAATTAACTCAAAATTAAAGCAAAAAGAATCAAAGCCTTACTACACTGATTCCAAAACGTGTGAATACATACAGATTCGCAAATGAATTGCCTTGAGAGTGACAAATGTTTCATGACTAGATAACGACAGTATCTAGTATCATGGCAATATAAAAGTATATGGAACTTCAATTTCAACTTTCCCAGTGAAACACTTGGAGCTTTTGCATATAACTTTTCTATGCTTCACTTGTCTTCATCAGCAAAGCTAAAAGATAGCAGTTTTATGCAAATATTATGTTAAATAGTCCATTAAATTATATTTAGAATAATATCTATATGAGTAATAAATATAAATTGAATAGATGTCAGGCCTGATCAAGCACACAGAAAGTATGGTGAATTTCAAAAAGTAAGCTGGTCTTAATGTTCCCTTCATTTTAACCAAGCTTTTTTAATGAGTGGAATATATTTATTGGGGGAAAGAAAGCTCCTGTCCGAGAGAGGGACAGGAAAGGAACCCTGAATGCATGGTCCCCAGGAAGTTGTCTCTTCCAGGGATTTTAATATAGGAAAACCATGCAGTGAGGTGGGTCTTAGATGGTGGAGAACATGGGAACTGGCTTAGATGGGCATGAAGTGGGACAAAATTATGGTCAACCAATGAGATTACAAGCACCATTGCTCAGATAAAATTGATTAAATCAGAATCAAATGGGGAAGCAAGTCATGTAGCAAGCAAGCATGAATATTGTATAGGGTCTCTTCCTGTTGGGGGTTGGATTAATGACTCATGTGGGCTCTTTCAAGGTGATTGATACCTGTTTAGAATTTCAATCACCTATTCCCAGGGTGGTATGCGGCTACATTTTTTACTCTCTTATCTTGAGGTCTGGCCCACAGCAGGGAATGTCTGTCTCTTCCAAAGTTGTAAAGTCACCTTGTGTTCCATATTGTCTCCTTGATGGTCTGACCCTGTCTGACTGCCTATAATATTTCTATCTAATTTAGCTGCCTGCAAGATTCTCTCCTCTGAAGAGGTAACCTGAACTACCTTGCGGGAATTATGGATGATGACTGCTCTGGCTCTTTAGGCTGAAAGGGGCACAGTTGTGAACAGGCAGTCAGAAATACTCTCCAGAGTTCTACCTAAAGGCCCTCACTAGACACCAGGCATTTTTATCTTGAGTAGGGGGAACAGTTTTAAGTCTGACGGAGACAAAGCCAAAGAAACAATTAAACATACACGAGCCAAATAATCACATCAACAGGATAATTATGAATACATAATGATCAAAAATGATTTTCACCAAGGAGACAGTAATGACTTCCCATAAAAATGATAAAGATGAGGTCCAGGGGACTGCAGCACCTCACGTACCATTGATTTGATGTCTAATATCTTGGACAGCTATTGAGACATGAGAAGAACCTGGAATGTAACCATCTTTTTTAAGTTTGTAACTATAAAGACTATCTAGAACTTTTGTAGTTAGAGCTCTTAGTCCCTTTATCATCCATGCCATTGGGTATTGCCTCAAATAAACTGACCTTTATGCCTCACCAACTCTCCTGTTACTGGGGGCACAAGAATTGTCAGAAAACACTAAGTACTGTTCAGTTTGAGAGTGGGGCCATTCACTGGCTGGGTAACTACTACACACCTGCATGAACATCTATTAAAAGTCTAACAGGCATTTTCCTTATACTGGCAGATAATGCAGGTTCCCTTGGGCTGAGAAGCAAACATCCAAGCTTTATTAATCTGTCTTTCTACTATGAAACACTTTCTGAGCAATTTTTAACAACTGAGACAAATTTATTCCTGTAAACCCTTCTAACTGTTGTAGCTCATGTCAGATATCTGGGGCTCACTGAGCAAGACAGAACTTTGGTTTTAAGGCCTCCTGCCTAAGGAATGTGAGAGCAACTTCTTTTGTAATGAGACAGGAAACCCTGAGAAGACTCGGCTCACCTGGGCTGTATGAGGTGGACAGTCAGCTAAGGCCTTCATATGTGTCTCTGTAGACAAAAATCTGGTGGATCCCAGTAAAAGGAATCTTAATCTAGCATATTTACTGTAGACCTTACTTGAATGATTGCCAAGATTTTGGTATTTTCTAGGAAAGAACAAATTTTTCTGAGATTAAAACATATATAATCAAAGCATAAGCATTTGCACTAACAGTTAAGTTTATAAACCTTTTGAGGCCTAGTAGCTGTAACCCACTGGCTTTTAGATCCCTTTATTTGTGGAGTCTGTTAGTTTGCTATAAGTCTCTCTAGCTTTAGTTATAATTATCTCTAAATTTTGAGAACTTACGAAAACCAGATTAATACCTTATTTTTACTCTCAATGCTTCCAAGTAATTAAAGTACAGTATCACATATTTTCCTAATTACACCTTGTGAGAAAACTGATATCTATGTTCATGAGGAAGATTGGCCTGTAGTTCTCTTTCTTAGTTGCATCTTTCCCTGGTTTTGGTATCAGTATAATACTTACCTCCAGGAATGATTTTGGGAGGATTGCTTCCTTTTCAATTTCATGGAAGAGTTTGAGGAGTATAGGGACTACATCTTCTGTAATTTTCTTGTATAATTCAGCTGTGAATCCATCAGGACCTGGACTTTTCTTTGTTGGTAGGTTTTTTATTACATCTCGTATTTCACTGACTGTTATTGGGCTATTAAGAGTGGTTATATCTTGTCGATTCAGTTGTGGTAATTTGTACCTTTCTAGGAATCTGTCCATTCCTTCTGTGTCTTCTATTCTGTGAGAGTAAAGATTCTCAAAGTAGCTATTGATAATCTTCTGAATTTCCACTGAGTCTGTGGTAATTACACCCTTTTCATTCCTTATTGCTTGTATTTGAATTTTTTCTTTCCTCTTTTTGATGAGATTAGCTAGGGGCTTATCAGTTTTATTTAATCTTTCAAAGAACCGACTTTTTGCTTCGTTAATTCTTTGAACTGTTTTCTTCATCTCAATTGAATTAATTTCTGCTCTTATCTTTATGAATTATTCCCATCTTTGGGCTCTGGGTTTGGTTTGCTCTTCCTTTTCTAGTTGTTGAATGTACAGCATTAGAGTATTTATTTGTTCCCGTTCTGTTTTCCTAAAGAGTGAATTCACAGCTATGAGTTACCCTCTGAGAACTGCTTTTATTGCATCCCATAAATTCTGATAAGTTGTGCTTGAATTTTCATTGAATTGTAGATATTGTTGAATTTCTTTCTTAATTTCATCTGTGACTCATTGGTTGCTGAGTAGGGTGTCATTTAATTTCCATGTATTTAGGGTTTTTTTTCTGGTTTCTTTTGTCATTTATTTCCAGTTTCATTGCACTGTGGTCAGATAATGTGCATGGGATAATTTCTGTTTTCTTGCATATACTTAAGCATGACTTATGGACCAGTATGTGGTCTATTTTAGAAAATGACGCATGTGCAGCTGAGAAAAATGTGTATTCAGCTGTGTTTGGGTGGAACACTTTGTATATGTCCACCAAGTGCATTTGTTTCAAGCTCTGGTTCAGTTCTGTTATTTCTTTGCTAATTTTTTGTCTGGTTAACCTATCTTTTGGAGATAAGGGTGTGTGAAGGTCTCCTGTCATGATTGTGGTATTGGATATTAGATTTTTCAAACTGATATCAAAAGTTATTTTTTACTTGTATGTTTTTGAACTCAAAACTTATCTGTAGTAAAAGAATAGGGAAACACTTTTGTCTTTTAATTGAAAAACACCTGTAAAGATTGACTGAAATCATAACATTTTCTTTTTAAAATGTCTAATAATTTTTACCAATTAGAAGATACACAATATATTATAAAACATTAGGCAATGTTACTTTTGATAAATAAAACCTGAAAGGTCACACCTGTACTTACTATCAGCACGAAATACCTTCATTACAGCAGAAATCAACTAGACTAACTTATACGCTTATAATGAAATACATAGCATTCAATCAGATTAAACCAATGTCCCATTCAAACTTTTAGATATGTCCCCCATGGTAAATGAGGGGCACTGTGGAGGGATTTCTCCTTTAATACTGCTCCTGAGTTTGTTACAAATACAAGGCCTGGCTCTACGTATAGGCTCAAAGCTGTTGGGCACTGTATAGCCAGTGTCTTTAGAATTTTTACGCTGACATGATTTTATCTGCCCCTGGGGATCTGTTTTAACTAGTGAAATACCTTTTAAATGTTATATATAAACAACAATATATTACATTTGTAAAAACTAGTCGTAGCATAATTTTGATTAGTTAGAAGATGGAATATAGTGCAGTACCTCAGTTACAGCTAAAGCTCTTCTAAAGTGTGCTTCTATTGAGGTACGATGACTGGAAAGAAAGTCAGGGTTGGAAAAGGACAAAGATACCTGTGCCAATGTCCATAAATAGCCTGGGTTTCTTTTAATCATTATTACTAAAGACTTCTCTGTAGAGATGACAGGTAGATCTGGCTGGAGCAAGGAGGCAGGCCCAGGGAACTTCAGTTCTACTGGATCACCTGGGAAGCTGAGTCTGAGCTCTGGGGCCTCCACCTCAGAGTGCAGTCTCACTTCCAGTGGCTGCCGTGGCAGTCAGAGCATGGCTTGTGGGCCTCTTAAGGCAGTCACTCTTATGAAAGCCTGGCTTCAGACAACAGTAGCAGATGAACCCCATCAGCAGATGAACCTCCTTGTCACTGAGCTCTTCTTGAAGTCCAGAGAATCAGACTTAGAGTCAGTTTTAAGGCTGCAACAAAGGCAGCCATTTTTTGTCTCTTTGCTTTCTCTCCCTGGTTCTCTCCCAGTCCTGATAATAGGACACTAAAGAAGAAGATTTTATTAAAGTGTCAAGTTATGTAAACTAAAATCTATCTTTTTTAATATTTGGAGCTAATTGAGAGATGAACTTATCTGTGAGTGTAATCTGTCTCTCTATAGAATTAGCATTTCAGAAAGTATGTCTTACCAGTACCTCTATTAAGCATTCCAATAAATCAGAGTGGTGTTCATCTTTCTCCTGGTAAATAGCTAAAATTTAATAACTGAAGGCTTGGTTCTAGTTCTTAGACCTTCAAGAATACACACTTGAAGATGTGTTTTCTAGCCTCCTGCTTGGCTGGCTATTAGGCTAGCAGGGGTCTAACTGCTTGGGCTCCAGTGGGAACAGGTAGTTCCACTGGCTGTATATCTCTTGACTATTCAAATTAACAATATGATATTTATCTCTAAATGCAATGTCAGCTTGGAAGGCTACCTTTCATTAGAAGTCAAAGCTTGGTTTAAGATTAACATTGCATCTCTCCAATCTAGTTTAAGTCTGAGTAAGTCCTCTAAAAACATCAATGTACTTGTCAGGGTCATCTAAAGATTTTCTAAGATCTGATTATCTGGTTTTGGTCACAGATAAAAAGGCACATGAATTCTGGAAGTTCTAAATTGCCTATTTACCTCTTCAAAAGGTATTATCCTTGAAAAGCTTACATAAACCCAGCTGAAGATGGGTGTAGCCCTGTAGAGGACTGGACTATAGATGGTCTACAATCCGTGTCCTCTAGACTACAAAAGAAAAGCAAGTAGGGGAAATTTTACTCTCAGTAGTGGTGGGTGAGGCTGTGATTAATGCTGCCTTGTCCTTAGGCTCCAAAGGTTAGGAAGGAGCAGCCTTAGGCTCCAGGGTAGTGAATGCCTCAGGCACCTGAACTGCCTGGTTCTCCTGTTGCTCATATCTATATTTTAAAACTACATAACAATGACTTTCTTAATGCAAACAAAATCTGAACATAAAAGATTTTTATTATTTTTCTTTTTACAGTATTTTTCTAGTTGTAAAATAGTGCCCTAATTGATACTTTCCTTTGCATTTCATTTGTTTTTATTTTTTGTGTTTGTTTGTTTGTTTGTATTTTAGGAAAGGGTCTACAGGGTGTTCAGGGCTTACTTCTAGATTGGACTCATAGTGATCCACCTGTTTATAGCCTCCCAAGGGCTGGGATTATAGGCACGTGCCACCACACCCAGTCTCAATTGCTGTCTCAGCATGCCCCAGGGGCAGGGCCGCCATAACAGGCTCAGGGATTGAACCCCCAGCCCCTGCACCTGCTTGCAGGTGCTTTAATCCACTGAGCTTTTTGGCTGGCCCTTCTGCATTCCATTTGGATTAAATGAATCTTTTAACATGTATGGATCAAACATCTTCCAATACCAAATGAAGCACTTTAAAAGAGTAAGAGACTTTGAATGTAAGATAACCTAGAATTCAATAGAAATTACCTTCTTGAGCATCCCCACCTTATTTCCAATTGATTCTCCCCTCCAGAGGAGGTGGATTCACCTGTTGGAGAGAAGGGAGGCAAGATTTCACCAGCCTATCTACCCTCGAACTAGTGTGTGATTCTTACCTCCTAAAATATCTCACAAATCCTTAACTTATCCTAATTGAATATTTGTAAGTGTAAGTCACAATTGGTCCAGTGACAGGAATGTCTACAGAAGGAAGCATAATTATTGCATAAAAGGGTCAGTTGGAAGTGAGAACTTTTCAGGCTACAAAGGTCTCTTCTAGAGATAGACAGAACTACTGACTGGCGAGATTTGGCCCTGTGCACTGA
>NW_004524580.1:12616949-12624963 GCF_000260255.1 Octodon degus
GAAGAAAGTTTTGAACTAATAGTGTTTAGACAAGATATCATGTCTGCATCTTGTACTAGGAATAACTACTACAAAGACAATAATATGCAATGTATTAATTATTGTAACTGTCCTACTAACCTGTCTTGAAACTATTTCATTGCTACTTCTTTTACCAATCAAATTAATATAAAATAAAGAAAATTAGGAATAAGGTCAAAGAAAGGAAACTAAAACAGAGCAGGCCTGGGGCCGGGGAGATGGCTCAGTAGAATAAGTGCTTCCCTGGCAAGTGCAAGGGCCTGAGTTCAATCCCCGGTTCCACCAAAAATAAAAAAAAATAAAATAAAACAGAGCAGGCCTGACATTTCCTCTAGCATGTAGAGGGGGATCAGAGTCAGTCTGTCCCAGCGAGACCTGTCTTCCAAGTCTTTAAGAACGGTTGCTGACCCAATGTCATTTAATTGGCCAGAGGAACCCTGTGTTTCATATACAAGCATATACATTTTCTAAGTCTGAGCTAGATTTAAAAGTCCCATTTTACAGAAGTTTGCATAAAATCCACTAGGAGGCTTACTAATGTTACTCTCTCAGTATTAATGTCTAAAGTCAAGCAAAAAATACCAGTACACTTAGCAACTAGTTCAAATGCAATGTATATAACAGTCATAAAATGTCCCTTTAGAGAAATATCATAACCCATTTTCCTGTTTTTACTTAGATTTACCAACATTTTGACAAACATTTTAACAAAACCACATAAGAGAGAAAGCATAAGCAGTTGTAAGCAATTTTAACAGAACTCTATGAGACAAAACTGTATGAGGCAAAGCATGAACAATTATGAACAATGAGCAAAGACATCAACATGTGAAGCACAAAAATGTTACCTAAGCAAGTCCCAATCTGGAATCTATGAAAGAAAAGAAAACTTATACCTCTGTACAATGATCTTGGTTGGAGACCTCCAAATGACACAGGGACCTCCAAATGATATAGGGGAAAAATAAAACTCCCAACTTGAAAGGTACTTGGGATGAGTTTGTATTCTGTAAAACCAAAGAATGAATTTTAGGAACAAATGGAGGTTATGAGCACAATATATTTATTGGGGGAAAGAAAGCTCCTGTTCAAGAGAGGGACAGGAGGGGGGCCCAGAGTGGATGGTCCCCCTTAACAGAGATTTCTTCTTTTTGTATTTTTTAGCGAATGGTCCACAGGGTATTCAGGGTCTCACTACTATATTGGACTTATAGTGATCCACCTGTTTACAGTCTCCCAAAAGCTGGGATTACAGGTGCTCACCACCACTCCCAGTTTCAATTGCTATCTCAGTGTGCCCCAAGGGTGGGGCCGGCATGGCAGGCCCAGGGATCAAAACCCTGGCCCCTGCACCTGCTTGCAGGTGCTTTAATCTGTTGAGCTACTTGGATGGCCCTCCCTTTACCAAGTTTTTAAAACAGATTTAAACAAGTTTTTCTAAACAGAATGTCCCTTCTTTCCTGAAAAAGTTTAGCTTTAGATTACAACTCTAATGTTTCTTGTGCTTTTTGGAGATGTAAATATACAAGTCCAGAATGTCTTTTTCATGGCTATGGGAACCTACACTTTGTAATTTAAAGAGAAGCGGAAGGTAGAAGTTAGAACCTTCCTGAGGAAGAAGTTAGCAGCCTACCTTGCCTTACTTCTGCAAATTATGGCAGCTAAGGCAAACAGCCTGATCACATTCACCCTGTCATATTAATGTCTGCCAGTGTTTCCCACTTGTTTAGTCTGGTGTTTAATACTTGTCTCAGTTACTCTTCTTTGGTTGCTGGGACAAATGCCCAACACACAAAATGAAGGAAGAGAAGGTTTACTTAGCTCACAGTTACTGGAATTTTCAGTCTATACTTGGCTCCAAGGCAGAGCAGCACATGGCAGAGAACAACCCTTCATGTAAAGAGATAAAGGGAGGACTGACAGCAACAATGGCTACAGAGAGCAAGTCTGTCTCCCTTAAATTGTATTCACACTCATAATCCCAGCTGCACTCACACTCATAATCCCAGTGGATCATGAGTTAATCACAAGCTCTAGAACTCTCCCCCATGACTGTGTGAGGCTTTGTGGGGACAACTTGACATAAACCATAACAATACTCTTCTTTCCCTTTATTTCATGATGTTGAGCTAATTTTCTCTCTGCTATTGTAACAACCTTGACATCTACTGCTGTGGTTTTGCATAAAGTTTTTCTTGCCAGTTTAATTGTTCAGTATAATTTTTCTTTGACAGAAGACTTGAGACTCTGTTTCACCTCATGAGATCCCTACATTGAATATATCATAATACCTGTTTCAGGCTTGTTATTAAAAATATTTTAATTATACTGGTTCAGTTATTATAAAGTTTGGGGGTTGTCAGTTAAAGCAATTAGTTTTAGTTTATTATACTTCCTAAAATAATGACCACTCCTTAAAGATGATTGCTTCTTTCTTACTCATTATTATTTTTCTCTAATCATAAAAATATAGGAGGAGAGGCAAAATATAATTCATGGACTCAACAAAGTATTTCTGTAAGATAAAATGGATTTGAAACTTTGGCATCAATAGGGCCTCTAGTGTCAGAGGCAATTTAGCTATTCAGTAGGTAAGTCGGCAACAAAGTGCAGGACCTCAGTGGGAGTCAGTTTCCTCAGCCTAACAAAGAAAAGAATATACATGTGGTGTATATTGTAACTGGTGTATACTGAGAGCTAACACAAGCAATGCAGATCCATAAGATAAAAATGTGAAAGTACACAGAGGAGGTGGGGATAAGAGTGAAGGGAAGGCTGTCAGAATCCTGCCCCAAGTAAACTCCACAGGCAGCATGAAATTCATCATGTAATCAACACCTCACTACAGCTACCTGCGGGCTGGGTTTTAAGGAATTGAACAATGAATGCTGAGTAATAGTTTGTTGGATTTTTTTTCCCTTTGAACTCTGTATTAGAAAGCCTGGCTCCCAATTGGTTATTTAAAATCCACTGGGCCGCGTATGATAGGAGACCACTGGACATGGAGCAAATTCTAATGTTCTGCTGCTGTGGTAGATTGATAACTGGTGATCAACTTGTAACACCCAGCTGAACTGATCAGCGTGGTGCTGACTATGGAAGGCCCACCTGAAGATTGTTGCCTCAAAATCAAAAGGAGAACTGCAGAAAAAGAAGAGGTGCTTTTAGGGAGCTCTTGAGTTTCATGGCGCTGTTGGCTGTCCTTGTCATCCTGACTGTCCTGATGTAGACTTGGCTGTTCTCATTACTGGAGGAGCTCAGGATCTCACTGTCTCTGAGGATGGCTGTGGTATCTCTTGGGGGAGCTCTGGCTCTTACTTTGAGCATTGCTTCCTGGCTCCATTGCAGATGCTTCAGCCTGCTGGCACAGATCCTTCATCCCACTGGCACAGACTTTCTAGCCTCCAACACAGGCACTGGGGCCTTTGTAGTGCAAGTCCATGAAACAGAGCTGCAGGGAGCTCTAGTAACTCTAGGTGTCCAGCTGGTCTCATGCAGGACATTGCCTTGTAATCCAGGTCCTCAGCTAGATTATTTGGGTCTTCAGTGCATGGACAGATTTTCTGTACTCTTTTTGTATATGACTCTTTGGGTGACCATTATGGATAATCTTATAAATTGTGTGTCCTATATTAAATTCTTCCCCTTGGAAATCCTGACTACAACAGCAGCTCATGAAAGAACCTAGACCCCGAGCCCACTCTGGAACGCTGTTTGGGGGCCCCTACAAACTAGGAGCTATCTATCTTCTTATACTTCCAATAAACACTCTTCTTTTCTGTAGCATCACCTAATCTGAGATTTCACTCTTACAATTCATCAACTACCTGCCCAGTTTGGACAGAAGCACTGTGAACTGATGTTCTCTGAAAAATAATCAGCATATTTTTTGATTAACCATTTCTAAATCATGGTTAGGAGTAACCACGATATACCAGAAACTAGTCCTAAGCTATAGATAGGTTACATAGAGGTACAGAGCTCAAACTGATGGTAGAGAGTTGCACAGAGGCTGCACATGAATAGCTGAGCCTGTCTGCTGCTGCTGGTAAATTTAAACCTAATCAGAGCAATAGGTTTTCTTCCAACCAAAGATGAGAATAGCTTAGAAATTAGCAGATTCAAAAAACCACAGAACTGAAAAATCCAGAAGAGTAATGTGGAAGGCAATTTTAAAAAATAGGATAGATATACAGCTATTTTCTCTTAATTCAATGAATAGAAAGATTTGTACTAACAGTGCTTGTGGACAGGATATCATGTCTGCATCTTGTACTATGAATAACCACTAGGAAGACAATATGCAATGTATTCATTATTGAAACTGTCCTACTAATTGATTTTTAAACTGTCTCATTGCTATTTGTTTCTCAATAAAATTATTTTTAAAAAACACTTGAGATTTTAAAGAAACACTTGATATTTGCATGAAAGCAAATATCAAAGTCATACTGAAGGGAAGAATGTAGACCAGGACTCTACCAATCATAGGTGTTAGCTACAGAATGTAGCTCATCTTGTAGCAGTGCAGGATAAAGGTAAAGACCTAACACGGTGCCCACTGCACAGTGGAAGCAGGGGAAAGGAGAGCTCTGTGACTGACAGACTTTAGATGATTCAGAGCAAAACCCAGGAGAGTTCTCAGGTGTTAAATTCTGTCCTGGGCAAATAATAAATAATTATTCATTCAAAATGAATAAACAATTGGGCAGATTTGGGTAAAAAATACAAAGCACATTTTAGGGTAAGTTTTGAACTCTTTCTATTTAGATGGAAAGTCAAAGATTAGGTAAATTAAGAAGACGAAAAATGCATCCTTCCAAGAGTTTAGATGATTGCTTCAGTTGATTATGAAGCACTGGTGACAGGTCACACAGTAAGGGGGCCCTCAGCCACAAATGGATGAGCCATTGAACTCATCGATTGAGTCAGTCACAGAGCAAACAGAAAACAACTCAAATTTCAAAACAGGGAAAAGTGCTTTTCTCTGCAAAGGGCTTGTCACATCGATGGAAGTTGTCTAAGCTGCTCAGTCATAGAGCTCCGAGGGTGGTACAGCAGTGACATGCAGCTCACATCTTGACTCAGAGGGAGGAAAGAAATCTTCAGCCATCACCTGACTTACTGCCAAAAGTCATCCTCAACAAAGTTAAGCTTTCATTTAGCCTAAATCAAAGATCAAATATAATAACCAAGTGGAGATTATCAGCTCATCTGTCTGATGCGTGGAGTCAACAGCAGGTAGTGTACAGATTTTGAGTAAATGAGTCAGTGAATGATATTTTAGATTCACTGAAGTAGCGTATAAATTCAGACTCAAGGACAGTTGGCAATGGAGCATCAGCTCTCTCTCTCTAAGCCACAAAAAAAGGTTGCCAGCAATCAATAGAAAATTTATTTCCCATACTTGGAGAGGTAATGGGAGTTGACATATGGCATAGTAAGAGGGATGCTCATGAAGCAGATGGTGTGTGCTTTGCTTTTGTTAAATTTATTAAAAAACAATTGTACTCAATTCAGATTTTTTTTCACATAATATTTTCCTGAAGTTAAAAAAATTCTAAAATACTGTAAAACTAAAAATTACACCAGGAAGATTACCAAACATTTTCAACTATTTATGAAATTTTGTCTACTTTTTATCACGAGATCCATTGTGGAATTCTAAATAAAGACATTTTATCCCCTTTTCATTATTAAAAACAATCAATATTTCAAAATTGAAAACTTTGTATATGCAGTTAGATACTCAAGTATTTTATTTTGGAATAATACAGCACTTCTTGATTCTTACAGAATAACATTAAGAATGTTTTGGAGTACAAATTCTCATAGCATCTCAGACAGATTGATAACTGTTTTTCATTGCTGTGTGGTTTGCAGTCATGGTTTTCATTCCCACATAAATTTTAAAGTGGAGCAAAATACAAAAGCACGTGCACCAGAAAACAGCCACTACAACACAAGATCCCAAGTCAGTTCTGTCAATTGTTAACGTTTACTCTGGCTCAAGCCATGACTGCTGGAGCCTCAGGTTTTCATTTTAAAAATTAGTATAGTAATATTATCAATGACACATTATTTAGGTAAATATAATATAATATATATATATATATATATAAATTTTAAAGCATAAGTCATTTTTAATAAATAATGATAACCACTGGAATGTGAATATAAGTAATTAGCTATTTTACTAGAAACAGACATGGGGAGGGGCCAGGGAGATGGCTCAGTAGAATAAGTGCTTGCCTGGCAAGTGCAAGGGACCGAGTTCAATCCCCAGTTCCTCAAAAAAAAATGTCAAGGAGAAAGGGAAGGATGCTTATTTATTTATTTGGTATAGGATCTCCCTATGAAGCTTGGACTCTGAGTGATCCTCTTGTCTCATCCTCCCCAGCACTGGGATTATAGTAGTACACCATAATGCCCAATTTTGGTGACAGGCACAGCGTGCCTGGAATTCTGGGACCAGCACCATAGGTGGTATCCGTGATTGAGCCTGGGTCCTTGCACTTTCCAGCAGGTGCTTAGACCACTGAATTATCTCCCCAGTCCCAGGATGTATCAGAAAATGTGAAAAAAAATGCTGATTTCCTTTATCCTAAAGAATATGGTCTAATTGAAAACACATGACTATTGACTGAGTCATGAGTGGAGAAATCAGTGATTAATCTTAAGACTGGTCGTATCACCCCCGGGAGCAATGCACATTCCACTTTTCTTAGATGTTTGCATAACCCACAGCTGATTAGGCATCCCTTTCACTGTGCTTTACTAAAGGCAGCTTGTGAATTCCAAGAAGATAAATGTCTTCAGGGACATAATATTGGAGTGATAACTGCCATTAAAGAATCAGTGTTACTTTGACAAACAGTCTTTCCAAATTTAGTCACTTACTGATGTAGGTATCAGAAGTTCAATAATGCCAGCAGCCATCAGGAAGGCTAACAGAGCATGTATTCTGCCAAGACATTCACTGTAGGAAATGTCTTCATTTGGTTTTGCATTTTCCCACTTATTATAGCTCAACTGTTCAAGAAGCTACATTCAGGGCCAGCAAAATAGCTCAGCAGACTAAGTACCTGCTAAGGCGAGCACAAGGACCAGGGATCGATTGCCAGTACCGCATGCCATGCTGGCCCCACCCCTGGGCATGCTGAGCCAGTGACCAAGACTGGCTCACGCCTGTAATCCCAGTGGTGCAGAAGCTGAAAACAGGAGGATCACTATGAGTCCGAGCTGCCTAGTGAGACCCTGTTTAAAATACATAAATTAAAAAAAAAATAAATGAAGCTACATTGATCACAGAAAAATAACAAAAGGAAAACCTCTATTTGTATATTATAATAGAAGATTTCATTTTAAGTAAGCAATGATTTTGACCTTATCTATATACAAAGTGTTAAAGAAGCTTGATAATGTGACAAAACTAAATGCAGACAGGAGAGCATACAGCGTGACCAGTCAGCCCATGTTAGAAGCAGAAAGAGTGACTACACAGTCATTGCCGAGAACTTCTGGTTCCTAAAGTTAGCTGTGGTGAATATAATAAAAAGCTATTAAAGGGGCTGTGGTATGGTGTTAGTCATAACAACTGAGTCAACCTGAGCACGGGTGGCACCAACCAATAGGCGTAAAGCCTGGATGAAACAGAAAATGAAAAGGGCAGCCTTGCTGCTTTATACCTCCTGCCTGCCCTGCCCTGGACTGTTGCTCTTCTGCCACGTCCTCTGCCCTCTCTCCCTGCCTTGGAGCCAGTCAACTCTGGTCTGAAACCTCTACAACTTGTGAGCAGAAAGTATTTTTTCCCTCCTTTAATCTGTGGGTATCATCTATTTTGTCCCAGCAAAGTAGCTAAAACAGAATCCCTCAAAAACTAAGAGAGAAGACAGTGGCTTCCCCTATTCTTCCAAAGTCAACTGACTTCATCTTCCTCTCTCCTGAGAAGTTTATCTTGATCTCACAAGTACTTAGATCTTCAGGAGACTTG
>NW_004524580.1:12633737-12634462 GCF_000260255.1 Octodon degus
CAAGCCAAGTGGCCCTTGAGATGACCCATGACCCTGTCAATTATGTCCATCAGTCTTACACAGAGAGGTCCATGAAAGATGCCCAGTTCAGGTGCACATCTTTTAAAATCTGAAGGCCTGATTTATCTGCATCCTTCCAATTCCCCTGCCATCCTACCATCATTTTTTCCATTGATGTTACCTTTTTGTTTCTGTTGTCATGAATCTGAGCACACCTTCCTGGTATCTTCAATAAATGTCGCTTCTGCTTTTCCCATTGGTTGTACACTTGCAGTTCTCTGCTCACATGCCCAAGGACCTGGAACCTATTTCTTGGATGCCTCATGGATGGTATCTATATCGTAACACTTGTTTTCTGTCTTTGGAAAAAGATTGTCTTAACTGAAGCTGAGCCAGGCCAATGGAAGCGCTGAGAGTGCTGAGATTCAGGGCGTGTGACTCCTGGATCCACATACCGACGGGTTCTGAGTCAGCTGTATGAAGCACACATGAACCTTTCCTTATTCTAGGAGGAAAGTCAGCAAATATCCCTGGGCTCTAGAGCAACAGAAAAGATGGAAGACTGCACTGTCAGAGTTTAAAGAGAAAGCGTTCTTAAAACAAAAAAAGAAGAGTGAGATCAAATGTATTATTGAATGGATGAGAGAATTCTAAACACAGACAATGAGCATCTAAGCATTTCTCCTTGCTGGATCTGGGGGAGATAATACAGTATTTTTAGAAAA
>NW_004524580.1:12634763-12639862 GCF_000260255.1 Octodon degus
TGTCTCTCTCTGTCTCTCTCTCTGTGTCTCTCTCTGTCTCTCTGTCTCTCTCTGTGTCTCTCTCTCTCTCTGTCTCTCTCTCTCTCTGTGTCTCTCTCTGTGTCTCTCTCTCTGTCTCTCTCTCTGTCTCTCTGTCTCTCTCTCTCCTCCTATTACAAGTGCTGTTATCGAGTAGCATCTTGCCTCTCTGTTTAAGAAAGCTCTAGCAGCTATAAAGTATACATGCTGTAAGCTTCACATCTTAAAAGAAAGTGATTCCCTTGTCCAGGAACCTCCTTGCCACTGAAGTCACACTATTTCCTTGGGCCCGAGTGTCATGCGCTTGTAAGCCAGTCACTGTAACCAGAGGAACTTGATGTACTAGCTGAATGCGAGTGATAAGTGTATTTCTTGGTTCTGAAAGTTAAAAATCCCTTTCATGCAAACCATATGAAGTGAGAACAAAAGAAGTGACCAGATTAAAGAACAAAAATATTTTCTGAAGATGCAATAAACTAGCCCTTAATGCAAAGATTTAGAAATCATAGAATATGGAACATAGAACTGGTAATATGGAAACAGAACTGCTATCCATGAATTGCATACTCCGGTGGGCTTAGAAAAAGAAGATACCAACATCAAATACTGACCAAGTCATTATATCATTTTAAAGCTAATGCCCAGATGGAAACTGGGAGATGAAGAATATCTCAGTAATGATTGAAATGAAATTCCTGTCCAGCATAAGAGGCATGCAGGAAAACAAATTCAATGAAATGATAAATATACAAATATTATACAGAAAGTAAGGGCTGGCCAGATAGCTCTGCAGATTAAAGCACCTGCTTAGGCAGACACAGAGGCCATGGTATGATCTCCCACCCACCATGCTGGCCCTGCCCCTGGGGCAGGCTGAGAGGGCAAATGAGACTGATTGTGTTGGTGCATGCCTATAATCCCAGTACTTGGGAGGCTGAAAACAGGAGAATCACTATAAGTCTGATCTGTTCAGCGAGACCCTATAGACCCTGTACCAAATACATAAAAAAAAAAAAAACAAGAAAGTAGCACACATGGACTTGTGGAGTAAGAGTAATACCACTTCACAAGTATCCTGGACTTCCTCAGTCAATGCTGCCCCAGCAGTTTCTGAGCTTGCAAGTTTACACAAGATCTCAGAAGTCATGGCTAGCCATCAGAGCAATACCAATGTCTGAGGATTACAATTTGGACAGTGTTCCTAGTAGCATATTTATGAATTAAATTTGCAAAACTATAACCCTTCATTCATGGAACCACTTACTATAAGCTATCTTAAAAACTATGGCTTCAACTCCACAAATTTATCACAGAAACTTAGAGAAAATGAAATGAAAGAGATTGTTTTTGCTTAGGGACAAAGATTCTTTAAAGACAAAAAATGTTTAAAAAGTCAGAATTCTGGATCATGTATGAAAGGTCCTTTTATGTCTCTCCAGTTTAATTTCATTTATTAAAAATATTAAATATATGCATCTATACTTCAAGTAAAGGAATCTCTTTTTTATTAGCATTTAGGGTATTTTTAATGTGAAATAATAGAGAAAAGCTTCAAGAGTGATTTCAATGATAAGCACATATGAAGTGTTTAAAGTCCTAAAATCTTATATTTTTTGCCTACATACTGCAGCAGAATAAATAATGGGACCAGATAACATCTAGGCCTGGCAAATAGCTCAGCTTTTAACATCTTTAAGCTTGATGAGCAACAAAATGTGAATTTTAGTATGGAATATGAAACAAGACTCACTTGTATACTCTGAGTATAAATTAGAGCATGAATTTTCAATAACCAGAGCTCCATAAGCTTACATAAACATTTATTCTTAATAGGTGGAATTGCAGAAGCAGATTCACAGCAGTCGTTCCACATCCCATGATGGTGCAGAAGCAGTTTTCTCTTTTAACACACAAGAATATTTGAAAATGAATTCATCTTACATCCCTTGATAGCTTGGTGGACTTGGTGTTCTGTTCCGCAGAGATCTCCCATATCCAAAATTAATACGTGTAAAAGTCAAAAATTACACTAGGGGCACATACCTGTAACCCCAGAGCTCTGGAAGGCTAAAGCAGGACAGTCACAAGTTCAAGCCCCATCTGGGCAGTTTAGCTACCTAGGAAGCCCTGAATGTGGCTTAGTGTGAGGCCCCTGGGTGTTTTCCCCAATACCAGAATAATAAATCAAATAAATTGACTTTATTTGGTTACTGTATATCTGTGGTCTAATAAAAACTGTTTCCTATAGAAAAAATATTTTATTAATTATTAGATTATATAGGTTTTTTCCCTCCTGGTAACTAATACATTTATTCAAAAATACGTATTTTCTTTGTAATACTCATAATGTATTGAATAAATAATTTTTAAAAGCCCAAAAAAATAAAGTTTGATATTTTTACATACAAGTTTCACTAGCTCTCAACAGACTGCTACAGCCTAGCTGCCAAACATTTATGTATTAATTTTTCATGGCAAGATACCAAACCTTCCCTTTTTTTCAAGTTACTATAGTGAGCTGAAAATCTTTTCATTTAGTTCTGAATTGAATCGATGGGGAGCAAGTGTGCATGCCACTCAGAATACATCACAGAACGATTTTCCACTCTGACTTTCCTGTGGGAGGACCCTGCTCCAAGCCAGAGGTCTGGGCCACTTTCGCTCACATCATCTGTACTTACTTAGAGAATGCAGGACCACAGTACTTTGAATCCATTTTCATTTTTATTAGGTTTTGTTGTAGAAACAAATATCCTGGGCACATATAATAACTGTCCATAAATCAAGGAGCTCTAGGAAAAAGAAGGTGTCCTTTTTATGCCCTTTGAATGAATGTATATGTGCAGCAAGTTTTTAAATTGTAATTGATTGAATAATTTAAACCAAATTGACCAATCAAATATTTTAATTATTCTCTGTGGTTTAGCTTTTACTTATCTAGGAGTAGCTCTACTGAATGGAAATAAAAATTATAGATTCTTTGGTTAGGTTTTCTGAATCGTAATATTTATTTGCTACCTGAGTGACTGGGAATGAGAACTCAGATAACACAGGTGACAAAATGTAATTCATATTATCTTGGAGGAAAAGAGAGAGTCCTTTCACTTCTAGAGCTAGCAGTGTGTAGATCCAGGTATTGCAGGGGCCAGAGAGACAAAGGTACCAAAAACTCTATTTTGTTGTATATTCCCTATTTTCTTTCTCTCATATAGTCTTTACTTTCGATTGGATTCTTCATGGTATCAAAAATGATCCCTGGGGCCGGGTATATAGCTCAGCAGTACAAGAACCTGCCTTGCAAGCTCAAGGTCCTTTTGATTCCTCGTAACCACTCCCCTCAAAAAAAGACCTCTGGTAGTTCAAGACTTAAGGCATTTTTCAACTGAGGCACACATATTCCAAGGTAATGATTCCAGTTAAATTTTTCTATAAGTTCTTCCTAAATATGTAGTTAGATGAAGAAGAATAATGAGTAACCAATCTCTATAGTTTGATGAAAAGAAATGACATAGGCCTAAATGCAAGAACTCCAAAAGGTTGAGGATGGTTCCTATTAGGAAAATATTGTGTAGAGATAAACAGATGCAATCCTCATGTTAACCTCAGGCAGTTGACCACTGCATGACCTCACTTTCTCTTCTGCATACATAAACAGCATTACTCTATAATTTCTATAATGATTAAAATAATGAGAAAGATCAGCAGTAGTGAAGAGTTTAATTATGAAGAATAAAAAACAAAAAGAGCCTTAATAATGAATTAAATTATAAGCAATGAAAGAAGAAGGGGGAAGCTTTAGAAACAAACAACAATTCTAATTTTGAAATCATCAGGAGCAGAAGAAATAGCATAGAACTTGAATCGGCACTGTGTCTAAAGAACAAGTGGTATGCCATTCTGTTTTGTTTTTCGTTTTGGGCTAAGGATCAAACACAGGGCCTCACACACATTAGGTAAGCTCTCTCCCTGAGCCACCCCCTCTGCCCACAAGTGATGTCCTGATACACCTCACCCCAGCCACCTGCTCCACTATCCTGTTGCTACAGTACAAGTGGCTTAGTAGTTGTACTCAGTTGAAAATAACAGATTATTCTCAAAAGAAATGGAGCAAACAACTGAGGAGTAAATCATAAGATGCCCATGCCTCAGAACAGTCTTTCCAGTCCGGTAAGTGGATCTACATCACACACAGACTAGCTCTGCATTGCATGGCTTAAAGAAAATCTTACAAAGCCAGCACTCATATTTACTGTCTTCTATGAAGGTCCCAGTTTTTAGGAAGAAACAACTCCAGAGACAGCACAGTAGTATATCATGCACCCACTAAAGACTATGCCAGCCACCAAGAATTGTCTACTCAAGTTCATTTGAAACACAATGAGGGCAGGCAATATTGCTCAGAGGTACAGGGCCTGCCTGTCAAGTGCAAGGCTGTAAGCTGGATTCCTGTTATCAAAAATCAAACAAACAAACCATGTACAAATGAAAATGTTAAAGAACTCTAGATGTTTGAAGAAAATAAAAACACAAGACGACCAAACTAACAATTTACCCTATACATAGTAGGTAATTCAGAGAATAGAATTTATTTTGCAAACCATCCACTCTCATCAACATGCTTGCCAGAATGCTCTAAAACTGTAAAACAGAAATAGGCTTGACTGGCAAACACAAGGACCTGAGTTCAATCCCCGGTTCCGCAAAAAAAAAAAAAAAAAAAAAAAAAAAAACAGAAATAGGAACAAATTTAAAGCCACAATTTGAAAATGAGAAATTTGATAAACGAGACCACAGACACAATAGGGAAAAAAACTTTCAGTGAATAATGGGGGCATTGAGGCCCTTTTAGGCTACCAGAGTTAAAAAGCTAAATGCAAATTAAAATAGAAATCAAAATCGCATTACTATAATGGATAGAAAATCAAAATCTGAGAACATTAAGGCACTTCTTTAAGTCTCTGACTAAAAATTATTTTTGAATCAATTTCATTCATAAAAACTACTAATTTAAAAAGAGCTGAGAGACCCAGTCCTAGCCCAGGTCCGGTGAGTGTGCGGAGAGTTTCCTGCTACCCTGCGCC
>NW_004524580.1:12668735-12672063 GCF_000260255.1 Octodon degus
AACTCTCCTGTTTGGCTGCAGACGTTTTGCCCAGTGTATGGAATGCCAAGATTAAGACAATCATTTGTTCTCTCACTTTTTAAGACTGGAAATATTGCATCTGTCTAACAGATATCTCGTATGCTGAAAATTTCTCTATTATCTTATGGATAAACATATTTAGGGCTAATTCCTTAAAATGAGATACTGAATTCATCAGGAAATGTGAGTTTTTCCTTAAGTAATCTTAAATAATTAAATATTTAAAACTTTCTTATATAAATGTGCGACTTTCTGTAAATGTAACAAGAAAGTATGAAAATAATGGAAAATTATTATGATGAAAATTGTAAATAACATAGGCTCCCCACAATTTGCAATTATTGATTTTATACAATTATCTTCAAAACTCTGAATATGAGTGAATTTTCTATATAAATTTTACCAAAAGTGATCAAATATTACCCAATACATTTAAAAGCATTAATGTATATAGAAGAAAAGTTGTGTTGGATTGGTTTTTAAAGCAATTATAGCAAGTAATCGATATTTATCAAAAACCCACCTGTGCAGACACTGTGCGATGGCTGTTATTACAAATTAAAAATATTAAAGAACGTTAGGCACAGAGGAGAGAAGCCCAGCCATTTTTTCAGAATAAGACTGGTGGGGCTGGGGAGCTACCTCAGCAAGCGCAAGGACCTGAGTTCGATCCCCAGCACTGCATGCCGAGCCGGCCCCTGGTTCCCGAGCGCGCCAAGTCAGAACCCGGGCATGGTGCTGCATTCCTGTGATCCTATCCCTGGGGAGGCTGAGACAGGAAAAAAACTACAAGTCTGAGCTGCGATGCAAGACCACGTACCAAATAAATAAATAACAGATTGTTTAAAAAAAAAAAAGAGTAAGACTGATAGAAAAATTTAGAAAATGGGAAACTACCAACTTAAAAATTTTAAAGGTAAAATAATGTAGTATAAATAAATAAAATCCAAACAGAACCAGCTTTGCCAAAATAACATGAAATAGAACTTATAAAAAGAAAAGAATAGTTGGTCATGGTGGCATATGCTTGGATTTCCAGCATTATTGGAGGCTGAAGCAAAAGATGGCAGGTTTGAGCCTGATTAGGATAAGCCAGTGACTTAAGGGAGAGCTTGTCCCTAAATTTGAACAAGGGCTGGGGATGTGCCTCAAAGGGAGTGCAATGGCTCTGAGTTCAATCCTTCGTGTCACCATCACTCCCCAATGAAAGAAAGAAAGAAAAAAAAAAGAAAGAAAGAAAGAAAGATAGACAGAAAGAAAGAACAAACTTGATGTGTGAAAGACATTTCAATGGCATATCTGGTTACAAAAGCTCAGCACATAATGTAAAAGATAATCAAGATTGAAAGGGCCAGCCTCATAGCTCAGTGGACTAAGGTGCCTGCTTAGGCAGAGCGCAACAGCCAGGGTTCAATCCCTGTCCTGCTGTGCCGGCCCCACCCACAGGGCATGCTGAGCTGGCCATGGAGACTGGGCATCATGGTACACACCTGTAACCCTAGCTCTTGGGAAGCTGAAAACAGCAGAATCACTATAAGTCTGATCTATGTAGATAGACTCCCATACGCTCTGTAGACCCTGTCCTAAATACAGGAAAAAAAGACTGAAGTATAAGTTTGAAGATACTCGTCCTAAGTTACATATGTATGTGTATGTCAAATACATAGTGATCAAAATAAACCACTTCAAAAAGAAAAGGAAACTGAGGTTTGTTCATAGAAAGATATGCTTTCATCCTAGAGATTAAAATAAAGTACAACTTGACATTAGTTGTTTTCTAGAATCCATCTTTTTATCACATTTATTTCCCTGATCTCATATATAGTTTAAATAAAAAACAGATTTTTTTTCTATGAGAACTTGTGATTCACATGTATTTGGAATGAAGTTATGGTACACTACTATAATTTTTCAGCTTGTGACCTTAGAGAAATCTTCATTCCAATCCTAAGGGAGTTGAAAGGAATCTTATATCATGAACTTGTAAAAATGAATAAACCTAGTCAAATAAAAACAATAAAAGAAAAAGTGTTCCATTTTGTAAGACCTATACTGAGATTTGGTTCCCACAAACACAAAAAATAAGTCTTAACATTTATATGAGCTCCTAAAATCTCCAAATTATTCTGTCTACATGTGATTTATGAACCTGCCTTACATTCCATTACCTCTAGTAGATAAACTGTGTAGTAAATGACTTAACTACATTCCTCAGCATGATTCTTAAGAAAAAATGTTGTGTAGGGAGATAGTGGGGTAAAACCTATTTTAATACGCACCATTTATCAAAAGTTCATATCCATCCTCCACTGATTTATAATGGAAATGACACGTCATCTGAATTGCCACCTGTCAATGACCAAGTCACGCACTTTGTTGCTAGTTTAACATCTCCTCAATTAGAACGTGTCCTACAATCACCACATCTGACTGCTCCTCTGCCAGACGACAACAGGAAAGACATGTGTGTGTTCACCTATGCACAGACTTGGTTGTTATTCCTGGAAGCACACTAGAATAATCCCAGGTGGTCAAAGTTTCCCTCTATGGTAAGTGTCACTTGAGGAAAAGCCGTGCCTCCTACTAGTTGTGGAAAATGTTTGGTTGATGCTGTTCAGACCTACCAACAAGTGTCAGCATTAAAGCTTTCAGAATGCAGAATAATGGCTTGATCAAAATCCTACGGAGAGTAAGGGCATTCCTTAAAGAAAAAGTTAATTGGATGTAGGGAGACAGCTCTGTCTCAGATTCAAAAGGAATCAAGCAATGGGGAGGGAAGGAAGGGAAGCAAAAGGGGATGTATAAAAGAAATTAAGGACTGGGGAGCTAGCTCTATGGTCTAAGTGCCTTCCTGGCAAGTGCAAGGCTCTGGGTTTGATCCCTGATGCCATATGCTTTGTCGGCCACTGAGACCGAGGGTGGTGCCGCACACCTGTAATCCCAGTGCTGAGGAGGCTGAGACAGGAGGATCCCACCAGTTTGAGCTGTGTAGTGAGAACCTGTAACAAGTAAATGAATAAATAAAAGATTTTAAGAAAGGAATTAAGATGTGTTATGGGCACACACTACCCCACACAAGCTATGTGTACATTTCCATAACATGTACTAATAAAGAAGTAAAAATTAAGAAATACATTTAAGCAAAAAAAAAAAATGTTCTATGAAGACAGCATGAACTTCATTAAACAAAGTCACAGAGCTCTCTTTAACTTTAGAAAAAAAGAAAAAGAATTACCAGTAGTTTTAATGCCAAAGAAAATAAAATTTAAGGGAAAATGTCAACATGGCTAACCTTGAATTAAAAAGT
>NW_004524580.1:12673108-12674327 GCF_000260255.1 Octodon degus
GTGACAACTTCTATTCTTTATTTTTTTTTCCAGAAAGACAGGAAGAGACAATTAATAGCTCATGCCCTCGTTATGCACTTTGCTGCCTCCAGATCTCTTTCACCTAAACCATGTTTCAGGACTCAGGACTCTTCTCTCTAATAATAACAGTGACACATTTCCCTTAAGATGACAAAGGAATGGCAAAGCTAATCATCTGAGTTACTGATTTTAGATTAGCTAATCTTTAATGATTAGTGGTATTATATTTTGTGCTTGCTCTGAGAAAGATTTAAAAAAATGACTTTGGCAACAAAAAGGTTGCAAATTGAAAATAAGGATGGGCTTAAGAGTGCATATATATTTTCTCTTTGCAAAATGTTGTGAGCAATATTCAAATATCATTTTCTGTTAAAAATAACCTATTCCAAAATTAGTCCATCAAATTTTCCCCATCAAATTTATCTGTGTGGTAAGTAAATTGCATAACTCTAACTGTAAATGGAATTCCATACTAGGTTAACTTTTCCGTGCATCTAAAAGTTTTGTTAAATGGAATCTTTCACCTTAACCAGGTGCCCAAAAATCTAATCCATACATTAGACTTGACTAAATAGAGCTCCTCAATATTTAGTTGCGCTTTATTATTTTCCATACCTATAGCAATCATCATTTCCTGAAGATGGCCATGAAAAAATTATTAAGCTTCTCTAAACGTACATAGTGATTTTTGAAATACAAGTTCTATTTGGTTCTCTGTTAATGTTAACTTGGTGACTCTTGCTAGTTCTTTCTATTTGTTTGGTCTTTACAGATGCTTCCTTAACTAAGTCAGCAAAAATTTCGTGGACCCACTCTGTAACCTGACAAAAATATAGAACTAAATCCAGAGCTTGTTTCTGAAGCTGGTGAGAAAAAGGTAACTTCTTGTAAAGGTACAAAAGGCAATCCTCAAGCTAAGAGAACCCTGTAGGAAAGTATGTTTCCATTCTTCAAAATTAGCAAGGTGAGATTACAAAGCTCCTTGGTGGGTTGGTTTGCAAAATGCAGCTCGGAAGATTATGGAAGTTGAGAAAGCAAATGAACTTTCCTTGTGTGTAAGGGCAGTGTTGTCCCAGGCAGTCACTAGGTCCACATGTGAATCTAGTAACAGAAACAAAGAAAACGCATGAAGCCTGAGATGCTTAGCAGAACAGAAGGTTTAAAAAAAAAAGATGGTTAAACAGCAGACACAGAAGGC
>NW_004524580.1:12675947-12687112 GCF_000260255.1 Octodon degus
ATTTCCTGGAGCTTCTTAGTCTTATCCATTGCATGTATTTCTCTTCCACACAAGAGGATGCAATTATATTTTTGTCTGTGATTTGTGTTAATCAAGAAATTCAACAGTAGAATAGTATTTGTCTACTACAAAGAAGAGTTCCTCAAAACTTGGGACTGATCTTCTTTTCCTGAGCATATGGGTATGTGGTCTAATTTTTGAGCTTGTTATTTCCTCCTCCTTTCTGCGGCCGTTCAGTTCCACCCACCCTTCAATTTCTAGTTGTCCATCATGTTCACAAGACACTTGGTTCTTTCTTTAAAAATGACACAAGTTGCATTTTCTCATAAAACCCTTGTTTTGCCCAGTTCTATAGACTCTACCAGAGCTTACATGTTGCAAGATATGGATTTTTCAAGTGATTTGAAAGGGGAAATGTAACATAACTTTTGAATGGAGAAATGTAACAGATAACTTTTGTGAATAACTGTAGCAGCTTTAAACTTTTTCCAATGAATAAAATATTTTCTTCTAACACTCTGTTGCTTTCTGAAATTAAATTCATGGCTCTAATAATTATCTGCCTGTACACAATTAAATATAAATTTTTCTAATTCATCAAAGTTGGCATTTGAGAAATAGTCAAATTGTTTGTAACAGAGAACTGTTTCCTTTCCCTGTCCATGTTTCAAGTCAGCACTACTGAAGATCAAGTATTCATGCCCAGGTGTGGAATCATAGTGGATTCACTACCCCAGATGCTGACCCCACTATGTATTTTGCTTACTTAAATATTATCATTGAATTGCTATTGTTAATATTCCCTAGAATATGAAATAACTTCGTTTAGTTACCAAACACAGTATAATTTTCTCTGGATTTATACAGCAGTTGCATTCATGTATGATTGACAGTACATTAAAATTGTGCAAACATTTCTTTGTGTTTATATGTGTAACAGGGTGCTTCTATTCTCAAGTGATTTTTAAGTAAGTTTTTATTCTGTAAGATTGATTATGTAGATGTTTAAAAGTCAGGAAGGACACAATAAACTATTGTTTTTATGAGACATTGCCAAATACTGTAGAATTTCTATCACTCTGTATGGTCCCTGAATGCTAGCAGTGCACAATAACAATCATCAGAAAAATCAACAAAAGTTCAACTTCTGCCCCACACACAACATTTAATTTGACTTTTGAAGGTCCTCTACCTTAAGATTAATTTCACTATCATCATCCACAATGTAATGCAAACAGTTCTTCACAATAGTGAAGTGTTTCAGGATGGTTGTCTTCCTATTGTCTAGGAATTGTTTATAGCCCCATAAAGGAAATTCTAAAAGAAAATTATAAGGTTTCTATGGGCAGACCAAAAGAATGTGGGATAGAATTCTAGCATACTTTTCTAAATAATATTTCAGAGAAAAACATAGAAAAGTACCATGCTATTGCTAGGGAACTGTGAGGTGGATAGGATGTTTTTGTTGTGTCTGTGGTTATTTTTTTTATGAAAGAAAAATCTGTTTTATGAGTCAAATATGAAGTAGATATACAAAAAGTTTCCAGCAGATATCTCAAAGAAGTGGAAGGCCACCCAAGGAGAGGGAAGTCCCCAGCATCACACCCTCCATGGTGGGAGGACATGGCCGCTGGCAGCCCCGTCCTCAGGAGGGAGCCATGCTGCAGGCCCAGGTCACCGGTGGGTCCTCTGTGGGACATGGAGACAGCGGGTGGCTGTTCTGCAGACATGGGCGCTGCTGTTTCACTTAAACTTCTTCAAAACTATTCAGCTTCAGCTGTGAAAAAGCATGAGAAGACCCCGGGGTCCTTGCTATATCATTCTCTAAGTCTTCTCGGCTCGCCCAGCGTCTTCACCCTAAGTAATATACGGTGGTTTCTTTTAAAAAGAACCACCCTGGGGGCTGGGGATATGGCTCAGTAGAATAAGCGCTTCCCTAGCAAGTGCAAGGGGCCTGAGTTCAATCCCTGGTTCTGCAAAATAAATAAATAAATAAATAAATAAATAAATAAATAAATTAAAAATAAAAATAAAAAGAACCATCCCTTCCCAAGGAAGAACCTTTACTATGCGACAATGAACCCGCAAAGATCCAGTCTCAACTACACGCAGTTCTCTGCTGATCTCCATGGCATCACATACCAATTCCCATAACGGTCTGTCATTTAAAAAAGGTAGACCTTCCTGTAGAAAAAACTCTTGAAAACACCTGTTTCTGTAAAATAGTGTGTTTCTGTGTGCAGAGCTCTGGAAAAGGCAAGTCTTTGTGGAGAAACAGACTGAGGGCTGGTACAGGGAGTGTGGGACGGGCTCGACGTCTCACAGAGCCACCGTCTCTGCCTCCAGCGCTGCCACCACCTCATCTGCCTCAGCTGCTGCCTCCCCATCCTTGTGGCTGGATTTCCTGCTGGACTCGCCTGCAGCGCGCTCCTCATCCAGCTTTCTCTTGTGGCCTCTGGAGCTGCGAATGTCCGCAGCGCTCCTCGCGCTGGATGAGGTTTACGCTGCTGTGCTGCGTAGATGATCCTGGACATCTGGCCCACCTGCCTCCTGCAGGCCAGCCACGCAACAGGAGCTCTCCCTCCAAAACACCGTACTTACTCTTCCTCTGGGAATCTAGGCAGAGCAGGGCAATTTGCTCTGATGTTCACCTGGTTCCCCTCTGGTACAAGCACTTATATACGAACACATGGCAGCTTAGAAATAACGTCCTGACACTTAGCAAGAAGCTGGAGTGCAATTCTCATGTCTTCTTTTGTGGTAGACATACTGACGGGAGTAATTGGAGACCTCACAAATGAGATATTTTGTTTTCTTTTTTGACACAGGATCTTGCTGTGCGGCTCAGGCCAGCCTTGAACTCCCTTCACAGCCCAGACTAACAGAGATCCTCCTGCCTTAGCCTCCAGAATGCCCTAGGTTACAGGTATGCACCACCACCCAGAAAGATAAGATACATTTAGTAAATCCATTTTTTGTAAGGCTTACAGACTGTAGGTGGAGAAGATGCTTTGTAATTTTTTCTTCCTCCACCAAATATTGCAAAATATTAATGTACTTGGCAAAAAGTACATTACAAATGCATGATTTTAAATTGCAATAAGGCTGTCCAGAGTGAGAGCTATTTTTTTAAACATTTTTAAGCATGCAATATATCACTATTAGCAATAGGAATGGTGCCGGGTGTGGAGGGGCATGCCTGAAAGCCCAGTGTTTAGGAAGCTGACGGGAGTAATTTGAGACCTTCCAGATGATTGTCATGAGCTACAGGCCACCCTAGGCTACATAGTAAGTTCAGTACCAGTCTGAATTACAGAGTCAGACTCTCTCTCTCTCTCTCTCTCTCTCTCTCTCTCTCTCTCTTTCTCTCTCTCTCTCTCCAGTACCTGGGAGTGAACTCAGGACCTTGCACTTACCAGGCAAGCACTTATTCTAGACCCTATCTCAAACAACAACAAAAAGACTAATAGGAATGATATGGTACAACTAGTTCATTGAAACTAATTCATTTTATAGTTAAAATTTTGGGCCACTTGAGCAGTAGCTACTCCTAATTCCCTCTTTCCTGGGGCTGAAACACCATCTTTCTTTGTAGTTCTATCAGCTTAGCTATTTTAGACACTTCATATAAGTGGACTCATATAAAATTTTTTACTTCTCTTTCTGGTTTATTTCATTTATTCCAGTGCTTCAGGTGCACCCATGCCTTTGCATACTGCACAACGTACTTCTTTCTTTCTTAACTATTGTGTTCTGTGTATCCACTACATTTCACTTACTTATGCATCAGTCCATGGATATTTAAATCACTTTGGGCTGACCTGATAGCTCAGTGGACTAAAGTACCTGCTTAGGCAGAGTGCAGCTGCAGGATTCAATCACCAGCATGCTGGGCCAGTCCCACCCCCAAGGTCTTCTGAGATGGAGATTAAGACTGGGCATGGTGGTTCGAGCCTGTAATCCCAGCACTTGGGAGACTGTGAACTGGAAAATCACTATGAGTCTGATCTACGTAATGAGCCCCTGTAGACTGCAGAACCTGCCCTAAATACAGAAAAAAACCAAAGTAAATTGCTGCATATGTTAGATATTAAGAATAACGCTTCAATGGAGTGCAGTTATTAATTGATTCTTTATCTCTTTGTTCATTGTTGGCTTCTCCTTTGCAAAGAAATATTACTAACATATATGAGTTTTATTTTCTATTCCTGATGTTCTGGAGTTTTCTAAATCCAACTATGAGATGTAGTGTTGACCTGATATACAGGTATAATGGGTCTAACAAGCCAATATTCACCTATGAGCATGTGTAGGTGTTAAGATTTACTGTAGGATGATTACATGTCTAAATATTTGCTGAATTACATTTATTATAATCACCGCATCCAGGATCCTTCTTACTTTCTACTTTTTATAATATTTTTGTACTTAGGGCTGTTGAATCTTTTGTCCCTAATGTGATACACAGCATTACATGTACATTATAAGGTTTAGGAATCACTTTCAGTGAATTGATAAATGAACAACTAATTAAAGTGACTACAAATGACCACTCAAGGCACTCAGCAAGAGACCTAACATGACTTGCACCCAGATCCTGCCTTGTCAACTCTGAAAGGATGCCTTTGACTTGAGCCATGATGGTAGATTGAGAAGATAATCCTATTAAATTTGAAGTTGAAATTGGGGCATCTTTTTCCCTCCTATGCCTGCCTCAATAGGTGACCAGGTCAAGACGAGCCACGAATGCACAGTTACACTAAATCTTTAAGTGTTGCACCCTATGCCACAGTCTGCACAAATGAACCGACACAACTAGATGACCTCTGTAACTAAAGAACACACAGGCACTGGCTTCAAGTCTACTGAACACATCTGGGTATCATTGCCTCATGCCTGCAAGGTCAGGATGGGCAGCTTCTACAGCTAAGAGGCTGGTAAAATGCTACGCAATGGACAGTATAGGCCCTGCTGGATCAAAGACAAACAGCTGTGAAATAGCGAGCTCCTGATAGACCACAAGTATATTTAACTAGAGAAACAACATCCCACCCTGTGATTACTTTAGCCAGCTGTGTGAGTTTGCCTTCGGCTGACCCAGACTCTGCACAGTGCCAATTCATCATTAGTAGGATTCTGGGTATGCAGTTTTTGGAGCCAAGAAAATGGGATTGCGAGGGAGGGTGCTTTTTTGGCAAGGAAACCAACTGGACAGAACCTCGCTTTAAACCGTACTCTAAACTTTGCTCAGTGAAAGCTCTGCAGTGTTAATGTTGAGAATAAACGTCTCTCTGATTTGTCTACCCCTGCTCACTTGAATAAAAGAACACTAAGTCAACCATCAAAACCAATTTTTTTAACCTTTTAACTTGAGAACTGTGAAACAGAAATTCTTTATTACATTAGAGCAGTACAGAAAAGCTAAGATATCTTTATAATTTACTTTTAATGAAAAGTCAACAAATATTTATTGCCCATTGGTTGCGTTACACCCACTTAGTGGTTACTTCTGAAAAACTATCATGATTCTTAAAGACTGTATGTTCTACTAATAAACTCAAAGAAAATTATGCTTGTGGGTGTGACTGGACAGCTAGACCACGAATATTGCTACGTCTCATACACAGGTGCCCTCCCCGCACCTCGACCTCATGCCTCATATGTGAGGCTTTTCTGAGGTTGCTGTTTCTAGAAGGTGTGACACTGGGGGCTTAAGGGTGCATGGTGCTCAATTGGTCCACTGATTGATTTCACATATTTCTGGATGTTGATAGTGGGAATGCCCTGCCCTGGGTGTGTGACATCAACCAAAAAACTTATAGGCTGGACGGGGTAAAAGGGAAAGGGAGGCTTGCTTAGCAGCCGCTGCTGCTCCTCTGTTGCTTTGCTGCCTCTTGCTTGGTCTACCATGAACTGTTCCTCTTCTGTGATGCCCCTGTGACATGCCACCCTGTCTGGGAGTCAGCTGACTGTGGACTGAAACCTCTATGAACTGTAAGCCAAAGCATACCTTTCTTAAGGCCAGGGAGATGTCTCAGCGGCATGAGCCTATCAGTGAAAGGTCCCAAGTTTAATCCCCAGCATTGAAAAAAAAAAAAAAAGAGTTCTACCAAAATAAGCCTTCCTTCCTTTAACTTTGAGTATCAAGTTTTTTGTCTCAGCAACAACAAAAATAGCTAAGACAAATATATATTTTCTTTCTTTTTATTTATTTGGTATAGGGTGTTGCTATGCAGCTCGGACTCATGGTGATCCTCCTGTCTCAGCCTCCCCAGCACTGGGATTACAGGTGTGCACCACCACACCAGTTTTCAGTGGCTGGCTCAGCACAAGGCTGGCATGGCATGCATTGCCTGGGATTGAATCTGGATCCTTGTGCTTTCCAGGCAGGTGCTTAGACAGCTGAGCTATCTCTCCAGCCCCAAGATAAATATATAATAAGATAAAATGAAAGGACAACATAATACAGGGCAATCATGACAAGAAGGAAGTCTGAAGGTAATGGAAATGTCCCAGACAACTTTGAAGTGACATCTGAGATTGTATGTATCATCTGGTTAATATTTGGCTGGACTCAGACTGAAACTCTCCCTCCTCTCCCTCTCACTCCCTGAGGAGCTTCCACACCAAATGCTCATGTTCCTTCCAGCATGTAAGTGTTCTTGCATGCACTTCGGACAGATAACACAGCATTCTCAGTCAGCAGTTCATCAATCTGGATGAGGCTCCGAATCCCAGCTAGGGCTCACTAACTACGCAGAGATCAAAGCCTCCCTGTAGTGACATTGCTGCACACGTGGGCGGAGACACAGGTATGTGCTCTGGTTTGAACCCTCCCTGAGGTGAACAGTCAGGCATGTGCTCCTTCCCTGTGGGTTCCTGTGATTTGCAAGCCAGGAGCTGGTTAGAAATCCCAAAACTCAGTCCTCAGAAAACTTTGGAATCAGAATCTGCATTTTAAGAGAAGCGCCTCAACTTCCAAGTGTCTTCATGGTAGTCTGTGTAGACATACTCGTGCACACAGACTGCTTTCTGAATGAAAACAAACACACACCAAGGAAGTCAAATATTCTTCCTCCCAACAAAATCTCTTCATGAGATCCCGTATGAATGTGGTTAATTCTTGGACTTATAAAAATGTGGATGGACTTTCTCTTCCACATTTTTATAACCTGGAAATAATTTGTAAGATAATATATAAGCCCAGAAATCTATCATACTAATTCTGGGTAATTTGATATTATGATAATATAATTATCTATTAATTAACTATTGAAGCATTTTTTTTAGAAATTTCTACAGAGAACTCTAAAAATCAAATTTTCCTTTCTCATACCTTGGAAATATGAGCAGGATGTTCTGCAGGTTTAAAACTAGAAAATGTTCCAATTTCTATGAATGATTTTAGAGAGGTAGATTTCTAAGGATTTGGCAAACAATTTGACACTTTTGTTCTCCTTTCTTTTTTCTTTTTAATGACTAGACACAAGGAATATTTCTGAGATCAGAATTTCTTTCTCTATAAAGTATGTATATATTCATATGTACGAAGTACATTAAATAAATAGCTACATAATACACTAACTATGTAGCATTAAATGCAGTGACATATCCAGTAAAAATCATAAACCTCAAAACCATATAAAATTATAGCCACAAAATTTCCATAGCTGGCAAAGTAACATCCTAAAACCCTAACATCACCACCAAGGGACAAAGTAAATGTATCACAGAACATATTTCTCTTCAAATTCACAACAACGAACAATTTATAACTGTGACTCAAGCATTGTATTTGGAAGTGAATAGTCTGCAGAAACAGCAACCTGCAATACCGTCAGGGACTGGCAAAAACTGCAGCCAGACCCAACGGCCCACATTTGGTTACTCACAAGCATGCAGTTGGGAAAGTGTTTAGTCTGTTTAATACCTAATTTTCAAGTTGAAGGCGTTTCTGCATCATTAGAACTCCAGATTTATAACACAGGAGAAAAATCCACCTGGAAAAAGGTGAGGGCTGTTTGTAGCATGACATTTGGTCCAACTCAATATGGTACACTTAAGACTGCCGCTCATTGGTAGGGTTAGCTGGGACGATCAAAGTGTATCGGCCATCGGCCGTCCAACTGTCAGCAAGTATGTTACCGCTTCAGAAGATTCAAACAATTAAAATACCTTGAAATAAAGCATTAGAATCTTATTATAAACTAGCAACAACAATAATGACAAAAAGAAAGCCATACACACAGAAAAATTCAGAGATTTTCCCTCCATTGTTAAAAAACTTTTGTGTAGTCTATTTAATTTCCACCTCAGTATAATTCTGTGAGTTCATAATAGTGAAAATTTCTTTATTGATTGTCAAAAATACATATTCTTTAAGTATTTATGAACTCATCTTCCATCTAGAATACACTTTCCTGAAATAACTGTTCTGTGGCTGGGCCATATTTTCTAATACAGTGACATAAGCTATAAAGAGGAGGAAGATATTTGGTAATATTTGTAATTTGACTTATTGGCAAACTTGGGATTTAAAAAGGAAATATACACTTTGAAAACCAATTCAATTCATTTGCTGGTTAAATTAGATTATAGTCAGTTTTACTAAACCTGTCACTCTAATACAGTTATAAAAGTGGTTCATAGAATAATTTCAGGAGTGCGTAAAATTCATTTGACTATGTAGCATAAAACTGAACTGTCTTTATAAATGAAAGATACAGGGGCCGGGGAGATTGGCTCAGTGGAATAAGCACTTCCCTGGCAAGTGCAAGGGCCTGAGTTGAATCCCTGGTTCTGCCACAAAAAAAATAAAATAAAAATTTTTAAAAAATAAATGAAAGATACATGCTGTTTCTGTTTCATATGGAAACTACAAGAATAACAACCTTGCTAATTAATTCTGACTAATCTTTAGCAACACTAAACAATGTCATTCAATTTTTCTTCAAATTGTATTCATTGGAGGACAAAAAATACATAAATGGGAGTTTTTAATAATCAAGACTCTATTGGCTGGGGGTAAATAAATTAATGAAGGAATTTCAAATATACTGAAAACTGGGTTGGCAAGATAGCTCAGTGGACTAAAAGCCTGCTTAGGCAAGAGCCGGGACCAGGGTTCAATCCCTGGCATGACATGCCGTGCTGGCCCTGGCCCCAGGCATGTTAGCACACACTTGTAATTCCAGTGCTGGGGAGGCTGAAAACAGGAGGATCACCATCAGTTAGAGCTTTGTAGTAAGACCCTGTACCAAATACATACATACATACATAAAATAAAATAAATATACTAAAAACTATCTTGAAAAGAAAACAATTTTGCAGGATACAGTTTTCTGTCCTATGTCAGTAATTCCCAAACTTAGTCACCTACTGGAACTAGTCCTATTATTTTATTAAAATCTGAAATTAAAAAATTCAGCCCTGATAATTCTGATTCAGTGAGACTCTAAAAGTAGAAAGCTTTTTTAAAGATCCTAATAGACTTGAAGTTAGTCTATATATAAGGACTTTGAATCTATGCCAAAAGATACAAATGTAAAGAATCTGTTTAAAAGGTACTAAACAATCTAAACTAAAAAAGACATGGTGATTATATAAAAGCTTATGAATATTATACAATATGAGGGTAGAACTACTTAAGATTTAGGTAAATAAAATATATTTTTTGGTAGCCTATAAAATCTAACTTGTTTTAAACCATATATTTTCTCAGAAATCAACTATATTGACCACACAATACAAATGGGCTCCCATACTAGTGCCTTGTGGGAAAGTGAATTATTTTGGCCAAGAGAGAAACCCCATGTAAAAACCTCTATAATTATTATTTCCACATGCCACTATGTCATTTCCTTTCTTACCAGCATTTTCTAGGAGATAGCTCCATCTATGGCTACTTCAGGCTTTTGCCTGTGAAATATAAGCATAACCACCATTGAGATTTCAGGAGTATTTAGGAAAAAATTCCCTTAAAAATTTTTCAGGACCCATATTACTAGATGAGATGATGTGCAATTATATACTATGCCATTTTAGTAGTTTCCATAGTTCTAGAATATTTATGAATGACTTTCATTATTAGAAAAAGAACCAAAAAATAACCAAGTATGAAACTGTATCATAGGAATCTATGCCAGTTAACTTACTCCAGTGACAAGATAATTTATTAAGTTAATAATTGATGTGTTTTCATTCCTGTTAATCTTTTTCCTTATCAAGTCCTGTTTTTAGGTCCCCAGGCCTGAGAAGTAAAGCAGGAAATGTTTTACATCTGTTCTTCTTCACTTTATGAAGAAATTTGCATGTTTTAATTTTATGGAGACTTGAGGTTTCGTGGAGAAAGGAAACGAACGAGGTATCTTTGTGGAGAGAAAAGAAAGCACCAGCCCTGTGCTGGATCTAAGGAAGGCAAATTCTTTATATCTAAGTGTTTCACTGATTGCGGGACCTAGCACCACTGATAACATGAAATGTTTTGTGCATCAGAGTTATTAAAATATAATTTATAATCACTGTCTTATTGTTCTCATGGCTGAGACAAAATACCTGATGCTAAAGATTAAAGGAGGAAAGGTTTGTTGTACCTTCGTTCATAGCAGTTTTGGTTCACAGTTGGCTGGCTCTAAGGTGGGGTGGCATGGGAGAGGGCCACCACAGGCAGAGCAGGAACAGTGCATGGCAGGCCACAGGTAGCAAGACAGCAAAAAGCAAGGTGACAAAGAAGTAGCAGGAGAAAGGTAGTGGCAAAAGCCAGTTGCCTTCTGTCTCTCGCATCAAGGCCATGTGTCCTCAGGGCTGGTAACATCCCTCCAGGGCAGGGCACCAGAATGCTGGCATTACATCACGAATCCATCCCAGCCTCACACCCTTATGTCAGTGTCACACACTCTAGATGCAGCCTCCTCCCCAAAGCCCCACCTACGCCCGCACGAAGCTTGGGGGGACATGCAGATACAAGCATAACACCGCCTGCACTTTTTGTGTCCTCAATTACCAGTTCAGCTTTATTTCACAGGTTTACACTCTGAGAATGAGTGTTTCTCACATTAGCTGACACAGACCTTTTATATCAAAATTTCCTCATTATTTGTTAAAAATATCGTTGGTCACAGTGCCTCTCTCCAATTTATTTAACTAGACCTTTTTAGAGTGAAGAG
>NW_004524580.1:12687932-12689936 GCF_000260255.1 Octodon degus
ACTGTTTCTCATTGATCTATATTTGCATGTGCTTTTAGGGTTGAGAAGAATTAGTATCTACTGAGAGGCAAAGTACCTGATAGAAAATATATGAATTTTTTCCTATGAATATGGGCAACACTGACAAAATATTATTGTGTGCATATATACTCAATGACCCACTCACAGCCACATATCTCCGTATATTTATTAGAGAGATATCAGAGATACTGAAATCTGCAGCGCTGAAATTGGATCCAGAACTATGAGCGATGCCTGAAATCCTAGTTCTCATCTAGAAGGGCTTTGTGTAAGCCTTCCCTACACTTCTTCATTGAATTTATTTTAAATAAAATGACACAGAGCTGTGATGCTCCTCAGGTACAGGTACACATGTTATAACTCTCCAGTTGTACAGCTGGAGGGAAGAACTAATCCTTATATGGCTTGGACTGTCTAAGAGCGTGCACAGAAGGAGGAAATGAAGCTGCTAATTCAGGGGACCTGTCCTGGGCCCTGACAAAGAGACTTTGACGTAGGGAACCGTGAACCTATTGTTGAGCTCTCTCCACACAGCGCCAGTTCTTTTGAGCACCTATTGGTTAAAGGGTTCATACAGCATAGAACTTTCCCTAAAGTCAACATAGGAGAGACAGTTGCTGTCCCTCTTATTCATGGCATGTAGGTGTGATTTAAAACTTCCGATTCTAGACATCTGATCCTAATATCTTCATGAGCATTTTCCTCCAAAATATAAATGAAGCACGTTCCAAGGTATACTGATGACTTTCTACTCTAACAGTGCTTTTAAGGAACAGACCCAACCACTGGGTTCATCGAACTCATCTCAAATGAGGTGATAGAATTATAATTGCCTCTTAGCATGACTCACTTTTTCTCTGCAAAAGGAAGTGATAAAAGTGGCCAAGCTCCTCTGGACCTTGCAGCAGTTCTGTGGCTGTAAGCAAATCCAGAACGTCCCTATGTGGGAATCCCAGACTTGCTCAGAGGTGTAGGAAATGAGGGTAGTGGTGGTCCACTTAGGAGTCAGAATTAAGACCTATGGATGGCAGTAGAACCTCACAAGGTATAAGACTGGTGAAGTGTAGATAATAAAGAGGCCTAGAAGATTAATCTCTGCTTTGTACAACACTGCTATTTTTAAAAATAATTAAAAGAAAATGATATGTCTGAGATTTGTTTTTAAGTGTTCCATAATTACCAGATTGTCACCCTTTCATAATTTAAGGTGGCTAAGTGGGAGTTGAGGAGGATTGTTCACCTCTTTTATGTGTGTAGTTGAAAGTTCTATAACCAATTCATCTAATTGTAGCTCAGAAAGTGGTGTCATCTCTGATTTTAGCCACCTCTGAAAAAGCGACCCCTTCGAAATTTCCCAACCTTCAATGATGTTTGGCCTTTCGTGTATCCATATCTCTGTGGAAAGCGTTGTAGTTGCATCATGAAGAAAGATACGATGCTGAAGTTGTAGGTCATAATCAATAAAGTGGTTGCAGAGAGCAGGGTGTGATGGCGCAGGCCACTAACCCCAGCACTCTGGGAGGCTGAGGCAGGAAGGTTGCTAATTCAAGCCTAGCCTGGGTAGCCTGGTGACTTAGTGAGAATATGTGTCAAAATAAAAAATAAAAAGAAAGAAAGAGAAAAGACTGTGGATGTAGCTCAGAGTGAAACTCCCCCCTTCAATTCACACTTTCAGCAAAAGAGAAGAAAAGTATTGCAGCGAACTATAGTCCGTTTTAGAAGAATGGAGCCAGGACACTAGAACGAGCTGTTTCCACCTGACTCAAATGTGCTGAAGATGTAGTTTCTCCATCTCCAAATATCGCCCCAAAGAATGATCCCTGAGGAGTGTCTGCGACGTGTCTGCGTGTGACTGTGTCCTGTGAGTCGCCAGCTGTCTTTTAGGAGAGACCAGGTTTGATTCTAGAGGACATTCTCCCTTTCGTATTTCTTTTCTTTATGAAATGATGGTGCGAACATGTGGTCGTATGGCTTTGAAACTTG
>NW_004524580.1:12690581-12692060 GCF_000260255.1 Octodon degus
TAGTGCACGCCTGTAATCCCAGTGCTAAGGAGGCTGAAAACAGGAGGATCACTAAGAGTCTGAGCTGCATAGTGAGACCCTGTAACAACCAAATATATTTTTAAAATAATGATAATAAAAAGAAACTACCTCTGTTAAAAAAATATTGGTGGCTCAAAATAATGACAATGGTATTACAAAGAAGGTGGCAGCTGGCATTTGTAATGTTGAAGGTGAGGGTATTTGAACTTTGAAGTGTAGAGAAAGAGTCCTGGAGAGTCCTGCAGATTCTTAGAAAATTGACTGGTGCTGGTGTTTCACAAGCCTGAAGCAGGGGGTTCAGCTCGCTAGGAGGGAGACTTCAGAATAGGAGGAGCTGGTACCTCAGGAATTCAGATCCAGTGCTTTTCAGAGATTAGAGCCCCATCTCTAAGCAGAGGGATCTGCTCCACTGGGCCCAGCACTTGCAAACAGACACTGGGAGGCTGTCAGGAGAAGGATGTGAAAAATGGGAAAGGAACCAAATGCCGCCCCACAGCGAGGAGCTACTGCTGGGGCAGCGTCACTAGGAATAACATTAGCATCACTGAGTACGAAGCAAGTGTCAGCTTGAGATGAGGAAAAAAGTACATAAATCGTTAGCATGCTGGCTCCTTTGTGCTGCTTCTAAAATGTCCACATCTTGGGGCATCCCTACACCACCACCACCAATGTTTTGCTTTCATCTAAAGTGTCTGATGGGCTTTTGTACACATGTAGATATTCATGTCTACTCGAAAAAAGGCAGGCACAAAACCCAGTCACAGAATCATTTCTGGATACCGAGTTACTTCCCTGAACTCAGTTACAAGCCAACCCGAGTACTCTGTCATTTAAGGCCTACATTATAAAGTGAACCATTCATGACAGTCATTAATAAGCCAACACAGATGCAGACCAATGGCACACGCACACCGTCACCACAGCATGTCTGAGAAAAGTGCATGCCTACTCGAGTACTTCTTTTGGTAACCAATCAAGAGGCCATGCTAAATGTGTGCCCCTAATTCCCAGCATTTGCTTAGTTCTGAGGTGACCAGCACTCACACAAAGGGTAATTTCAGTTGCCAAAGTGACATTGCGGAATGCAGAGTTGCAAAATGACACATCATCTGAGCCTGTTCCTGAGCCATTGTTTTCACAGGATTGCAGACCAGAATTGCAGCTCGCTGTTTCATAGCCTGCACCTCAGTTGGCCAAGTGATGCTTTTTTTAAAAAAAAATAAATTATTAAATGCATTAACGATTTTGCAGTGAAAATTCCCACTCTTTCCAGTTCATGTACCCCAAGATATAAACCAGAATCGTAATTACTTTGCCATGCTGATTAAGATCTGAGTATTCTTATTCATGATTTGAGAGTCCTGAATTACCAACCTTGGTCTTCATTACAGTGATATCAAGCACTCTGGAGAAATAGAGCCAGCCAGATAGCTCAGCGGATTAAAGTGCCTGTTTAGG
>NW_004524580.1:12693399-12699658 GCF_000260255.1 Octodon degus
AAATTAATGCAGATTTCCCAGTCCTAGGCATCCTTAGAGATGGTGAGATGAACATTTGTCAGAAAATAATCAAATCAGCATTGTTTTAGGAGACTAGTAATAACTTCTAAGAATAATTTTAATACTATAATATTGTAACTCTATGAACTATCAACTGCTAAAGAGTGGGTGTTCTGAACCACTGTGGAATTGCTATTAAATTATCTCAAATGTGATAGTGTAGTAGAGGTAATCCCATGGATAGCTTCCAGTAACCCTCTGAAATGCTTCAACATACAGGTGCACATAACTTTCTCATAAAGCGTTTACTATGGAAGCATTATCCTATGGACCTCCCCATCCTTCTATTTTCGAATTGTATGAAAGCGACCAATCAGTATGCAGTATTTACAACACACCTGGAATATCACATCTACACAGGACTCTACTACCCCTGTACCTCGGATCATGTCACAGCATATATCTTACATGTCCCTTAGTTTAGAGCTGAGACACCCACAGTCTTTCCTCTCACTCACCAACACGTAGCTGTCAGTTCCAGCTCCAATCCACGTCTTCCTTTTCAGCTCTATTACAGTCACTAGCTAAGCAAGCCTCCGGGCCCACAGGACTCCAGCTGCCTCTCCACTCCTTTCCTCACCTCACCTCTCCCCACCCACTTTGTACTCAGCTTACAGTTTTAAAACCAAAATGAGTTCAAGCCAATCACCTGCTTTAAAATTTTCAAGGCTCATACATTCCTTTATGATGAAACTAAAATGTCTTTAACCATCAAGGCTCTGTGAGACAGGTCCCCGTCCACTTCTCAAACTTTCCCTCCTGCCGTGGTCCCTTCCTACACTGCCTTGCTCCGCTCTGCCTTCCTTCCTCTTCCCACCATTTCTGGTGCTCTCTCCCTGAGCACTCTTCCCCATGCGCTGGCAAGAAAACTTCTCACTTTGAAGTAATTTCAAATGTACGTAAATATTGCTCCATAGTATTAAGGGTTTCCATGAGCATTTCTGCAAGTGACAACCCATGTGTTCGTGACCCCAGGACCAGGAAATTACCACTGATCAGACACTAATTAAATGTTTTTGTCCTGTTGAAATCCCATTCAAATCTCAAAGAGCATCCCAATAATCTGCTTTAAGGTGTTCAGAAGCAACCCAGGAGGGTATGATACATTTAATTATTGTGTCTCATGAATCTTCTTGAATTGGAAACAATTTCTCTGCTCTCCTTGTACCTCATGGCTTCTACAGACTTGAAGAGTACCTGGCAGTTACATTGTAGGTTTGTTTTGATTTGTCCTTTTCTCCAAGCTTGTCACAACCACAAATTGTCATATATATGATATTAAATTATTTGATTAAAATAGAAGCTTTCTCTGCTGTAGAATTAATTAGTGAACATATTCATTAGTTAATAAGTGCTTTTAAATTATTTTGCAGAAATGTTCTTTGAGGCTTGATGAACATTCTTTTCCTCATCAAACTTTTGTTCACCAATTGTTTTGTTTTGTTTGGGGGATTTTTGAAACAGGGTCTCCCTGTGCAGTTCAGGCTGGCCTTGGACTCTCATTATAAATCAAATTTTGTTTGCTGGTATGCTCATTTCAAAACGAAGCTTTATTATTTATTGGCTGTTCTGTAAAGAAAGTTGGGGAAAGGATAGCCTTTCTTTTTCTCCTTCTATAAGCCCTTTCCTATTAGCACGCATTGATAGTATGTCATTCTCACATTCCCATGTGGAGTCAGGGCGCATGCTCTAGAGTGTCAGGCCTTTCCCCCTTCACATCTCCATCTCCTGACCTCTTCCCCTTTGACAGCCCCAGATCCCCACTTCCTGTGATCCAGCTTTTATTTTGCTGTTTATACTTTGATTTTCTCATACAGAGAAACCATGTGATACTTAAGCTTGTGAGTCTGATTTATTTCACTTAATTTTATGACTCAAGGTGGATCTATTTTCTGCAAAGAATGCAAGGTCTTTTAGTCTTCTCTCTCTTTTGTCTGTCATTCCATTATTTTACAGTAAGAAACACTGTCCCTTTATCCACAATTTCTTTCTGATTTTTCTATTTCCCTGCATTGTACATACTGATCTTCCATTAGTCTTTGTAAAAATGCAGTATCTGTGGAGGGGCCGGAAAGGAAGGATGGGAGAAAGGGAGGGAAGGGAGGGAGGAAGGAAGGAAGAATGGAAGGAAGGAAAGAAGGAAGGGAGGAGGGAGGGAGGGAAGGAGAGAGGGAGGAATAAATTTCACCCTGTCCTCTAACTCACTTTTATTCTTGAATTTTAACACAAATACAACTAACCCTTAGAATGCAACTTGTTCACCCATGGACACACAGTTCCTACATCAAAATATAAGAAAATTATCTTGCTTTTATAGTGTCCTATTTTTTAAAAAATCTATGTCAAAGTTTTGGTTCTATATTCCAGAGAACCAGCTGAGACCTCAGGCCCTTAGAGACCTGGATCTGCCACTGCGCAGCATCGTGAAGTTGGGCAGCACATTTCAATCTTCAGGTATAAAATGGCGCTTATGCAGGGCCGATTCACGAGCTTGCACGCCTGCTGTGCAGAGCAGTGGAGATGGAAATGAGTTAGAGCGCTGAACTTTAGCTGACACAGAGGCGGCTTGGCCCAAAAGGTAGTGGAAATGTATTTTGAGCAGCATTATTACTATTGGTATCAATTTAATGTATAGAAATATTATAGCACTAGCACACTCCAGATTTGTCTTCTGAAAAAAAAAATTATATATCTCCTGAGTCAGAATCATATATTGCAGTTTCCATTAAACTGGCTGAAGACACTTTTCTTTAGGAAAAAGTTAACAGCAATGAAAAAATAATGTTCACTTTTGAACATATTATATTCAAATGATACTAATTAATTTATTTCTCTAACCTATTACAACGGGTTTCTATTTACTTTCGAAGGTGACTCATGATATTTTACACAACCTAGTGCAAACACATATAAATAAATGCATATACAATGTTAGAAAAACTGCCCCACTTATCTTTAAGTACACATTAAAGATGTTTTAATGCTGATGTTCTGAATTTTGACCATAGCGTCAATATGTTGTGTTAGTTTTCTTACTGCTGTTCTCTTTTGTTGTTTTTTGTTGTTGTTTTGTATTTAGTAGAGGGTCTAACTGCACACGTCGGACTCAGGGTGATTCTGCTGTCTTCAGCCTCCCAAGCGCCCAGTCTCAACCGCTGTCTCAGCAAGCCTTGGGGGCGGAGCCAGCGCAGCAGGCTTCGGATCGAATCCCGGCCCTGCGCTTTGCCTAAGCAGGCGCTTTGGTCCACTGAGCTATCTGGCCGGCCCTAAAAGAACAGTTTTTAACGGTTGCTAATTTCTGTTTTGCTCTTGAGAACCAGTGGTGTTGGTCATTATACATTCCACAAAGGTTTGATTTCTATACAGAAATTAAAAAAATATATATTTAAAATTACATGGCAGTAAAGATCATAAAAGTAAAGCTCTAAGACAAAAACAATCAAGATTTTATGTAAGTACAGACTTTCCAAAGCACCTGTTACTAATGTCAATTTACCTGGGGGAAAAATGTAAAAGCGGTTTCTTTATTGAAACAGAAATGTTCTACTGCCCTCTTGTGGAAAATCCTTGAGTGACAGCGGTTATACACATCCTTTTTTTTTTCTTTTTTGGCGGAACCAGGTCCATTTTGAAGTGCCAAACACAATTTACACAGCTTCAATTCATTGTTCTTTATTCTGAATGTTCATCGGATTTTTCTCCCCATTAGCTAATTTCCGTACTGGAAAACATTGTGGGTTTTTTAGAGGATTTACTTCCTTCCGCTAGATGAATCAATGCAGAATGTCAACACATTTTGCAACACTGCCTTTATAATTGTGTCAGAATTACAGTGATGCGTGTAATGGAATAATTGAACTACAGTAGTTGAGTGTTAAAGAGGAAGAGTGGGAGAAATGTTCATCTTCATGTTTAAACCATGGACAGTTAGCACAGATGGAAAACTTGAATAAGAGGAAAGTACATAGCATTGAAAAGCATACTAAAAACATGTACTATTTGGCTTGTATTGTTCTAGACACAAACATGACTCCCTGTAGACCCACTATATGTTTACATCAATCCTGTGAGGCAAATGCTGTTCTCATCCTTGATTTCAGCGCTTATGACGCTCCCTGGCCCATGTCTGGTACTTTTGAGGCAGGGGACACTAGGTCCAGAGTTCTACTGGTTTCTTAAGATCCAGCTGGTTTACTCAATGACCCTTTATTTTTAACCATGATAATTCCTGAAGAGAATTTAGAATGATGATCTCTTGCTGTGATAGATCAGCGCAACGAGTTTTAACAAATCACAGGCCAACTAATTATGCTATAATAAAATGCATTTGTCAGTTTTCCCCTGCTATAACAAAATACACAAGGCTACTTACTTTATAAAGAAAAAATGAGCAATTGAACTTATAATTTTAGAGTCTGGTAGTCCAAGATGAGGCAGCCCATCAGTTTGAAGATCCATGGCTGCCTCACAGTACAGAAGATGGCGTCTCGGAAGGTGTTTGAGTGACCAGGTGAGACAGGAAGCCAGAGACAGCAGAAAGGGGCCTGCCTTGCTCCTAGAAGGCCAGTCCTCTCCTGGGAGTGCCCTGGTTTTCCACAAGAGCTACAATAGGTAGCTTTCCTCAGAGCCATCCCTAGGTTCCACCCACTCTTCCGTGACCACTCTGGGGACCAAGCTTTCTCCACATGAACCCTTGATTGCCAAATACGCAGGCTGCAGGAGGGCAGGACCTTCAGATCAGACCTTATTGATTCTCTTCTAATATTTTCTTTCCTATTTCAATTCCTCCTCTTTTCTTTTTCCTTTAAAAAGAAAATATGGTCATGTGTTCCATCACAAATGTTGGGAATACTTTTGTATAAAACAATATATGGGTTGACTGGGAATGTAGAGGCTAACGTGAGAAACACAGAGTTTGGCTACAGCATGGCAAATGCTTTCCCCGGGGGAAGCCAAGCACATCCACAGGGCAGACAGCCTCACGAGAGAAAACGCCTCTTAAACTGAGCCCTGGAGAGTGGGTTGAGTCTAGCCAGAGATTAAGGAATCGTGGAGAGGAATGTGGACACGGGGAACCGTGGCACAAAGGAGTGGATTAGCGGGGACTGAGAAGGTTCACAGGCTGCAAGCACAGCAACTTCTGCAGACTGTGCTGAGAGAGGGGACGCCGCAGAGGAAGGGCAGGGGCTGGGCCTGCAGGAGCAGAGTCCCTGGCTCAAGCAAGGGCAGCTGAGGGAATGCAGGGCCTTGCGAGGGTTTGGCTGCTTTGGAGGGTGTAAACATGTGCAAAATTCTGTGAGTTCAGTTTTTCTTTTGTATTCTGGTTATGAAGTTGTTTTGTTTAACTCTACTATCATGTAATTTCAAAAGAAAATGTGTCTTATTTTTATTTAGTTATTAAGCCTTTCTAAAAGTATTTAAAACCTCAGTGTTAAGAGGAAAATACCAGTAAGTAAGATGTAAAAATGTCGTTTTCCAGAACAAAAGTAAACACTGAGAAATTTTCCCTAATCTATTGGGACTGCGGTAACAATTTCAGGCCTTAGTCAAATATTTGAAAACATCCTTATTAAAACAAAAGTAGATAAAATAGGAGTGAAGCAACTTTTCCATTGTTGCTTAGTCATTTATTATGAATGTATTTGTGTATTCACATGTGAAAGGTCATGAATCATCTTTGAAAACAAATGGAAACTCTTTGTAGTAAATTTATTCCTGTTGTTTTGAATAATATACTAAAAAGGCAAACAATTCTAATACAAGCAGAAAAAAAAACCAATAAAGTATTGACTTCACTATTTTTCTTTTTATTTCTAAAAGGAAAAAAATGCATTCGCTTTAAAATCCAAGTCAACCTTGACAAGTCATCAGCAAGGCGGCTATGCCTAGCTGACCGGCGAAGGGCATCGAGCCGTGTACAAGCAAAGCCAGAGCTCCCTCCCAGGCTGACTCTATCTAGTGCATATCTTTCTTTAATGATACTTTACAGTGTTTTTTTCCTTTTAAAAGACAAAATCTTGGCGTCAGGGAGATAGCTCAGTGGAATAAGCACTTGCCTGGCAAGCGCAAGGGCCTGAGTTCAATCCCTGGTTCCACCAAACAAATAAATAAGCAAATAAATAAATAAAATTTTAAAAAGACAAAATCTCAGTTGCATATAAATTACTTCTTTGGGGCCGGCGAGATGGCTCAGTGGAAT
>NW_004524580.1:12699758-12701188 GCF_000260255.1 Octodon degus
ATAAATAAATAACTTCTTCCTCTATGCTGACCAGAACTATGATATGCAGACAGAAACTTAAAATCCTAATAGGGAATTATAAAATAACTATCATCACTTTCATCCAGAAATTCCATCATTGATTCCCAGGAATATTTTTTCTCTATTCTCAAAACATCTTAGAAAGGCCAGCCAAATAACTCAGCGGACTGAAGCGCCTGCTTAGGCAGATGCAAAGGCCAGGGGTTCGAGCCCCTGGCTGTCATGCCGCCCCCACCTCCAGGGCTCACTGACATAGCAATTGAGACTGGCTGTGGTGGTGCACACCTGTAATCCCAGTTCATGGGAGGCTGAACACAGGCGGACTGCTATGAGTCTGGTCTACGTAGTGAGACCCATTAGACCCCTGCACTAAAATACGAAGAAAAAGAAAACAACCGACCAAACAAACGAACAAACAAAACCCACCTATGGTCTTCACAGTACGTACAATTTTATGATCATAATGAAGTGTGTGTGCTCAAATGTAGCCTCTACTGGGCTCCTACAGGGCAAACTTCTTGTGAAGTTGCAGGCACTTGCCATTTGTCAAGGCTGAATCAAGGCAGAAGCCTCCAAAATATTTTTCTGTCGTTGCTCTATGTATTAGGAAACATATTTTTATTTTTCATTGCCTGCCTTAGTTACTTTTTCTCTCATCACTGAAATAAAATACCCAACACTCAAAGTCAAAAGGGGAAAGGTTTATTTAGTTCACAGTTTGTAGAGGTTTCAGCCCATCATCAGCCGGCTCCAAGGCAGGGTGGCAAAGCAGACAGGCCTCACGGAGGAGGAACAGCTCATCGTGGGCAGAGGGTGGCGAAGCAGCAAGGGACAGCTCTTTCTGCCCCTTATATTTTATGCAGGGACACGTTTAGGGGAGGTAGTACTCTCTTCCTTAAGGCGAGCGTCCTTGACCTTAGTGTCACACCATGGATCCATCCCAGCGTCACACACTTAAGATCCAGCCACCTCTGAAAAAGCCCCACTTATGACTGCGTGAGGCTTTGGGGATGTCATTACAGAAGCCGTAATATTGCCATATGCATCATAAATCCTGTGTATGAGAATACAAAGGAAGAAAAGTGAAAGCGTTTCTCCATGGCACGCCCCCTAGCGGTATTTGCTTACTCTGCCTGAAAGTGGAGAATGCATTTTAAAGTCTAACTTGAACCAGTTTAAAATTTGAAAAATTAGAACAAGTAAAGTGTAGTGTATATAAACTACTATGTTTTCTAAAGGTACAGAAAAAGGCAAATAACACTTTAATGAGAAAATGATGTGTTGTTTTTATAGTTGAAATGACCATAAAATTTAACCAGAAGTTAAAAAAATCTCTTCACTCTTTTTTATTAATACAACTTATGATGAAGACTTGTAAATAAAATAGAAAACAAATCCTATGATGGAAA
>NW_004524580.1:12703303-12723018 GCF_000260255.1 Octodon degus
AGGCTGGTATCCAGCTCACAGTGGTCCTCCTGCCTCATCTTCCTGAGTAGCTGTATTATAGGCAGGAACCACTACCCAGATAGAACAACGTATTTTTAAACTACTATTACAGTCTTCTTCTCTGACAAAATTCTATTGTAAAATAAATGTCAGTGTCTTCTAAAGAAATTTCATCTTCTGTATTATGAAACTGAGTATGTCATGAAATGAGAAAAGAACAACAGCGGGGGTATGACAGAGAATATAGTTTCTCTTAGTTACACAGTACCACGAATAGTGTCGCACAGTGCAGATGGCACATTTGTCACCATGCAAATAAGTGTGCAGTTTTTGTTTTCGGTGGTGATAGTGTATGTGCATTTTAACGATGGTGGAAAAAATCGCTGTAGTGTGAGAACAACAGTACAATGAATTTAGGACAACACCTTAGTCCACCTTTTTCTTTTTATGTCAACATGACAGTGTTCTTTTTATAATATTATTTTTCCTTTTATGTGTTTGATACACAGTCTCACTACCCAGCTTGGGCTCATAGTGATCCTCTTGTTTTCAGTCTCCTTAGCACTGGGATTACAGGCACACACCACCATGCCTGGACTCATTCACTGGCTTGGTGCACCCCAGAGGCGCGGCATGCCCCCTTGGCAGGGCTGGCAGGACATGCAGGGCCTGGGATCAAACCCTGGTCCCTGCACTTGCCAAAGCAGGTGCTTAGTCCACTGAGCTATCTCACTGGCCCATCATGATAAGGTTTCTTGAGTCAACATTTTAGGTAAAAATGGATGACATAATAACTCTATGAGTCAATCACATGGACTGTTGTACTTGAGTCCCAATTCAGAAAGGTAAATCTATGCTGCATTCAGTAACAGGTAGCTTATGAACAGTGTGTTATTTTAATATTTCCAGTAGAAATCTAGTCATCTGTGGATTTTACCTTTTATTGAAAACTTTATGGTTGCAAAATTACAACAAAATATAAGGAAAACTCCAGGTAATTGCTAATATTTCTACTGATTTTACTCAACCTCAAACATCATGGATATGGATCTTTGCAGGTGCTCAGGAAACACAGCAACCACAAAATAAGCTCAAAAGGAGAAAAGTAGTTTGCCTATCAAAGGTTTTAAATTATTAACATTATGGTTCAGAACTAGATTTTTCCCCCCGAAACCCAAGAACCCAACAAGGGGAACTGTGAAAGGTGATCCACAGTGGGGTGCTATGCTCTCCAGTGGCCTCACCATTCCTGTGTTTGTAGCTGAATATGCACCTGGCAGGTGGGGCCCCTTCAGCAGAAGGACTCTCGCGGAGCATCCCTCGGAGCCCCCTCCTCCTAGCTGCTCCTTCTCTCTGCTTCCTGGGTGCCACAGGCTGGGCGCCTTCTCCTCCTCCAATCCCTTCCACCATCCTGCAGCCAGCTGAGCATGGCCTAAATTGGTATTTTGTCTCAGTAATGAGAAAGCAACTAAAACAATTAACTCCAGCCTTTCCCCACCAAAATAACTTTTGGCCCTAAGTAGCAGTTAATACCAGCTTCACCTTCATTCTGTCTATGAGAGGACGCTTAGGGTTAATACGTTATTTGTCATTCTTTTTGTTCGCTTTGTGCTGTTTTTTGCCAAAAAGACACGCCAGCATAACAAGATTTTACAAAATGCCATGTCGTGTGTGTAACCCTCAATGGACTCTTCCTTAGACAGAATAATGTCTATCTGGGGCTCAGGGGATTTGAAATCACATAGTTTACAAGCATGATGTCATGATCACCTTTCAGAAGTCACAGAGATACTTAAAGAATGGATAGCAAAGAAATTTCCACGTACAAATTCACATAGAATTTTCGCACTGATGTGGAAGCTGAAACAGCCTCATTGAGAAAAAAACCCAGTAAACTAGTAATTATTGGAGTCTAGAAAGGATAACAAGAAGGAAAACCGGAAGTGTGCCAAAGGAGCACTGGATGGGAGGAGCGAGCCTTTGTGCTTTACGGGACAGCGGGAGGCTGCAGTGTACAACTTATTATAAATATAAACACAAAACCAAATGAAATTTCATGAATTCCCATGAAATTACACACTGAGACTTGTGTCAATATACTTAACTCTGGTCATTAGGAATCTAATGCTTGGCAGAGAGGACGCTTTTTCCTTGTGCTTTTTCCCACTCTACACACTGTATTGGCCATCCTTGCTTACCTGGGTCCCTTTACATTTAAGGAAAATCAATCCTTGGCTGTGTAATATATAGATGCAAGTTTAGGCCAGAGTTCATACAAATAGTTGAAAATAATACAAAGACAACCGGTCTCAAAATTTAGATGTAAAGAAAGATAGCTCAGATTTGTTTATTGATTAAACGCTACATGCCTGGGAGAAGGTGGATATGGGTATTACTGCAAAAACCTTTTTTCTGAAGGGAAGATGTGTGACATCTATATTCTAACTGTTGCAGTGGCTTAGTACTATGACTATAAAGTAGTTAATGGATCCTGAAAGGAAGACAAATCAATAAATGAAAGAACAGCTGGAGAAGTAATTCTAGAAAAGCAGCAAAATAGAGCTTGTTCATTTTGCGCTGACTTCTTCAGCTTTCTCCCCTTTCTGCCACATGATGGCATTAGAAGGGGGTCCGTTTATTTTCCACCTCAAAAATACAATTTCTATATTCTTCACCATCTTACTTCCTTGAGCAAAGCAGGTACCAAATCCCTAACTGTATCAAAAGGAAACTGGATCAGCATCTCATAGGGAAATCTATTCCCATACTCACTGCAGCATGACTTACAGTGGACAAGATGCTGAAACAATCTAAGAGTCCAGCAAGGAATGAATGCATAAAAGAAACCAGTACATTCACACAATGGCACGTTATTCAGCATTGAGGAAGGAGCTGCGTCCGTCTGCAGAAACGGATGAACCTCAAGGACATTATGCTGAGTAAAAGAAGCCAGACAGAGTAAAATTAAGTACCTGGTATTGCTTATAGGTGGAATCTTTTAAGAAAGTGAACTGCTGCTGCTGCTCCTAGTGCTGCTTGTGTGCTCATTTGGTGAGGACCTCGTACCTGTTTTCTGAAGCGGCAACTAAGAAGACTTGGATGTTTGCTATGGCCAAGAAAAAGCCCAAGGAAGCAGTCAAGATTGAGAACAAGGAGCACATTAATTTGAAGGTGGCAGGGCAGGATGGTTCTGTGGTGCAGTTTAAGATTAAGAGGTTTACACCACTTAGTAAACTAATGAAAGCCTGTTGTGAATGACAGGGTTTGTCAATGAGGTAGATCAGATTCTGATTTGATAGGCAGCCAATCAACGAAACAGACACACCTGCACAATTGGAAATGGAGGCTGAAGATACAATTGACGTGTTCCAGAAGCGGACAAGAAGTGTCCACTAAAAGGAGAACGTGCAGTTATGCCAGAACTCTGCTCTTACAGACCAAGAATACATTCTCAAGTAGAAAAACCGCAATTTGGTTCCACCACACCTTGAATAGTATAGTTTTCTCTATTTTTTCATTTAGCCCTTCCCCATTCCTTTACTGTACATAAAGTATCTGGTGTATGTACACAAGCATATTGCTTTTCTTTTATTAAATGGCCAATAGTATGTTTTGATTGACATCAAATGGAGATGGGATGGGGAATGACTGGCTCTGTGAACATAATCCCCTTTCTCCATCGGTGGCACGCTCATCAGCTCTTTGTATTCCAGTAAGTTATTTTGCTCTCCCTATTTTAACAGAAAAGACAACATAAAATTCCTTGCATACTTTGTTTGATTGGAGAATTTTAATGTTTTTTCATTTATCGTTGTCAAGCCAAGGACAATTTTATAACTTTTTTTGTACGTAGCTGTTACATGGAGGGCAATCTGTCTTTAAGTAGGAGTAAATTATGCTTTAAAAAAGAAGAATCCTAGAGAGATTTCCCTTTAAGTGTCTTGTTGTTTAAATAAACTTCTTGTTAAAAAAAGAAAGTGAAATACATAGTAAAACAGGTAGAAACAGAGCAGAATACAATGGGCTGCCGCAGAGGAAACGCGGAGCAAAGAGTGAAAAGTCGCCGAAAGAACTTGCCGGTATGTCAGCTAAAGAAATGTAGAGCTCTAACGTAAGCCATAACATTGTCTGGTATACTGGGGGGTTGTTACATAGGGATCCTCTGTTTTATCTATTGCCATGTATGTAACAATTTCATTTGCCACATACGATATAAGAATTTCATTTTTTAAAATCACGGTATTTTAACTTCAGGGACAACACTGATGCGACAAGCACTCCACTGTACACATGGCTTCCCAGTAAATATTCTTCTAGAGTTTTGAAACTACATTAAAACACTTAACCAGAATGCCTTATTGTTCCTAGTGGTTATAGCTGTATTAATCAATTTATTGATCCTACTGGCAGTGTGATGATTAACTGAGTGCTGTCTGAAATACAAGATGAAACACGCAAAATGACTGTGAGAAACACACCATTTTTAAACTTTGTTTATTAGTAGATTAAAATGTAATGCCATACAATTTTAACAATCACTTAAAAAAGGATTTATATTTGCATAAAACAGAAGCAAAACAGAAATATATGAAATAAAATGCCATCTTGCTTCAAGTTTTTAAATCAGTACTTAGAGTACTATAGACATCTATATACATTGGAAGTATATTATATAAATATACTATGAGTAATCTTAAAACCACAATAAATATCAAGTAGGTTTTTAGGCACAGGGCACAAGAAAAATGCAAAATCTGCATAATTCTTAAGGGTGCTGAGTGACTCACTCTTAAATCATTTCACACATGTATTTTACATGAAATATACAGCCATCACTCACATTGTCCTCGGTCCCCTCTAAATCTAACTTTTCATTCCGGCATTAGTGCCTCCTTATCTTTGCTACTATTGCTCTATTCAGCTATTACATAAGAAAATATTTTGTAGTTTTCTTCAACTAAATGCCCACGAAGGCATCAACACTACCAAAATAAGTACAGCCTATCTACACAATATATTCACGGAAATGTGCTGAGAGGCACCAATTTATACAGTTACTCATTGTAATACTGGGCGTTACCCTGAAGGCGAATTTATAGATTTTAAGATTATACCATTATTGAGTAGCCAATACTATCAAATCCAGAAATTATTAGAAACTGAGGTAATACCTGTTTTTGGAGAGATAGAAATACTTGAAAATACACCAAAAGTATTTTTTTTAAAAACCCATTCAAACATGGCCCACAGTCATGGTAAGCTTTGTGTGTAATTCTTTCTGCACGAATGTAAACTAAAGGATCCAAAGGTATGCTTAGCTGAACTGACTCGTAGGGTTAGGATTAAGGAGCACAGCCGTAGAACACCTGAGATCGCCCTCTGATAAGCGAAGCCTAATGCTTCTCTTCGCAGAGCCAATGTTCAGTGTTAGAACGAACCTGGCATGGCCTGCTGATCTCCCGCGGGCTACAACGCAGATGACCCGGGCATATCCGGCATGTCCGGCACATCCGCCATCAGGTAGCCTATCCCATAGCGTCCGTTGGGCGCCGTATCCAGGGTCGGCGATCCACTCTGTTTCCGGTAAATATTTTTACCAAAATTTGGAGAGGACATTTCACTCGTTATCTTTCCATGGATGAGGCTGGCATCATCTCCTTCCAGGTTTACGGGCTCTTTCAGGACCCTGCCTCTCTTATAAGTCACGGATGCTAAGTTACCAGAACTGTCATCTATGAGGTTGCAGCGACGAATGATGTAGATTACCGGGACAGGAAGTATTGCAAGGACCATCAGGGAGATGCAGACAACCATTCCCCACGACGGGTAGGTCAGGAACTCTTCAGAAGCCTGTTAAGGCCAGGAAATAGTTATTAATAATCTTCCTACGCCCCCAGATCAAAACTTGTATTTGTCTCGGTTCTGCTAGCACGGAAATCTAGACTAACTTTTGTCAACAGCAAGCAATGAGAGACACTTTCAGCAACTTCCAAGGTTATGCCCTGAAGACCTTGTAGTTTTTGCTTTTGCTTGTTCGAGGACTGCCCTGAGTCTGTTACGATTCAAGGAAGCCTAGAATAAAAGAGGAGAGAGAGAAAAAGAGCGAAGAGGAGAGAGGAGGAGAGACCCGTTCTCCAGGATGCGTGGGTGGGCACAAGCCCAGCTCAACCTGGGCTCACGAATCACCAAATTTGGAGTAATTTATTGCAAGTAACAAATAACTGTTCTGTTTGCCATAGTCTCTTGCAAATAGCTTGAAACCTAAAAACATCTGGCCCTACAGATTTGAATAAGGGTGACAGATTTAGGTCTCAGTCATGACTCTGATTATTACATAGAATTATTAATGATAAGGTGAAGGACAAAGGCATCTCAGAAAAATAAACACTCTGCCTTCATAGCAATAGTATGTTACTATTTGGTTAATTCAGCTTGAATTTTAAGTAACTGTTAAAAGAAAACAATTACCAAATCTGTACTTCAATTTACTTATTGAAATTATGTTTACATGGCTAATAGATACAATATTTTTATTTATTTATTTATTTATTTATTTATTTATTTATTTATTTTTGTGGAACCAGGGATTGAACTCAGGCCCCTGAGCTTGCCAGGGAAGTGCTTATTCTACTGAGCCATCTTCCCAGCCCCAATATTTTAAATGTATGTAGAAAAAATACTTCTAGAAGTTTGATTAAATATGTTTTCTATGGTGAAGGACCCAACAGTTATTGGCTCATCCCTGGTAAGGTAAATGCCTCTGCTTTAATAAGGGCAAGGTCAGCAATCCCCTTGTGTTTAAGAAATTTAATGCACAAAAATCACAGATGTTTATAGCACAAAGAATAATGCTTAAGACCCTTAATAAAAGCAGAATTCAGCAAGGGACCAGAAAAGTAGACAAAACTTTGTAACAATTTTTTTAACCTCTTAAAACATCTAACGTTCTTGTTTTGTATTTTACCTTATCTTCAATCCATGCATTATAGCCCGGAGGACTTAAGACCATGTTCACAAGGCTGGCTACTAGCAATGCCAATAGCATCAGAGGGGAGATGTATTTCCACATATAGTAGTAGTATCTGCTGGGGGCAAAGCCCAGCATGTCCTTCAGATCTTCTATAAACCTGAACAGAAGAAAGAACTCAGTGATTGGTCAAGTTAACACTATTATGCCTTACATGGCACATTACATTAAAGGTCTATCAGAGATTTAACCATGAGTGCTCTATGACATTTTATGCAGAATCAAGAATTGACATTAGGAAATGGCCTATAAGACATCTAAAAAGTAAAGTGAGACTGATAACTACTACTATTTTTTTTAATGAGCAAAAACTCTCTTAAACCAATTATTGAAAAGTCTCCTTTTACTGATTACTCCTATTTTATGAACATTTATCTGCAGTACATTAAAAAATCCTTATATCATTTTTTATGTAGCACTAATTTCTTAATATTAGCAAATATCACCAATTCCTGTTTATAGTTTCTTGAAATTTTACTCTGGTTGAGAGAAGATCCACGTTTTGTAATAAATCACAAGTCCATTAGCTCTTCTTGTGCCTCTCTTATTTTCTTCTGCGTGTTGTTGTTGTTCTTGGTTATTGTTGCTGATTCCCTGGGTACCTTGTCCTGAGGTCTCCAGGTCAAGGCTTTGCTGACAGCACCCCCACAGAGTTGTTTATGAGTGTATCTGACCCCTTTCTTTCCCCTAAGCTAGACTTAGAAACAGAAGTTATGATTAGGTTTATACTGAAATTTTTTTAAAGTCAGGTTGTTGAGGTAAAATTTGCATGAATAAAACTTCTATTTTAGGTGTACAATGTAAATCTGTCAGCATACATGTGATAGCAAGGACGTAATTCTCACTGGGGACATAGCTCAGCCTCACACCAACTGCCTGGCAAGCGGGAGGTCATGAATTCAATTCCTAGTATCAATCAATAAAGACATAAATAGTCTAACTCTCTTAATATTTACATGGAGGGCCAGAGATATAGCTCAGTGGCATAAGTGCCTGCCTGGCAAGTGCAAGGTCCTGAGTTTGATCCCTGGTGCTGCCAAAAAAAAAAAAAAAAAAAAATTACATGGAAATGAATTTATACTGCCATTCAATGCTGAGGTTTCTGTAGACTTTCTCCTTGTCTAAAGCTAGTTTTTCTAATAGTCTCCAGAGAGTTGTAACAATGTTTCTTTAATATTTGCATGCTTGTAATTGGCCCCTTTCCTCTTCTTGAAATAACTTCTCAAGATGAGTATATTTAAATGAGATACATTTCCTGCAAGTTTAGGAAGGAGGAACAAGCAGTTCCCTTCTTTATACACAGAGCAATCAAGGACTTGCTTCATAAGGAAATCTACTTACTCCTGCCAGCTTCTCATATATACCTTATTTCTTTTTGCATTGCCAAGTGTCCTGCTAAGTTTGGATTCTGCTCCCAACACTTGCTTCGGTGTAGTGCTAGGTCTTGGAGGGGACTTGCAGTTTGTTAGATTCATGGATTTGTGAGCCTGGACTGCCCAGCAATGCTAATCACTGCATTTGATCTCTTCACAGTCCTTGAAATGAAAACAGTGAGAGTTCTCACGCATCAGGCCGTGAGTTTGGGCTGGCACGATACCTTCTGAGGGGAGCAGCCGGGGATGGTCAGCAGGGAGCCAGAAGGCCAGCTGCATATCCCCTGCAGTCCTGTTCATCAATGTGAGGCATGTGGCTGACCGAGTTCGTCCTCCTCTTTCTTTCTTTCCTCTTTTTTTTTTTTTTTTTTTTTTTTTTTTTTTTTTTTTTTTTTTTTTTTTTTTTTTTTATGTATTTAGTACAGGGTCAACAGGGTCTCACTAAACAGAACAGACTCGTAGTGATTTTCCTGTTTTCAGTCTCCCAAGCGTTGGGATTACAGGCACGTACCACCATGCCCAGTCTCAGTCACCCTCTCAGCACTCTCCCAGGGCAGGTCTGGCAGAGCACGCCAGGGATCAAACCCTGGTCAGATCTCACTTTAAACCATAGTTTTGTCATCACTGTAATGTATATCTGAATATCTGAATATCTTTAAGCTTCACGCTTGGGAATATACATATATATTTCTACTTGGAGGACTATTGTTAGATTCATAACCAATGTATTCATAACATACTATTTCACACACAACAAAAATACAACAGATGCTTCTATTATTGCTAGTATTCCTCCTGTTGCAATGATTATTTTGGAACATTAATTACTTAACAAAAGATATTCTGTCCTATGCCTTCTGAAATGATTTACTGCAGAAATGGGAATCTCAGCTGTGGACTTACTGATTCATAGAACAGTCCAAGAACCAAATTGGATTCTTTTACTGTGCAAGTTAGAGTTGGGGATAGCTTCGTTGAGTATCAAGAATCCTGCCTTGACCAGGCAGAGCTCTTGGTTCTAGGACTGAGGCCCTGCGCCTGCCTGTACCAGGAAAGTCAACTGCCATCTGCAAAATACAGGCTATGTTGCTTACCAAGGAGTATTTTTTTAAATACAGAGTTTACTTCTAGGGTGGTTTTAGGTTCACAGCAAGACTGGCTGATGGCAAAGACTGCCATATGCCCCCCGTCTCCCCCGTTAGCAGCAACCTGCCTCAGCCAGGCACGTATTACGTGATGAGCCTGTGCTGACCCAGCGCTGCACCCCAGGATGCATTGTGGACTACAAGCTTCACTTTTGGTGCTGTGGCACCTCTGGGTTTATAAAGAAGTATGATAAACAACCTCTATCGGCAATTACATCAGAATAGTTTCGTTGTTCTTTCCGGGTTCCACATATGCATTCTCCTTTCAACCTGGCAACCACTCATCTTTCTACTGTCTCTATAGTTTTGGCTTTTCCACAATGCACCACAGGCAGACTCCTACATGATGTAGCTGTCTGAGAGAACACCAACTCTTAGTAGTATTCCTTTATAGTCCCTCTGGGTCTTTTCATGGTACAAGAGGTTATTCCTTTTCAGCTATGAATAACATTCCACCGTCCGGGTCTATATTGGGGGTACCTTAGTTACTTTCAATGTTTGTTATTTATTAATGAAGCTGCTGTTCATAGTTATACACAGAGGTTTACTCAGACATATGCTTTCAGTTCATCGTGAGGAAATACCGAAGGGTGTGTTTTCTAGTTTATCCAGTAAAAAAATTTTCATTTTCACTTAGAAGCTGTCCAAATGTCTTCTCAAGTGGCTGCACCACTTTGCATTCCTCCAGCAAGGAATAAGAATTCCTGTTGTTCTACATCCTGACCAGCAGTCTACCTATGTGCTGGCCACTGCAGTAGATGTGTAGTCGTATCTTATTGTTGTTTTAATCACTGCTTCCCTGAGGACACGTGACAAGGAGCATTCTTCACAGGCATACTTGCCACCCTGATGGTGCTTCATACAAAGCCCAGGAGGTAACGCCTGTCCCATAGCTATGTTACTACTAAATTATTAAATATATTCCCTCTCTTTTGGGACTTGGGCTTTTGACAATAAATAAAAACAATCTCTAAGCTTTGTCACAGATTTGTTTGATACTAATTATATCCTTTATTGTCACTTAAGTGGACTATGTTTTTCACTTAATTTGCATTTATTTCTGGTTTACATGGTGACCATAATCTTCATGCTTTTATTACCTCATGGGCTATGCATATTAGAGGAAATTACTTTAAAACATATTAGATAATACCTTCAAAGGGCTTTCACGGTTACTGATTATGTACAGAAAATACATACATACAACAGAATATGATAATACATATCATTTTCTGAAATTGTTCTGCTATGTAAGGCATTAGGCAGATGTTCCTCTTATAAAAGTTTAGCAAAGCTATTGGAAGACAGGCTTTAAATTTGTAGAGAGAAATTGCTATGAATTCAAGGTCTGTTTCTGACCAGGAATGTGATGAAAAAGTCACTTAGATTCTCTCAGCTTGATCTTCCTCACATGAGAAAAGATAGGTAAAAAAATAACTCAGAAGAGCCCAAGGCAGCTAGGACATAACCAATATTCACTAGATATTGAATGCTACCAATTAGCAAAATTAAATCAAAGCTGCAGAATTCTAGAATATCTTACAGTCTACAGAAATTTAACCATTCACCCAATAGAGGAGTACACACCTCTGAAGTTGTTGAGTGAATAAGACCTTGTAAACCATTTTATGTGGTAAGAAAAGAAAGTTCCTTTTCTTCAGTTCTATCCTCTCCTAGAAGAAATAAACACTGACAACTGGTCTTTTTAAACTAGAGATGAAAAGTGAAAGCATACTTACTTATCTATGCCATAAACAAAGCTTACAGCAATGTTCTCCAAAATGACTACAATTAGCAGAGGCAATGTAGCAGAATAATCATCAAACATGGTGACAAAGTAATTTCCAGAGCGCTGCACGAATATCAGGCCAATGCAAAATGCAAGAAGACAGCAGATAACTAAAGTAAAGGAAGAAAGTTAAAAAATGAGCCTGTATTTAGAATTAAGCCTTTTAAAGTTCATTATGAATTGTTACGCTCAAATAATGTTTCAAACTTTTATAAAATGGAATAGACATTACCTTTCCTAATATTATGGGATATTATACACTAGGAGTTAAGTTACTTGGGAGTAGCCTCGGCTGGAACATAAATTCACTATGAAACATTAATTCATCTTCCTGAGTCTGTGGAATCTCATTTACCAAGCACAAATTATTAATGAGGTAAAATTGAGGGAATTTAAAAAACTATAAATTTCTACATCCTACCTCTATTATTAATGTCAATGTGACCTTTGCACATTCATTCCTACCATTAATAAGTCACTATTGTTTTAAAATCTAAATGGGAGTTTTAACGTAATGAAACTAATTTGATTTATAAGATTATAAAACTTTCAGGGCCAGCCACATAACTCAGTAGACTAAAGCACCTGCTTAGGCAGAGCACAGCGGCTAGGATTCAATCCCAGCTGCGCTGTGCTGTGCCTGCCCTGCCCCAGGAGCTTGCTGAGTCGGCAGATTGAGACTGGGCGTGGTGGTGCACACCTGTAATCCCAGCACTTGGGAGACTAAAAACAGGAAGAGCACTACAAGTCCAATCTATGTAGTAAGACCCTGTAGACTCTGTAGACCTGTACTAAATACATTAAAAAAAGATTATAAAACTTTTACACTATTATATTTGATGGCAATATTTAAAACAGTACCAGGAAAATCTGACCAAAACTAACCTCAGCATCAATACCCATATCTTTTTGTGAACAGGTTAGTGTGGAAACTGGGACAGAGTTAAGCAATGTAATTATCAGAATAGCAACCAAAATCCATGGCAAGGAATTTTCCCCAATACTGTCTAAGAAGCAGACGCATACATTCTGAACAGCTGCTGTCAGGAAAACTGAAAAAGGCTTTTAGAATTCATATGATGCTATCATATTCTCGTTAAATTCTTCATTCTTTCCCCCTCATTAGCAAAGAAGTCCGCTAAAACAAAAAGACTATATTCTATTTCTCAGATACATTTTTTTTTGGCAGAGGTGAGTAAAATCAAAAGAAGTACTGTATTTGCAATCAGTTCAGAAGAGGAGAAATCAGGCATCAAGGATTCACTCATGTGAGGCTTTCTGTCCTAACCATCTCATCCCCGTGGGGAGCATTAAGGCACAGCCTGGCTCTCCAAACACCGCTGGTGCTAGGAGGTACATCACATAGAGGTAAATACTGTACGGAAGCATATAATGTGGAAAAGAAGAAGTACATGTACTTGGAAATGTGAATTTGACTATAAATGCTCATCACAGTATACCACAAATTTCAATTATTTTGCTTAATTCCTATAACACCTCCATTAAACAATATATTGCAAACTTCATTTTACAGATGAGAGAAGGGACCCTGAGAATTTAAGTATTTGCACTAAAATCTCAGGCTGCAAGGAACAGAACTGAACTTTCCACTGAACTCTGACTCCACAGTCCATGGCAGTTTCCCTTCCCCCAACTGCAACACAGAATTTAAGACAAATGCAAGGCAAGTGCATTCATTCTGCATGTTACAGACCGGGCTTTTCTGGAGATGTGTGAGGAAAAGTAATGGATAAGTCCCTAAGTCTTACTATACTGAAGCAAAATGAAGCACAGATAAAAGGGAGTGAGGTGACACACAGTTCGAATACGACTTGAAGGGTTACTTGGGATCCCAACGGACAGGGAGGACAGAAAGATAGTATTGTTCAAATAAGTTTTCTAGTGGGAGACAGCAGATTCTCTTTTGTGATTTCTTTCCACAGTTTCTTTAACATTAGCTTTATAAGCTTTATGCTAAAGAAAGGGACAATAGAGCCGGCAAGATAGCTCAGCGGACTAAGTGCCGGCTTTGGCAAGCGCAGGGACCAGGGTTGAATGCCCTGTCCAGTATGTTGCACTGGCCCTGCCCCCAGGGTCCACTGAGGTGACAACAGAGTCTGGACATGGTGGCGCATGCCTATAATCCTAGTGCTGGGGAGCTTGAAAACAGGAGGATCACTACAAGTCTCAGCGATAGTAAGACCCTGTACCAAATACATCAATGAAACAAACAAACAAACAAAGACTTCAGTCTGCTGAGCTATCCGGCTGGCCCACAAATTGTTTTAATTTTTTTTTTTTAAAAAAAAAGGAATGCAAAATAAACGGATAGGAAAAGAATAGCTGGATTATAAAAAGTCAATGTTTAAGATTAAAAAATTATTATAGTTTCTTAACTTTTCTCCACCAAGCTTGGAGATGAGGGAACAAAGATAAAAATATAGAGATGACTTTTTAGCCTTTATACCAGACAGAATATGAATATGATATCTGGATGTAGAAGCTGCTTTCTGGGAAAAGACAGAAGTAGTTCAGCCTTTTCTGTTCAACAGCATTCAGGATAAACAGATACGGATATTTATCAAATTGGTGAGGTCAGTAATTTGTGACATTACTATTAACAAGTACTTATTGTTATTGATGAGTTATGAAATAGAACTTACATTGAACATACACTTTATATTGTAAATATATTAAAATAATAATTAGTAGAGATGATTAAAATCCATATTTAATCTATTTTTATCGCTTAGCTCTCACTAAGAATAAAACAGCCGGTATTAATTCAATGAAAAGTCAAATACATAAAAGCTCACCAGTAAGAATTTCCTTCCTGACTTTGAAAGTGTCCACAACAGGCGTGATGATGCCTTCAATGGTGCCAAACATGCTGCCGAGTCCTAGGTTTATCAGCATGAGGAAGAACATGACTGACCAGAAGGGAGATGCCGGGAAATGCGTCATGGCTTCCGTGAAGGCGATGAAAGCCAAACCCGTCCCCTGAACGGCCTGCGGAACATGGAAAACGCAACATGAATGCAAAGCCGTACGATGCGGTCGCTGTGCTCTTGAGTTACAGCGAGGAAGGACATCTCGAAGTCACATGCAGATAGCCAGGGCCACTGCCAATAAGCACGCAGAGAGCAGCTCTCCGCGTGTTAGCACCCTTCTCACTCTCAGGATCCACATTTAATTAGACCAAGTATAGTGAAACTTTAGAACTTCTAAACAGAGTGCACAGATTTGGCAGTATACTGAACATTTCATAAGGATGTTGGAATGATAAATCATATTAAAAGGTATATACTCATTTTTGTATCCCAAGAGCATGAATAGTGATTTTCACATAAATACAAACGTGTGTGTGTGTGTATTTCTCACGTATAAATAGGTTAATAAATTGGCATTAAAAAGTAGACTGTGATAAAAAATTGTTTTAATTATTTTATTTTATTTGTTTATTGTATGTATGTATTTACTACAGCGTCTACAGTGTCTCATTACGCAGATAAGACTCGAGTGATTCCCGTTTTCAGCTTCCCAAGGGCTGGGATTATAAGCACACGCCACCACACTCAGTCTCAATCGCCATCTCAGCGCGCCCTGAGGGTGGGGCCAGCACGGCACACTGGGAATTGAACCCCAGCTGCTGCACTCTGCCTAAGCAGGCATTTTAGTCTGCTGAGCTATCTGCCTGGCCCACAAATTGTTTTAATTTAAAAGAAAAATATGAATGCAAAATAAAAACATAGGAACAGAATAGTTAGATTATAAAAAGTCAATATTCAAGATTAAAAAAATATTATTGTTTCTTAACTTTTCTACTTCTAGTATTCTTATCTCCCCAGTGAGAAGATACTGGATCAACATGCTAGTTTTCATAGTTTAAAGAGACTCAATGAATTTTTCAGTCAATATTGTTAAGAAAAGAGGTAAAAAGATAAATTCTCCATGAAATGGGATTGCTAGCATGTATTAATGTGAATTTATTCTTCATAAACATTGTAAATATTGAGTTCTTTAAAATAACTTTTAACAAACTGAAACTTAACCAAACTTCAAGTTGACTGTGTTATTTCATAAAAACAAGTAGACCAGAATTTTAAAAAGAATCTTTGAGGAGTACATTAGTAAAAGGTCATTGTACTAATGATGACTTCAACCATAATTGAAGCATATAACTCTTTATATTTAGTTTCAAGTATAGTTGGCTATCATAATCCAAGAAATTAGTAGCAAATTTCCCCATGTTTTTCCTTTTAACAAAAAGAGTTGAAAATGGCAACCAATAAAAGGACATTTACCACCATTCCCTAATTCCTTATTAAAATATAAAATAGTAGCAATTTATACACAATTGAATCACAATCCAAATTCTGTATTATACCAATATAGATATCCTATTAATCATACAATTAAAATTTCTTTATTGACCTTCATCTTTTAGCATGGCTTAGTGAAATTGCTTCATGAAATAAAACAAATGTTGATAAGAAAGCATGTTCTCTGAAATGAAAAATGTGAAATTTGAACCAACACAATATTCCCTGGGCATTTTAAAAACCATTTTCCTGAAAGAAATCTGCTGGCTATCACATATTTTAACTGAATAATAATTATTTTGCTGCTCCAACATGGTCTACTAACTTTATTTAGCTCATCTTCAATCAGACAGGAGCTGAGATGAAGAGCAGGAAACTCTTCTTCTTTGACTTTTTGAACGATGTCATAAACTAAATGATAATCTTCAGCAGTCATAGCTGAAAAGTTAACATGATGGGGAATGATATCTTGGCTAATGTTTCCCATTTTCAGAAATTTAATGATCATTTCTGAGTTTCTGAAAAACAGAAAAACATAACAATGAGCACCTGGGGTCATTGGCATATATTTTGTATACAATTATGCTGTCAAAAGCTAATGGAAATTCAGCATCCATACTGTGCAATACACTTCTCATTTAGGACATTTGCTTTGAAGCCCAAAACTGCGAACACCACCAGCGTCGCCAGAACAGAAGTGAAGAAGTTGATGAAGGACACCAGGACAGCATCAAAGTGACAGTTGTTTTCTCTCTTGTTGTAGCTTGAAAAAGCAATGACACCGCCAAATCCCAGACCTAAGGCAAAGAACACTTGAGTGGCGGCTTCTCTCCAGACCTTGGGCTCCAGCATTATTTCAAGCTGTTTGAAATTAAACAGAATAGAAGTCAGCTACAAAGTAATATTTCATCTGAATTAACAATCGGTTGGATAATCACAATGCAATTATTGATATTTAAACCCGGAAGATAGTCTTTTCTTTTATAGAAATAAACTTTTGGTTTGCTTATTTCATTTCATGAATAGGAAACACTACCAAACAAATAAACAATTATTAATAAAGCTAACTACTTCACTAATGCTCAATTAAGTTTTATGCTTCCTGGTGGAAATCTAGTGACTTAATTAGGTAGCAATTATCCTTTGCAGAATTATTTGTACTTTGCATATTCAGTTAGTACTACTCTTTCATTCACAAGCTTCCTGTAATCCTTTGCTCTAAAATTACAAGAAATACATCTGTGACATCTTTGAGATCCAGAGCTCTTATGCTTTAATCTGTGGGCATATATTTCGAAGGACTGCATTTACTTCTCGGGTAATTGTCAAATATGCCAAAGATATAATCGAATGCATTCAACAGAACAATTAATATTAGCCATATGTAATGTGTCATTAAACCTTTAAGTTTTTTTTTCAATAACAATAGCTTTTAAACTGGCACTGTTTCTCTTTAAACTACTCCAGTGAAATTACTTTTATGGAAAGCAATAGCAAACAGTTTGAGGGTATCTGCAAGTTCAGATCTTGATTCTGAAACAAAATAATTTAATAATTTGCAACCTACTAAATAAGGCATGTCTTCTCTTACTTTTGACTTCCTCATAGTGAGTGACAAGAACTGTACACAAAACCTGCATCACTCTAAGTGCCGATAACTGATAACATACATAAACTACACAGAGGCAAGCGGATAGGCACTTTACCAGGTTTGTCTTAATGCTCCTAACCACCATGAAGTTATTCCTATTTTACCTTAGTCTTTGGAAGGCTGAGAAAACTACCTGGGGTTGCACAGAAATTGTGGGGTAGACATAAAATATGAAAATGGGTAATTTTCAAAATTCAATGTTTTCCCAAATACTGGGATTGATTGCTTTATTTACTTTTAGTTGTCATTACTTCTGAAATTTTTGAAATATTCTCATGAAACATAATCATGACTGTATAATTTATGAACAATTAAGACATCGTATCATTTACTGGTCTTTTCCATGCATGAAGAGTACTATGAATGCTGATCTCTAAACTACACTCAACTGTCCATCCTGACTTCACCCACTAGGTGGCAGGAAAAACTTACTTATTAAAGACGTTATTCCTAAACCTTGCCACTTCTGAACTAAAATATGCATTAGCTGTTTCATAATGTTTTAAGTGCTTAGCTACTGGCTTTGTGTAAACAGTGCAAAGTTCATGGTGCACGCCTGTAATTCCAGCGTTGGTGAGGCTGAAAACAGAAGGATCACTATGAGTCTGCACTGCAGTAGTGAGACCCTGTACCAAATGCACTTTTTTAAAAATTGCGAATTTCAAAGTAAATTACTCATACTATCATTTTTATATTAACAGTCAAAAAAGAAAGTGATATATTGATATACTTAGTATCTTACCAATGGTCAGTGAATAGTGAGCTGAACGAAAAAAATAGAAAATCAACCTTTTAAGAACTGAGTCCACACTAAAAATGTTAATGTATGTTGTTAACTAAATACTAGAGTAATGAGAAATATTATATCAAATTGTAAAATAGCTCCTTAAATTAAAGCTTAATAACTGTGACATAACTGCCCATTTAGAAAGTGGATATATTACAGAATTTCGTTGGCTTCAACTCGTAAAGGATTATAGCCCATATTGTAAGTAAATTTTGGGGGTCCAGTGAGAAAGCTCAGTGGTCTGAAGCACCTGTGTAGGCAAGCTTAAGCTTAAGGAGCAAGGAACTGCGGTTCGATCCTCAGCACCACATGCTGCCCCAGCCCTGCCCTCAGGGTGGGCTGAGCTAGCAACAAAAAAATGCTGAAAATAAATTTTTGAAACAGATTTTAGGTAAAATATGACGGAAATTTAGAGGGCCCTGGAGATAGCTCAGTGATGTAAGTGCCTGCTTAGGCAAGCACAAAGGCCTGGGTTTGATCCCTGGTACACTATGCCCTGGCGCCACCACCTGTAATCTCAGTGCTGGGGAGACTGAAACAGGAGGATCACCATGAGTCTGAGCTGCAAAGTGAGACCCTGTACCAAATACATAAAATTTAAAAAAAAAATGCTTCAAGATATAAAAAAGATGCAAGATAAATTTAAAAAATAAATTAGAAATTAAAGTAGTTTGTAATGGAGTAGTTCCAAAGGCTAAGTGTTAAGCAAGACTTCTGCCCTAGGCAAGAAAACCAGGAATGTCAGCATTTTGGCTACCCATGAGTAACACTGACTGGAAACCAGGCTTGCCATGAACAAGCTTGTTCTGCCTGGTGTCAAGGCAGCTGCAGGAGTGACCAGGAACTCATCGAAGCTAATTCCTTCTGCTCAATTCACAGAACAACCTCGCTACACATCTGCCTTCCAACTTCCAAGCCCTGCGCTAAGGTTGCGATTGTACTCTGTGTCTTTCTGTCTGCCTGCAATAGTACCAGCAAACTAAGAGGTGTACAACTTCCTTTCAGTAAACAACAAAACTATATACACCCTAAAATACATTGTTGTTTCCTAGCAAAACAAACTAACACATTATGGTCAAGTCCTCAGTGCTAACTGAACGCATTCTATATGCATGACATTGAGTTCAACTTTATTGAGTAAATTTGCTAAAATAAATTCATTGAATTTAAACTGAACTGAGTTTAAATTCTGATCCTTTTATGAAGGCTGAATTTGTATTTATAAAAGCTCCCCAAGTTATAGCCTATAATTTTTATTTCAGATGGTATAAAATGTAAAAATAATTCAAAAATAAAAATCACTGAATTTGTGTGAGACAATATATCAGAATATAGTAAAGCAATGAATTTTAGGTGATCTGTTCATCAATCTCGTGAGAAACAAGGCAAATTAATATTAGGGTACTTTTTTCTCTACAAAGAGCTTGTTGTTGGTTTTCCAAATGAATTCATTACACAGAAATTTTAAGAACCAACAAAACAGAGGGGAAAGAATAAGTAAAGACTAAAACATTCTAAAAGCTAACGTACGGGGCCGGGGAGATGGCTCAGTGGAATAAGCGCTTCCCTGGCAAGCGCAAGGGCCTGAGTTCAATCCCTGGTTCTGCCAAAAAAATAAAAA
>NW_004524580.1:12723363-12727764 GCF_000260255.1 Octodon degus
TTCTGGTGCTTACCTTCGGAGTAAACATGTGGCGGATGCCATCCATTGAACCATTTAAAAGCAGTGCTCTGATGAGGAAGCAAATGAGTACCACGTATGGGAACAGAGAACTGAAATACATAATCTGAAAAGAAAAAAATATAGAAATGGGTAAGATAAGCTACAACTCCTTTAATGGTGCCAATTTGTCCTACATGGGAAAGGTCACTCTTTAAAGAATGGATAAAAACACCACTAATGACCCCTACAGCCATCTTCTAAAAATAGTTCTATTCTTTTTCTTAAATGTATTTGCTTGTTACAGGTCTCACTATGCAGCTCAGACTCATGGTGCTCCTCCTGCTTGCCTCCTCCCCAGTGGTGGAATTACAAGCCTACGCCACTACGCACAGACTCTGGCCAGCTCAGCCTGCCCTGGGGGCAGGGATGGTGTAGCACATGGTGCCAGGGATCGAACCCCGGTCCCTGTACTTGCCTAAGCTTGCCTAACCAGATGCTTTAGTCCGCTGAGCTATCTCACCAGCCCAATAGTTTTATTCTTGCCCCTGACTTAAGTTCTTATTTGACATATAATTAAAAATTGGAGACTTTAGCTTTTAACTGACATATAACAAGTATATATGTTTATGGGGTACAACGTGGTAATTCAATACACATATATGCTAAGTAATGACCAACCAAGTAGACTAATTGTATTGTGTTTAGAAATTATAAACTCTTCCAGTTATTTTGACATGTACAATAAGTTGTGCTCTATCATAACCGTATTGTGCATAAGACACCAGAACTCATTCCTATTTAAATGTGTGCAGGTATTTGTTTCCTGTTCCCCTCCTCCTCCCCCTTCCAGCCTCCAGTCATCACCATTCTACTTTACTTACAAGTTCAATTTCTTTAGCTTCCACATATGATAACAACTTGCACTGTCTGCCTACCTGTGCCAGGCTTTTTCCACTTTACAATTTTCAATCCCATCCCTACGTGGCTTCAAATGACAAAATGTCACTCTGTTTAATGGTTGAATAATATGTAATTGTGTGAGCGCAGATACCATATTACATCCTTATGTAATCTCCCTTAAAACAGTCCATAAGTCAGGTGTAGCTTAAACACTGGTGATTTCTTTGAGATCACAAAATGAGCACGGGCAGAAATAAATTAAAAGCACTTGCTTATCAAATGACTACTTTTGCTCTTTAAGTTTTAACTACAGTTGCATTTAGAGTCTGTAAGTCTTATAGAGTTGTCCATAGACTGCACCTTTTCTACATCCTGAGCAATTAGCTACATAAGTGTTATACCTTCTGCTTCACTAATTTCCAACACTAATGAACAATTAACTTAATAGTAACCACTGAAGAGAGGGATGCTAGTCAGACACTGACTGCCTTCTTGAAATCACAATGTGGAAGTCAAATAGATCTTTCATCATTTTGCAGGTTCACAAGCAAACTTCTGAGTTTTCCTCCAGAACTGTTGCTAGCCTGTGCATGTCAGATAATAGCCCTGTGTCTAGTAGCAGTCTTGAGCTATTTGTAATACTCTGCTGACTGGCTCCAGACTACCACCCAGGTCATGTCATTCCCTGCCTAAATAAAGCACACTAGGAGTTTCCAACAGCACTAGAAAAGAATGTAAATCGCTCCCTCTGGCCTCCCAAGCCTTGCGCTCAAAGACCTGCCTGCCCGGCCATGGACAGATGGATCTTGCTGTCTTTAATACACCAAGCTCACACCTTTTCTGTAAATAAGAGGAAATCTGCGCCTTTCATTACCCAAATCTCATCATCTTTTTCTCTGAGAAGTCTTCCCTGACCATCCAAACTAAGACCATGTGTTTTTCTATAAAGTATCACCAATGTGCCCAGAAGAAGCAATGATGTCACCTTGTTTTGCCAATACTTAGCATGGCTGCAATGATGTCACTTATGGCTTGATTTATTTTCGGATCCCTCTACTGGAATAAAAGCTCTCTAAGGGCAAGGGCGCATGCGTTCTCTCCTGCTCAGGGCCGTGTCTCCAATACATAATGCACTGGCTGAAATGTGCGGCTCTATAACGTGTAACTGCGGAGGGAGCGAAGACAGGGAGGGAAGAACAGAGAGCGCTGGCTCCGGGAGCGTAGGAAACTGAACTCTGTAACAACATGCAGCGGAAGGTACCAGGCAAAGTGCCCTTCCTCTGAGGTTTCCCAGTTAGTAATCCTATTTCAGCGTATGTGAAGCATCCTGAGGAAAACTACTAATGTGTATAAAATCACGTTAAAATCAATGTTTAAAACTTATTTCAACTTCATTGTGGCAAGACAAATTTCAAACATCTCAATTTTTTAAATTCTTTGATTATACCCTTTGAAATAAACACTTTCAGATGGGAGTGTTTATTTTCTCATTCTCATTGCTTACTCTCAGAATTCTTTAAATGTCGTTTTTCTTTTCTTTTTTTTTTTTTTTTTTTTTACCAAGGATTGAACTCAGGACCCTGTGCTTGCCAGGCAAACGCTTGTTCTACTGAGCTATCTCCCTGGGCCCTACATGTCATTTATCTTGATTTCACTTAAAGCTATACCAATTATTAGTCTTTACAAATTTTGAGGTTACCCAGAAAAATGAACTATCTTGCACAAAATCTTGTGCAGATTTTTTTAAAGTAAAACTGAAACTTGCTGCCTTATAAATAACTAAAAACAGGGCCAGGGATATAGCTCAATGGCAGGCACAAGGTCCTGAGTTCAATCTCTGGTACTGTAAGTAAATAAATGAATAAATAGATTAATAGTAACCCTAATTACTTTCAAAGTGAAAATGTGGGTTACATATTAAAATAATATGGACTATTAATTTTCTAATATAAATATACTTACATATATTTGTATTTTTACTTATTTTATATTTATACCTTACATTTACTTTCCTTCCTTCCTCTCTCTCTCTCTCTCTCTCTCTCTCTCTCTCTCTCTCTGTTTCTCTCCTTCCTTCTTGGAACTGGGGACTGAACTCTGGACCTTGCTCTTGCCATGCCACTCACATACACTACTCAGCAATCCCCTAGCCCCTGCATTTATATTTCACTGCAAATTAAAATTAAGTACTAGTAGAAGATACTGTTCCTGTACTTGTATTTTCACAAGCTAAACAATTGTAAATTATCCTTAATGTCCTCTTCTCCTTGTCCTATAACCAACTGACTACCAGGTCAAATTGAAATTCCACACCTGCTCGTGTGCTTCCACCCTCCTATAACACACCTACTCGCACAATCACAGTAGCTTCCTGTATATTCTTAATTCGTCCTATTATCTGCAACCCAGAAATCCAATACCCACTCTGCTTCCAGAATGATCTTTCCAAAGATCTGACGGTGTCATACGAAAATTCCTCCAGTGTTTCAGTCTTTGCTGAGTCACTGCTCATCATTTTACCATCCACAGATACCTCAATACCTGTAGTCAACTTACATTGCTGGCTTGTCTCCCATGAACTAAATAAATTATATGCAGAAGTCACACAGGAGCACTCTGCAATATTTGGGCTTTCTACATATTGGTTTCTGGGTCTACAATGCCCTTCTTCTGAGCTTTCTGGTGAATTTCTCTTCAACCACAAAACTCTAACCCAAAAGTTACCTCCTCTGTGAAACCATCCGCCAAATCCAGGCTGATGTCAATTGCTGCCTTTATTCTGTCGTGTACTTTCCATTTGCCTCTATTACTGGACTTACTATGTTGTAATTATCTATCTAAACCATTAAATTATGGTTTTTATGAGGGTGAGGAGAGTGCCTATTAATCTTCTCACATCTATCAGTGCCTGGCATAACTCCAAAATAACACTGAAAGAGAACATATTTTTTCCTTTATACATTCCCTAAAACCAAATCAGAAGCAAAATCCAAAAACAAACCTACATTTATTCTGAAGCATTCTTAAAATGATATATTATGTTATCAAGTTATTTCATTTTCATTTATTGAGCCAACACACATTTGAGTTCTTAAATACACTAATCTGGCTTCTGTGATAAGATTCTAATACTGTTCCCTAAAAGGAAAGAAAAGCATTTCAATCGTATAGGGTGGAAAAATTATAGTCAATATTTTAAATGTTAATATTAAATAGGTCAAAACATCAATTCTATTCTTCTATGAGCAAGTAAAAAGACAAAAATACTCAAGTATTAAATTCCAGGATTTAAAACTGTATGTATGAAGTCAGCATTTTGCAGAAGAATCTGTTTTTAAACAGATTCTCTGCATTGTGTCCTATTGCTCTAATCTCACATCAAAACACACAGCCGTGTAATAGTGTTAAAAACAAGGTATACATATCAGATTTGTAAGCACTGTTACCTGAAATTATAGACATTGCATACATTGCTATACACATTGTATAGCATATATATAT
>NW_004524580.1:12727864-12742944 GCF_000260255.1 Octodon degus
ATTTCATGAATTTGTTATTTACCTGCCTCTGTCACCAGAATGGAAACTTCAAGAAGCATGATAAGGTGTCTTTTCTGCACTGATCATTGCTATATTTCCAGAACTAGATCTGTATCTGGCACACAGTAAGTGCTCAATAAATATTTGTGAAATAAGTAAATGAAGTGTAAATGACCCTTAGATTTTTCCAAAGAATGGAAAAAAAATACATATAATGAGGAAAGGAAACAATGAAATATGTTCCTCTTTTGGCTTATGTTAAGACCCCTCTAAGTCATGACAAATTAAATACTTTCAAAAATAAATAGCAAGAGAAATGAGTTTAATTGTTGACAGAAACGTATAAAAACATTTCATTATACTGGACGATTGAAAAAAAATACAGACTATGTAGAAATATTTAGATTTCCCCCTTTACGTATTAAAGGTATGTTTTTATAAACACACCTTCAAAAAGATTCATTCTTGCTGAGCATACTGTTTTCTGATTTTACCTCTTTCTGACACTGACTGTATAATTCTGCCCAATTATAAGCTTATTGACTTTGTAATAAAATAGGAAAGAAAATGCAAATCATCTGGCTGATACATTAAACAAGCTAATGCATGCAAGCAAAGTACGTAGTATGATTGTGGAAATAAGGACAAAGCAGTACAAGTAAAACAATATCACCTTTGAGCTAGAAAGAGGCATAGAAGCTCACAGTTCCACCCCCGGGGTGGGGCAGGTGCTCCGTTAGCAGGAGTTGAGCCCATCCTCTGCCCCTTGCAGTGTTGCTGAGCCCTCTACTGATGCATTGATTTCACTGTTCAGTGACCTCCTTCTGGAAAGGCTTCCCTTTCCTGGAAAATCTAGAACCACGACACCACCCTGCACAACCCCTGGCACTGGATCATGATTATCTTCTCTATATCCACACAGAGCAGCATTATCCTTTTGATTGAGTTATTTAAAGTTATGTGCAGGCTCATGGGCTGGGGGCGTAGCTCGGCGGTCTAAGCACCTGCCTGGCAAGCGCAAGGACCCAGGTTCCATCTCTGGTACCACACGCAGTGCCAGCCCCAGATGCCGAGCAGGCCACTGAAACCTGACGTGGTGGTACATGCCTGTAATCTCAGTACTGGGGAAGCTAAAACAGGAGGATCACTATGAGTCCAAATTGCACAGTAAGACCCTGTACTAAATAAATAAACAATAAGAATAAAATTTTAAAAAACAAATACATAAAGAGCCAAGATTTTTCTTCTCCATAGCAAAAGGGGAAAATTAAAATTTCAGTCAAACCCCAAAGCACATTGACACTCTTGGTTCATGCGGTTTCCAATTAACGCTTGTGTATGTGTGACTGTGTATGTGTGATTGTGTACATTTTGTGATGTGGCAAACAAGTTAACTCATGTTTTTACTTCATCTGTTAAATCCTCTAGGAAGCATCCATGCATATTAATTAGCCTGACACAATTTTTCTGCTCTGCATTTGTGTGACTGTCAATTTAGGGGCAGTTTAGGGACAGGCGAACACAGAGCTTTCCATTTATTCTTCATGCATATTTGTTTTTAAAACTTCGCTGCTCCACACTGAGGAATTAAAGACTTAAGATATTTATCTCTCTCTTCCTACTACTCACAGCATGCTTTCTCTCCATCTGTTCTACTCTTTCTTCAAATCCGACAAATGCCATAGTCTCTTTGAAGGCTTACAATGTAATAATAAATGGTATTACTGTATAAATTGTATTATATTTTGCATAATAAATTTATACTCCATTACATCAGAAAAATGGCAGTCTTCAAAATGTTAAATATTTTAAGTGCTTGACAGGTACGTTTGAGTTAACGTAGCAAATTAAACATGCATTGTTGTTTCATTTCATATTGTTTTCAAAAATCACAATGCTGATTGTGTACCCCATAAATATGTACAGCTTTAATTTGTTAATATATGCTAATAAAAATAAACAAGTACTTTTTTCCAACATGAGGAAATATTTAAGTGGTGAATAAGACAAAGACTCAGAAGAAGCGAAGGAACTGAACATGGAAGTAAAACAGCTTGAGAGCAGTGGGCTTTGGGTGTCTTTGGCTAACCAGAGTTGATGTGCTTTCTGTTACGTTTGGAATCTTATCGACGTGGCTAGCTCCAGCCTAAGAGTCTACTCCATTATTTAATATCAGAGTGGCCCTCACGTAGAACGGACACTCCAGCCAACAACTTAAACTTGTTCAGTTATTAAATACAATAACATCAAGAGATGTACAAACATCCACATATGCAATCACATTCACTCCTTCCCAGAGGTCCTTGCGAGAAGGTGAACATGAAATCAATTGTAATGTAGAATTTTAAGTCTTCAGCAGGTTTAATTAAGTACAAAGTAGCATGGAGCAAACATCAGACAATATGTGTGCGCCCCCACCATATTTATTACTTGGTAGTTAATACAATAGTTAAAGAACATGAGATTACAGACGTGCGGCTAAAGAACATGGATTCCAGATTTAGATAAATCTGTGCTTTATTTTCAACACTGGGACTTACGTTCCATGAATCTTTGGGCACATTATATAATTCATTGAACTTTTGTTTAAATAGTAAAATGGGCCTGAGGGTAACAAGAGTTATTTTTGAAAACATAAAAAGTAGTTATTCATGTCCAGAGCAAATTAAACATGCATTGTTTTTTTCCTATCATTATTCTTGCACAAATTGTCCAAATTATCTCCACCTCACATTTATAATTATTATTACTGCTTCTATGTCTGCCTGTGCCAAGGCTTACGAGTTAGCCTGAAAACATACACAAGCACCGCTTTCCTATAAAGTAGCATGTATAGAACATAAAGGGGCACAGGAAGATCGACAACAAATTCTTGCCATGGAACAACCAAGAGATACACAGAGAGCTTCAGAACACTGTCAGTGCTAATGTAAAGAATGCACTATATGAAAGCAAGATATGCACCAAATGACAATTATTTTCTGAATGCATCTTTTAAAACAACAAGAAATCAAAATATCCAGAACTTACTTAAGGCCATTCAACTACATCCTCTTAAAAGTTTCAATTTACCCTTGTTGGCACTGCCTTTAGTCATTTATATTGCTCCGAATGCTTGATGGGATTATCATACCTACCTCATGGTACTCAAAACATTAAGAAACACAGTACTCTACACTATTCTAAAAAACAAACAAAATGAATAGATCATTCATTCTGCCATTTTCCCCAGTTTCCATTTTGTAACTAATTGGTAATCAGAGAATTGAACCATTAAAGCCAACTAAATAAATAGAAGAAAGAACTTTTCAAGTATGGACACAAAAATTTAAAGATTGTATTGAAATAAGGGAAAAACATAAAGGAAATAAAATATTACTATAAAGCACTTGTATCTTTATATATGGCCTTTCCTAAAATGCACTTTTATAAACATTGCTTTTCACCAGTTTTTAACTACCTACAACAAAATCTTACATGCAGCTTGTCCAGAGCTTTGTGGGGGGTACCCGCGAAAGGCAGGGAGAGGAATCAGGAGGGGCTCTAGCATACTAACTTTTCCAGAAGACTGAATGCCTTTGATCATCGCCAAGCAAACCATGACCCAGGCAGCCAGCAGGCAGGCTGTCATCTTCCAGTTGAGTCCCCCACTTTCAGAGATGGAGCTGGAGATATCCAGTGCTTCTCGGTACCAGTAATAGGTGGTGGCAGAGCTTTTTTCACATTCTGGTTCTACATCTGGAGAAAGCAAGAAAACACACAATCATCTCAGACTATAATGTAACTACAAATGAGACAAACTTTTCCCCAGTAGACCTCTAAATCTGTTCTTAAGATCTTCTGAAGAAGTACTCCCATCTCACAGTGGAACTTAAAATCATAGTGAAGATTAAAAGTAGAAACAGACAAAAAAAACTCAACAGAGCAATTAGAAACACCAAAAGATAGCTATACCCTTTGACATTTCTTATTACCAGCTTCTGTAATAAGCATATGCAAGCATCGAATGAAAGCAAAATAAATGATGCCTGTCAGCTTCATAATTATCTGGTTAACACCTGGGCAGCACAGACAAACATGCACAAGGACACATGAACTTTTTTTTTTCAAAGTTTTATTGATAAACAGCAATGAGACAGTTTCAAATCAAATCGGAAGTACAGTTTCAACAAAGAATACACTGCACATATTCTTCTTAGTGGTTAATTGCTGTACAAGATGCGGACTTGTGATCCCACATGAACTTTTAAAATAAGCCTAATCCTAAGTGTCTTCATTGTGCCACAAATGGAAAATTAAACTGCACTTAAGATTTGCTGCATGAAACAATGTAAACTTAATATTTCAGGTAGGTGTTGAAATGATGTTTCATATATATCGGATTAAATAAAATATTTTCCCAGTTTCTTTTTTCTTTTATTAAATATGGCTACTAGAAAGCTTTAAACTATGCAGCTCAGTTTATTCTACTGGAAATGGTTCTTTATATTCTCGGATTTTAAAACACAAAACTATGAAATGATAGAATCAGAGGCATGAAAGCATTTGATTCAGCTCAGCTCTCTTTATCACCTTTTTTGGTATTTATCACCCTTTTGCAGGTTGTGATAAATCTCTGTAGCATTAATCAGGCTGTACAAACTGAAAGATTCTAAATCTTATTACAGAAGCTTGTATTTTACCATAATGTCACAGGTACAGTAAGTAACTTGAAAAGAACTAGTAAAATTAGGTGATGTCAGCTCTATCTCCTAGAGTATGCCAATCCTAAAAGAGAAGAAAATTTGCTATATAAAGATAAAAATTTTCCTCTTTTTTTTGGTATCTTTTGAAGGGTGTTCATGGTCTCACTACTAGATCAGACTCTTAGTGATCCCCCTGTTTACTGCCTCCCAAGATCTGGGATTACAGGTGCGCACCACCACAGCCAGTCTCAATGTGCCCCAGGGGTGTGCCAGCATGGCAGGCCCAGGGATTGAACCCCTGGCCCCTGTGCCTGCTTGCAGGCGCTTTAATACACTGAACTATTTGGCCAGCCCTTTCCATATTATTTTTAAAGAGATAGTATTGGGAAGTCTTTGCCTTTATCAACCTCACAGTTTTTAAATAAAGATACGCAGTATTGTGCATGTCTTACAAGTGTGTGATGCGTTTTTCACCAAAGGACACTGGTCCCAAGGTAGAGGCTGCTGAAAAGACTGCGAAAAGTAAAACAAAGTCCAGCCGATGATGACGTTGTAGTAGAGAGCCACAAAATAGCACACCTGCGAAACAAAATGACACAGTTACATTAGACCAAAATAATATCCTTAGAATGACCTTCCTTGCCTCTTTCTTCCATGTATGGGATGAAATGTGTAACATTGGAGTTTTAAAAAATGCTCCTTATTTTATTTGAAACATATTATCTTTTCTTAAAAATTAATGCCTTGTGCAGCGCCATAAGCTCTAGCCTGATAAGCTCAAGGTCTGAGTTTGGTTCCCAGAATAAGAATAATAAAAAATAATAATAATAGTAATAATAAAATAATAATAATGATGATGATGATGCTGTCTTTCCATAGGATTTAGAACATGCATTAGAAGACTGAACTCTAACAATATCTGTAGCCTGTTTTGTATCTTTGTCTATACTCCAGTACTGTTCATTTAAACATGATCAAAGCACTGTGCGGAGACACAACTTGGGGCTTTTATTTAGCTATGAGTTATACCATGATAGCACACACCACACCAGAAAACTTACTACACAACTTGCAAATCCAATCCCGCCCAGTTTAGGGCTTATGTAATTCCACACACCAATGCTGCCTCGCCGAATTCTCTGACCCACAGAAAGTTCCAGAAAAAAAAGGGGAATACCTATTACCATAAGCAGTATTAAATATGGTAAAAGATATGCACCTGTAGAGACAAGAAAAAAGATAATTATATATTCAATAGTCACAGTAAAAAATACACTAATTATTATTTCGGGGTAGAAAATATTCGAATTTACTTATGGTATAATTACAGAAATCTTTGAGGAAAATATAATTTCAAAATAAGGAAAGATGATGGCATAAATTTTCAAGATCTTGTCTGAATTTGGCTACAAAAATTTCTATTAAAAGTAATTGTGATAAAGGGATATGAATAGTTTTAATTACATTTTACTGAAAGAGCTTCATCTTCTAATAAAGCAATTCATTAAAATTGCTCACTGAAATAGTCACAAACTTCTACAATTTTAAGGCAATATTTATAAAATCATTCATTAAGTGTTATTTATACTCATTCACATCATGTATTCCCAATCTAATAAATCAGATTGAGTTACACTTTACGGTATTAAACCTGAATTTTTGTTTTCTAAATAAAAGAATATCATGGAAGGATAAGAGAAAAAAGAAAGCAAAATAACTTGCAGAGACAAATGACATTTTCCTTACATGCATTCATAGTTAACAAGTGTACTTTTCCAAAACTATACAAAAAGGCATCAAGAATGACTGAGAAAGTAAAATAATAAATGTCGACTCCAAAAATGTACATTTTGGAGTGCAATTATTCTGGTAAATAGTTTCCATCCTTAAAGAAATAACTATGTTCCAGCTAAATCACAAGTGAGACTTACACCAGTACAGTACTGATTTTAAAATACACCAAATAGATTGGCAATGTAAATATTAGATTCAATTAATTGGATAAAGAAAGCATTTAAGGTATACTCATTCCAGCATGACAATAAGTATCCAATTAGTATTATATAACCCCTAACCTGGAATGCCCATATTCAGTTGTCTTCTCTGAGGTTTTTCTAACCAGGTTCTGCCTAGTCTAACAATCATATAATTCATGGTACTAATTTTCTCATTTTTATGAAGATATTTATTTTTCACAATTTAATAAAAGTCTTTAGTGTTACTGATACAGTTTGGAAGCTATTTAAATTGTTCTGGCAGAGCTAAATAAGTACAGGGTACTAGAGCTTTTCCAAATTGCTTATATCAGTATCTATCAATCTCCATAATAATCACTGAATATAAGAATTTCCCTGAATATAGTGGTTAATACATAATCTCTAACATTGTATGAATTAATTTCATTATTTCAAATTTAGTTGACTTGGCAAAAGACAATGTAATTTAGCTTGTAAAACACAATTATCAAACTGTGTTTCATTCTCAAATGATTAGAACATTGGGAGGCTGAAGAAAGTATTTCCCAAGGGAATGAAAGTGAAATTTAACATCTATTGACAAAACTCTTAAGATCATAAGATACGTAAAGGGATCAGAGGTAGAAAGAGGGAACCAAAACTGGACTCACTGGGAATCTTCCTCAGTCATGTGTGCAAGACACACTGTTGATCAAGCAAACTGCCTTAGCCCTCATACTTAAAATAGGAATAGGTAAAATACAATGTTTGCTGGTAAAGTAGTACTGTTTGCCAGGCACAGTTCTGAACACATTTCATCCACATACTCCTTTGTTCCTTATAACAACCCAGGGAGGAAAAAAAATCAGGGATCTCACTTCACAGGTGTAGGCAGTGAGGCTGAAGAGTCAAGGCTGCGTGTGAAGGCTTCATGTGCCAGTCACAGGGCAAACAGCCCTGCTTCCATGAGACTGGCTTCAAAACATGGCCTCATCGCCCTCTGCTACGATTCATCAAAGGAGATTTTGATAGGTTCAGGCTGTACGGCCACATAGCTAGAAGAAAACTCCATTCTAAGTTGTTTGCAGACTACAATCTTTGACCCTTTCAACAGCTATTATTAAATGACAAAATCAATTGATATTTTAATATATGTAATCTACTCTAGTATGTGCACTTAGAAGACAAAACAGTATTACTAAATGGCGTTTTGCTCTCTCTCTCTCTCTCTCTCTCTCTCTCTCTCTCTCTCTCTCTCTCTCTCTCTCTCTCTCTCTCTCTCCATATATACAAAATACATATTATTCCTTAGTGGCTAAGACCAACTTACATCTAAATAGTGATCTTTTTTATTTGACATTTATTTGTAAGACAAAAACAAATTTTTCAAAAAATACACCTTTATTGAATCACAGACTGGAAATACCTATAAGAACTTAATATTATTTGTATGACAAAATACATAATTTATCAAATATTTAGTTTTTAGTCACACCTCTTAGCAGCTTTCACATACATAGTTAATAAAATTTCAGGGGCCGGAGAGATGGCTCAGTGGAATAAGCACTTGCCTGGCAAGCATAGGAGCCTGAGTTCAATCCCCAATAAAATTTCAACACATATTAATTTAGTATTCAGTTTCATACTGTAGAAATATGACACATGAACAATTTCTTCCTTCATTTAGGTATCTTTCCTAGATTTTCAAGAATTTTGTTGCCAAATAATCCTTGGTAGTTTTTTTCTTTTTCTTTTTTTTTGCTTTTTAGTAGCCATCTTTATTCTCTTTCTTTTGGAGGAACTGGGGATTGAACTCAGGCCCTTGCACTTGCCAGGGAAGTGCTTATTCCACTGAGCCATTTCCCCAGCCCGCCATCTTTATTCTCAATTTGATAAAAATATTTAATATATATTTTTCCATTCCTATCATTTTTATTTATTTTTTTCTTTTTTCTTTATTTTTTTTCCATAATTTTATTGAGAAACAAATAACAATAAGACAGTTTCAAACCAAGTTGGGAGGACAGTTTCAATAATTAACAACCTAAGTTTGCAGACCAAAATTAGAAAAAAAGGAGGGCTGCAAGGAAAGTCAACATTTTGGCCCTAGCTTTCCAAGGTCAATTAAGACTCAGGACATATGAGAACTTGTACTGTAATGTCATGTAACTTGGTAGTGTCCTAAATTTTCTGATCAAAGAGATTATGGGGCCAAAGAGGAAAGTGATCGATGATGTAGAGTGTGCCTAAGGAGACTCACATGGAGAGAAAACATTCTCTCAGGCTTTCACAGAGAGCACATTGGCCAAGCAATGGCCATGACTCATCCACACGGCTGACACTGACAAAGGATCTACAATCTGAGGTACAGGATCTCAGGATAAATCCTGAGGAGATTTCACTGACCTTCTCAGACCCAAAAGCTACAACTCTTGTTGCATAGGTCTTGGTTTATCTTGGTCTTAACCACCCAGCAGAAAAGTATAAGAACAAAGTATAAGAAGTAAAACCATGCTGTTATGTTGAGCTGTAGGGGACTCAGATCAACAATTTCTGACATTGCCAGTCAAGTGGAAGACCCAATACTATTATGGACCACTGGACTCTTTTAGAATATTTTGCTGAGTTAACACACCTACAATATTCAAATAACGGAACTTAACAAGAAAAGGGGAAACAGATGAATGTCCATTTTGTATCTGTGTATTCAAAATGGTTAGGACAGATATATAATTACATTCTCTTAATGAATAGAGGGATTTGTTCTAATAGTGTTTGTAAATAGGAAATCCTTGGTAGTTTTATGCACAAATACAAACAGTGAGACTATCAGTGATAGTGAAGCAAGGTTTTTTTCTTAATGGTTTTTTTTTTTTTTTTTATGTATTTGGTACAGGGTCTACAGGGTTACACTACACGATTGGACTCATAGTGATCCTTCTGTGTTCAGCCTGCCAAACACTGGGATTACAGGCACACGCCACCATGCCCAGTCTCAGTCACCCTCTCAACACACCCTGGGGGAAGGCCAGCACAGCACAGCACACTGGGGATAGAAGCCCAGTCCCTACATCTACCTAAGCAGGTGTTTTAATCCACTGAGCTATCAGGCTGGCCCTAAAATCTTAATTTTTAAAAGTTTTGATCAACACTGACCATTGTTTTAAAATACTACAGAAGTGAAATCTTTTTAAAAAGTCAGATTTCAAAGGATGGAATAGGGCTGAAGTTATATTAATTGTGTGGTTATATTCCTTCTACTGGGTTCTCCAAGTTCTAGCCCATACATAAAGACCATATTCATGCTAAGTTATGCATTAGCTTTGCTTTGCAAAAGTGAAGCAACTGAAAATTCAGGGGACAACATTTTCTGTCCTCCTTCACCAGTACTGTCTATTGTCTTATAGTAGAAGCTTTACATTCTTCTCCAAAAGAAACAACAGACAGGCAAAACGGTTGTAATACCGGTAAGAAAAGTTCCAGTCACAAATTCGAAGACGCCTACAGTGTCCATGGAAAACATTTGGGGATGTGCAATCCACAAACTACTCTGACTGTCAGCTGCATAATCTGCCCCTACAGCAGCCTAATCTGACAACAGACCTGGACTAACGGCCCACCAACCCCTCTCCCTAGCCTCACAAAGGAATGTGTAGCTGCAAATGTAACAGACTGTAGCAGCTAGGGAAGCCTTTTGAAATAACCAATTGTAAGTTACTATAATACTATATCACTTAAAATAAAGAAACCAACTTACCACCCCCATTCTTCTGACAGAGGTATGGGAATCGCCACACATTCCCTAGACCCACAGAAAATCCAACTTGCGCCAGGATGTACTGTAGCTTGTTGCTCCAAGCTGGTCGTTCATCTTCACCTTCAGATCCTTCTTCAGCATCTGTATCTTTCTCTTCTTGAACATCAACAATTAATTCGCTCTTTTTAAAAGCATCTTCCCCGGAGTCTTCATTAGAAAGTAGGTCTTTGACAGACTCAATGACCTCATCATCTAATTCTCTTTTTACTACTTTGCTATTCTTAGGCATTTGAAGTACAGGGTGTATTATTATTAATGATTCTCTTATTGCAATTGTATTAAACCTTTTCTTTAAAAAAATGCTACTTGATATGAAGACTGAGGGGGTATCAAATAAATGCTTGATTCGAGTTGATAAAGTATTATGGATCTTGAATCTCTATGTCCAATATTCTGTAGATACCTGTGAGATGATAAATTGAAATGTGATAAGTAATGATGAAAATATTAAATACACCTACTCATTCTTGCTCATTTTTACAGTGGAAATTGTCTACAGAGAAGAAAATATTGGTGGACCTTGGTCTTTTAGAGATGGGCTTCCTACACATTTCAGGCTAGACTTGACTCACTAGGTAGCCCAGGCTGGCCTGGAACTTGCAGTGATCCTCCCGCCTCAGCCTCTAACGTGCTAGGATCGCAGGCGTGCACCATCGTGCCTGCTAGTCCTTGGGCTTCCAGTTTAGTATTTCCAAAAGTGTAATACTCGAAAAGCATAAATAAGTTTCATATTTTCTTGTAATTTTTTTCCTTCTTGAAAAAATCTGATTTGGTCTCAGATATACTCTTATAATGTATATTCTGTTCATTAGTATTTAAAGTTTTTTTTTTTTTAATTTGTGTGTGTGTGTGTGTGTGTGTGTGGCCAGCTCAGCCCACCAGGGGGCGGGGCTGGCTGGCATGTAGTGCTGGGGGATTGAACTGCAGTCCCTGTGCTTTGCTAAGCTTGTTCCAAGTAGGTGCTTTAGACCACTGAGCCATCTCACCAGCCCCATAGTATTTAAAGTTTTTCATGTCTTTTCACAATTCTTTTTTTTTCCTCACTCAAGTAGATATTCTTCCTGTCTTATTTTATTTTGACAATGTCACATATACAACTACAAGGCCATCCTGTAAATTGTTTTCACATCATCTCTCCTGCTCATACTTTCCTTATTCCTTACCCAGTCAGTCACTTAATATTACTGATGGAATCTTAAGGAATACAATCATTAATATCATTAATGAAATATACATTATCTGCTTTTTTTGCATTTTAATACAAGGTCTATAGGATATCACTACATAGGTTGGACTTGCAGTGATCCACCTATGTTCAGCCTCCCACAAGCTGCAATTACAAGCTTGCGCCACCAAGCCCAGCCTCAGTCAGTCTCAGCATGCCCCGGGAGCAGGGCCAGCACAGCAGGCAGGGCATGGAAGCTCTGTGTCTGCCTAAGCAGGAGCTTTAATCCGCTAAGCTACTTGGCCAGCCCAGTATCTGCTTTTAACAAACATGTATCTTGTCCCTTTTTTTATTTGTATACTACGTTGTCATGGTTGGTGTCTAGTTGTACCCCTAAAGCCTCATGCAGTCACTGGGGGGCTCCTAGAGGTTGTGATTAATGCATGATCCATCGCTGGGTGAAGAGTGTGAGGGATACACCCGCCCTAGGGCAGAGAGCCTAAGTGAAATGTAAGGAGGGAGACAGCCTTGCTCTCTGCCGCTGCTCCTCACTCTTTGCTCTTGCTGTTTTGCTGTTTTCTGCCACCATAACTACTTGCCACTCTGCCTTGGAGCCAGCCAAGTATGGACGGAAACCTCCACAAACTGTGAGCTAAAGAAACCCTTCCTTCCTTAATTTGAGGTGGCAGGTATTTTGTCCCAGCAATGAGAGAAAAGTTAACTGTGACAAATATCTCATATCCTTTGCTCTATTCAGAAATAGGCCAAGTGTACAAAACATGTCTACAGGCTAAGGACTCTGGTTATTTTAAAAAGTGACTAAATGGGAAAGGAATCAAGAGGTACAGAGGGAGGAGGAATGAGATCCAGAGGGAGGGACAGAGGAGAGAAAAAGGGGATAAAGGAATTTAATGTGATGTACATCTACCAACTCCTCATAAGGAGTGTAAATATTATTACTGCAAACATGTAAATTTTGAAAAAGTAAACACAGGAATATTTTCCTTCAAAGCTAGCATAACCTTAGAATTCTGCCATTCATGGCTAGAAAATTTCTTCATAGAATTGCTACTAGAATGACATGAAAAGCCAAAGAAAAGCCTCATCCCTAATCTTAAGGAGCAAGACAGAATGTTGGGTAATCTCTGGCCCCAGGGGCACACGCCTGTGACCTCAGCTCAGGAGCCTAGGGAGGAGGATTACTGCAAGTCCAAGGCCAGCCTGGGTCACACAGGGAGTCTGAGACCAACCTGAATGCAGGACAACATCGTGTCTTGGGCCTGGGGGAAGGGAACATGCTCATTAATCCAAGAGAGGGGAAAGTCATCTAACATGTGTGTAACTGTTGCTTTTGGTTTTATATAATGTTTACTTGTGTCCAAAATTAAAATCTAAATCCTAAGAGCAAACATTTGCTTATTTAGCATTAGGTGAGGTTTAAGAGGATGCTGTTAAAGAAAAACTAAAAAGGAACGGATTTCAAAAATATTATGAGTTATTTACATATCTCTAGAGTAAGGGAAAACTTCTCAAATGACTATTTTAAAGAGCCCAACATGGTTTTGATAGGGAAAAAGTTCACAAGGATTTAAATTTTGGGGTTGTAGTATATCACTTATTTTATATATTAGAGATCAATAAATATTACTTGTATAAAAAAGAAATATACAGCCATTGAAAAATTGAAATAAGCTGGTTTTCCAATAATTTTAGCTGAAGAAAAATCACTTGTCATATAAAAAAGTATCATTTATGAGACATGAATTATTTTTTCATAGCTCTTATTGTACACTTATTAGTACACTTATTGAACTATCTAAAGATAAAGGGGGTTGTTCTACTAAAAATTGTCAGATAGATTAGATCATTGTAATTAGTCTGTCAATCTTGGAGTTACAGCATACTGCTTTTAGTTACTAATTATGTAACTTTTGGAAGTTAAATCTCAACCTAAGTTTTCTCAATAATTCTGTAAACACTATTGTATTTTCATTCTGTCTCTGTCTCTGTCTCAAACAGGTATCAAAATTTAGCAATATTACTTCAGTAAAATAGCCACATTTTATAAAGAAAAAAACATTTTTTTTTAATTTAGTGAAAGATCTTTAAGGTCTCACTATGTAGGTCGGACTCGTGGTGATTCTCCTAGGATTACGGGTGCGCCCACCAGGCGAGTACCACCATGCCCAGTCTCAGTTGCCCTCTCAGCATGCTTCAAGGGCATGGCCAACATGGCTTGTGATGCTGGAGGTGCAACCCCAGTCCACGCGCTCTGCCTAAGCAGGCACTTTAGTCTGCTGAGCTATCTGGCCAGCCCAAATTTTAAAAGAAGGTATTTTTTTTTTTTTTAAATGTGTTTAGGACAGGTTCTACAGGGTCTCACTACACAGATCTGACTCAGTGATCGTCCTGTTTTCAGCCTTCCAAGAGTGGGATTAAAGGCGTGTGCCACCACGCCCAGCCTCAAGTCACCACGCACAGTCTCAATTGCCATCTCAGCACGCCCCAGGGGATCCAACCTTTCCACTAGGCTAAGATAGTATTAATTATGAGCTTGTCCAAAACTAATTATCACAGAAATTGTTATACAATTGTTGTTACATAAGGGGAAAAAAACGACTCACAGAGTATTTGACAACATCTATAAACACTAAGAGAAAAATAGATAAACATCATTTGTTTTTCTTGCCATATTTTTGCAAGGATTAAATCTAGGGCCTTTGAACTAAGTTATATCCCAAGACAATTTAGTTTTCATTTTGAGACAGGGTTTGGCTTAATGAGTAAATTGCTGGTCTGGCTTGGAATAGTTGGGTACAAAATTAATGATACTGCATGCAATGGCACACACCTATAATCTCAGAACTTGAGGAACAAGGCAGGAAGATCGTAGGTTTAAGCTATTATCCTGCGTGGTCAACAAGGATTTAGCTTCCCCAGACATGCTAGGAGGCAGGAACATGGCAGGAGGCGGAGGCCACAAAGCCTCTGCCAGTGATGGGGAAATCATTTCGTCTGGCAAAACACTCTCAACAGCATCTAGAAACTCCACACCCTCAGGCTGCCCAGGATCCTCCCACACATCTCTGCCCAACTGATGGACCCCATTCTTGTCCAATCAGTGCCCTCACTTTTGCTTAAGATTAGCTTCCAGGCTGGGCATTAAATTTATGCTGCAGTTCAGCCAACTGAATTATAAACATCTGCATTGGAGTTTCAGCAACCTCAGCCTTGTGGCTATAAGAAAGGAGATTTTCTTTCAGGACATACTTAAGAAATTTCTTAATTTCTTAGATGGGTCTGGAGATGGGAATTTGAATCTCATAGTATCTTTATTTTTTATTTTTTTAAATGTTTTCAATTAGGGCTGGAGAGATGGCTCAGTGGTCTAAAGCACCTACTTAGAACAAGCTTGGCAAGGCATCAGGGACAGCGGTTCAATCCCCCAGCACCACATG
>NW_004524580.1:12743044-12767198 GCF_000260255.1 Octodon degus
ATAAATAAAAAAATAAAATAAAATAAAATAAAATGTTTTCAATTAATTATTTGATACAGGGTCTCACTATACAGCTCCCACTCAGTGATTCTCCTGTCTCAGCCACCCCAGTGCTAGGATTACAGGCATGAACCACTAAGCCCAATTTTGGTGGCTGGCATGGCTCACCCGGAGTTCTAGGGCCAGCACAGTATGCAGTACTGGGGATCCAACCCAGGGCCTTACACTTGCCAGACAGACACTTAGACCACTGAGCTACTGAGCTATCTCCTCAGCCCACCATGGTGTCTTTAGGTCTCACTAAATGACAACCCCAAATCCAGGAGCCCCTAGAGTCATTAAAAAATGCCACTATCATCTTCTGTTTCTCTAGAACACCCCAGTGCCAAAATCTGTATTAGTGAGGGTTTTACTAGAGAAGCAGATACATATACAAGTTGTACAGATGTATAAGAAATTACAAGATTGGCTTACGATGGTCAGCCGCAGAGTCAGATGAGGAAGTGTGCAGAGGGCGTCTGCACACCAGAGACCAAAGGATTCAGTCCAAGGTCTGAAGCTCACTGCCGTGTTCCGTGCAAGTCCTGATCAGGAGGCTGATGGGTCTTCAATGGAAGGCTGATGAGTCGATAGCAGAAGGCTGAACGATCCAAGGCGGGGGCCGAAGACTGCACTACAAGCAAGGAGAGCTGCATGTGAAGACTAGAACTCCTCCAAAGAGTAAAATCTTCTGTTCTCCTCATTCCCCTTTTATATCCTCCCCATGAGCCACCCTAGGGTGTGTTCTCTGTACCCTAGGGTGTCAAGGCTGAGCTGATTTAGCTAAGCTTCTAAACTTCTCAAGTTAACACGATGGATCAACCACTTCTTTAGTGACTGACCCGCCTCAATGTGAAGAGTTGGACTGGTGCCAAACATTTAAGTCTGAGTTCTAGAGACACTGTTTGGATTCCCATCTCAATCACTTATGGGTTTAGGACTTGCTAAGCTACTTAACTGTGTTTCATTTTCTACATTAATAAAATGAGGATAACCTGCGGCCCTCAGCCAGAGTTTCTTTACATTCTTCTAGAAGCTTCCTCTCCCAAGCTCTAGCACTAACTTGCTTACATTGTAAGCTATTTCCTTTTTTCTTTCTTTTTTTTTTTTAATATTTTAGGGAAGGGTCTACAGGGTGTTCAGGGTCTCACTACTAGATCGGACTCGTAGTGATCCACCTGTTTACAGCCTCCCAAAGAGGTGGGATTACAGGCCTGCGCCATCACGCCCAGTTTCAATTGCCATCTCAGCGTGCCCCAGGGGTGGAGCCAGCACGGCAGACCCAAGAATGGAACCCCTGCCCCTGCACCTGCTTGCCGGCACTTTAATCCACTGAGCTATTTCCAGCCCTTTGTAAGCTCGTATTTCCAACAAGAGCCCAAAGAAGGTAAGGCCAGTGAAAAAGTGTTATCAATGCCCGTGCATCCCATCTGCTAATGCTTCACCAAGCAGAGTGAAGTCTCGTAGCAAAATTGAGACTGAGTCAAGAGAAGACAGTTAAATCCCTGTTCTTGATGGACAGAATGACAAAGTCCTACTGCAAAGAGCAAGAGTGTAGAGAAGAGAAAAATATTGTCACCATCTTTGAAAAGAATCTACCTTTGTCTGCTTAGACTCACCTCCTTGACATCTGAATTGTTAGGGAACAAAGAGGTCAAAATTTGGCATCTCATTCGATTCTGTGAAAGGGCTTGTGTTCAGGCTGTCGCTACTGTAGTCATGGATCCTGGCTCCTGCGCCGCACAACTGCTTTCATTCTTGTCCTTTTCCATCTCATTGCCAAGCACCCTATTATTTCCTTGAGCCTTTGTAACTCTGCCAATAATTTTTTCTATTGCCTGTTACCAAGCATCAGTTTCTACAACTTAGAAATGACCTAGTAGCACACTGATAAACATAAAACGATTAATTCATTTCTATTCATCTAGGTATATCAAATAAATACATAGTGTAAAATTTTTATGTCATACAAATTTGGATTTGTTTTTCTAATTCTCCCATTTAAAATCTGCTTTCATTATCTTCACATTTAGTTTTTCAATATAAGTCCATTTTGAAGTAGTTAAATCCAGATCCCAAGTTTTTTAAATTGACATCATAAGGGCTAAATAGATCAGCACATTAAAGCACCTGCAAGCAGGTGCAAGGGCTGGGGGTTCGATCCCCAGGCCTGCCATGTTGACCCCAACCCCGGGGCCCCGCTGAGACAGCAATTGAGACTGGACATAGTGGCACGCGCCTATAATCCCAGCTCTCGGGTGGCTGTAAACAGGCAGATCACCACAAGACCAATCTAGTAGTGAGACCCTGAACACCCTGTGGACCCTTGTCTAAAATATATATATATAAAAAAAAATAAGGATAAATTGACATCATAAATTATGACCTCAAGTAGTTTTCATCTTCTACTTGTGTATGTGTCTGTTTTGCAAACTGTTTTAAATCAAATTCCTTGTGCGTGCTTACAGAGGTTGAAATCAAATTTCTCTTAAAATTAAAATGAAATTCCTGGCATTCGAATTTTAAACAGAATGACATGGGTTCTATGGATCTATCTGGTGAGAACTGACGTCTAAAAAATTGAATTTTGCAATCAATGAACTTAGTATATTTTTCTTTATTTATATCTGCTTTAATTTCTCTCAACAATGTTTCAAAGATTTCTATATGTCAGTCTTGGATATTTATTTGAAATTTGCCTTTGACCCCTTTATGTTTTTTGGCTATGACTATAAATACTTTCTATAAATGTAGTTTGAAATTTTTTTATTAGAATACAGTATAAAGTTGATTTTTAAAAAAATATATTCTATTTGTCCTGCCATGGTGCTAAGTCTAGTTTTGGTTTTTTGATCACTTAGAATATCCACTTGCATGACTGAGTCATCCATGAGAAAAGGTAACTTATCCCATCTCTTCAAATTAATTTTTTCTACTGATTCATTGAGTGGTTAGATTATGCATGAAAATATTACAGAGGTCAGCTAAAAACAGTCATCCTCAACTATCTCCCTATATTACTGGACAAATACTTAATATTTCACCTGAGTATAATTTTGTTTGAATTTTGTTTCATAGATAGCCTTTCTTAGCTTTGAGAAACTGTTTTAGTCCCAATTCAATGAGGCTTATAAAATTTTAAATTTTGCATTTACTAAATTTTGAAGCACAATTTTGTCTTTTTAAGAAAATTATATAATCTGTTAGTTACATTACATTGATTAGTTTCATAGCATAAACCAATTTCTCCTTTAACTGATGAACTTTCTCAGTCAACATACATTGCCTTTCTAATGCAACAAGAGGACAAAACTGTTGATATTTTCTTGTTCTTTTTAATGAGAATGTGGGTCTGTAATTTACTTTTGGCATTTTACTTCACTGGTTTTTGTAGTCTCATAAATTTCCAAACTATTTCTCATTTTCTGAGACAACGTGTATGTGATTAATTTTATTTCATCTTTAAATGATTGCCAGCACATAGCAATGAAGATATCAAATTTTTCCTTTTGGAATATTTTCAAACAAAAATTCCTTTTATTGATATGTAGCTACTTAGAAATTTCTTTTTCTTAGGTTAGTTTTAGTAAGTTATCTTTTCTCAGAAATCTGTTCATTTTTATCTAATTTCTTTGGAATAAAATCTTAGCCAGGCCTGGTATTTTATGGAGTTCAAGGTTAGCCTGAATTACACAATGAGACCATGCTTCCAAAGATAAAAGTATTTGGAGTGAAATGATTCCGGATATTCCACTGTTGTCTCTTAAAACAATTGTATTCATAATCTATTTTTCTTCTTTTAGATCTTTCCTCTGCTTTTGTCTTAACCAGTCTTCCTAATATTTTCACTGCAGAATCATGTAAATGTTTGGGCAATTCTTGTTTCATCTTTCAAGACATCTTAACTGCCAACTATTATTACAATCACTCTGAAATTATAACATATTAAATTTTAATTAACTTTTCCAGTAAAAACATGCCATGCCAAAATCTGAAATAGCACGCAGACACTTGCATTGTAAGAATGGAGGAAAAACCCCATCCGACATCCCAGACTTGCTAGTACTTGGCATTTGTCATGAGCTTAATATTCTGTAGTGAATCACAGTAACAACAGTAAATCACTACCTGACTGATAAACTCAAATTTCATTGAAGAAAGTTATCCTTAAGTTACATTTTTTGTTATATATGTCTTGCTTTATCTTGGTCTTAACCATCCAGCAGAAAAGTATAAAATCAAGGTATAAAAAGTAAAGCCATATTAATATGCTGAGCTGTAAAAGCCTTAAGACAAGAACCTCTGACATTGCCAGTCATGTGGATAACCCACTACTCTTATAGACTACCAGACTATATTGGATTACTTTGCTGAATTCATGTACCTACAAAATATGAATGGCAATGGAATACCCATCTCTGACAAAAGTAAACAAAATAGGGGGGAAAAAATGAAGGACCATTTTATAGTGAAAAAATATATATATCCGAATATACAACATAGCATAGATATACAACTACTTTATCTTAGTTCAGTGAGAATAATGTTTTGAACTAATAGTGTTTAGACAAGATATCATGTCTGTATCTTGTACTATGAATAACTACTATCAAGACAACACTATGAAATGTCTTAATTATTGCAACTGTCCTACTAACTTGTTTTGAAACTGTCTCATTGTTACTTCTTTCTCAATAAAATTAACATAAAAATTTAAATCTTACAACTAAACTTAAAATTCATTGTAGATACAATGGGATATATTTTTCTAATTCTAATAAATAAGATAGGAAGTTAAAAGTATCTGACTAAAATCAAAATGAAGAATCATATTTGAACACTCAGGAAAAACTGGCATGCTTATAACTTTATAATTATGGACTAATTACATGAAGAAACATAATAAATTTGATGAAATACTGAAATAATGATCTTGACAAATAATACAAGATATTGTTCTCAATGAGAATTAAAACATAAAGACATACTATATTTTGTAAATGACATCTTTTACGTAAAATTTTTGCATTAATCAAAGAAATAGCAAGAATTACGTACCAAAGACAAGAAATATTTTCTGAATTACAGTAAAAAACATTTATGCTTTACTATTTTTTTCTCAAAAAGGTAAACTATAACTATTATAACAACTATTTAATAGAAGAATTGACCTTTTAAAAAAAGGTAACAAAGACATGAAGACTCTTGACCAATCATATATTGCTGATGGAAATGTATTTATCTATTTACTTTTTTTTTTTTCTTGCAGAACCGGGAATTGAACTCAGGCCCTTGCACTTCCCAGGGAAGCACTTATTCTACTGAGCCATTTTCCCAGGCCCTGCTATTGGAAATTTAAAGAGGCACACTCATTGTAAAAATTAGGATCCCTTTTAATACTAATAATTGTGTTTTTTTATAGGGACCACCAACAGTACTCTTAGTCACACATTCCAGGAAAATAAAATTTTATGAATTTTTACTAAATGTTTGCACCCATTTTGTTTACAATAGTGCTAAACTAAAACCTTAAACAATCTGCTTGATAAGTGCATCATGAAATAGGTATCAGCAGAAAATTATTGACACCTGCAACAATTTGGAAGACCCTCAAGGAAATTATGCTGAGTGAAAAAAGTTTTAAATGAGACTACAAAAGGATATGTGCATCATGATTCCATTTATACACTTGTGCAAAACTACATAATTTACATAATCACAGAAATTACAAATGATTGATGTTTTCAGAGAATTAGGAATGGAGAGACAGGTGGGTGTGCTATAAGGGGTAGCAGGAGAAAATCTGGAGAAGATACAGTTCTGTTATCCTCACTGAGAGAGGTACACATGATGCTGTATACATTTTCTTTTTTTCTTTTTTTTTTTTTTTTGACAGAACCAGGGATTGAACTCAGGCCCTTGCGCTTGCCAGGGAAGCACTTATTCTACTGAGCCATCTCCCCAGTCCTGACGCTATATATGTGATAAAACTGCAGACAGGTACATGTGCACAACACACACACACACACACACACACACACACACAGTCACTACATTATCTGGAAAAGCTCCAAAGATTACACTAATTTCAGTACAGTGATTACATTGTTGTGTGTTATACAGGCTGTTATGGTGGAGAGACTGGATCAAGGTATGCAAGACCTTTCTTTTTACTTTCTTGAGAAATTAAATAACTGCTATTTCAAAAATAATTATAATCATAAGATACTTTCCCTAACTTGAAGTTTATTTTATTCACTTTGTCAAATGAAGAAAGATTTTAAATCTTTTTTTTTTAATTCATTTGGTACAGGGTTTCACTACACAGCTCAGATTCATAGTGCTCAGATTTTAAATCTTGACTAGACTTTCAAAATATCATTAAAGTGTCTTTCCTTAAGCAAAAAGCCTTTCAGCGCTTATAGCTTTGTAAACATTGAGAACACCACTAATGTAAGTACTGTATTCATTTCTGGACTCTTTTAACAAACTATTTCAAATTTAGATGTTTAAAAAACCAATAGAAATACTTTAGGAAGATGGCAGAGCAGTAAGTAGCAACAAATCTTCCTCTCCAAGATTGACAGCACAGACACTGGACAATAACTTGGGAAGGAAAGAAGAGAGGCAGATCTCTGGCGCCCAGCCCAGGAAGGGCCTGAAGGGAAATTGGTATCTACAGAGAAACTGAACACATGGACCACAACACAGAAAAAGAAAGAGACAATCCGCACTTTCTTCCTAGTTTTGGGGTTGTGGTGTGAATCTACAGAGACACCGTGAAAATGGTTGACTCCAGAGGCCTCCAGGATGAAAAGCATCAGCGGCCTGGAGTGTGGACAGGTGTACTGCAGCAGCTGGTGAGTGACTCCAGTGTAGGTGACTGGTATGTCCCTGGGAAAGGCCAGAGGGAATTTCAGGGAGGGGCCAACTGCATCTGGGACTCAGAGGAGCTGTAGGTTGGTTTCATTGCAGGGAGCCTAGAGTTAAACTACCATAGTGATTGGGTCAGAGGCAATTATGGGAGACATCTATGGTCACAGAGCAGTGGGCAGGCTGGCAAGAAGCATGCAGAGTGTTAGGAATCAAATAACACAGCCCACAGCCCTAAGACAAGAAGTCAGGTACAGCCTGAATTTCCGTGGATTTGAAAGTTCCAGAACCAATCCTACACCATAAGTAAGCTATTGCCAGATTCCTGGGATTATCCAGCAGCCCACCCTATCCAGAGGCCTGCTGGGATTATCCAGCATGGATCTGGGCTCTGGCTGCTTTCTTAGTGTATCATCAAGACCAGAGACACACCCTGAACTGGGTCCTGCCAGAAACCTATCCATCCCAGAAGGTAACCACAGGCTTGAAGTCACCTCCTCTATGACAAAGGGACAAAACATTCACTGGAGGAAAGACAGACTGTAGTAAACAATGCTGGGAAAACTGGCTCTGAATAGGCTGAAGATTGAACCAAGACCTGTATCTCTAATCATGTACTAAACTAAAATCAAAAAGATTAAAGATCTAAATATAAAACCATAAACACTAAATCTACTAGAATATAGAATAGGTAAAACACTTGAAGACATAAGTATGTAGAAGGTATAGGCAAAAACTTCATGCAAAAACAACCTAATCACAAGGTAAAAATGACCAAAAATGAACAACTGCTATCACATCAATTTTTTTTTTTTTTTTTTTTTTTTTTTTTTGCTGAACCGGGGATTGAACTCAGGCCCTTGCACTTGCCACAGAAGCGCTTATTTCACTGAACCATCTCCCCGGTCCCTCACATCAAATTTAAAAGCTTTTGCACAGCAAAAGAAATACCCATCAGAGTGAGGTGACAATTTACAGACTGGGAAGAAATTCTGCCAACTAATCCTCATTAAAAGGAATATCTAAAATATATAAAAAACTCGTGAAAATCAGAACTCCAAATTCAAAGACCTAATCTAAAACGGACATCTCAAACGAACACATACTTCTCAGATGAAGAGCAAAGAGCAAATCAACATAAGGACAATGTTCAACCTTACTGGTCATTTCAACAAATAAAAATTAAAACAGAGACTCCACACAACACCAGAATGAATGGCCAACATCATGGAATCAACCAATAACAAATGCTAGCAAAGCTGTATGAAAATGGAACCCATTTCCATGGTTAGTGTGAGTGTAAAACTATGGAAATGAGTACAGATTCCTCAAAAAGCAAAAACGAATGAGCCCATTGTATTAGCTGTTCTCATTCTAGGCATCTTTCCAAAAGTGTTGAAAGTCACATATGCTAGTGATATAAGAACACCCATGTTTACAGAGGTGTAATTTATAATAGCTAAGTCTTGGAAATAGCCCACAAGCCCATCAACAGATGAACAGATTAAAATACATTTTTTTTTGTTTTGTTTTGTTTTTTGTTTCTTTAAGACAGGGTCTCACTATGTAGTTCAGGATGGCCTTGAGCTCACTTTGTAGCCCAGGCTGGTCTCAAACCTGCAAAGACCCTCCTGCCTCAGCCTCTCAAGTGCTGGGATTACAGGTGAGCCATCACCACACCCACCTTAAAATACAGTTTTGAAATATAAGCACCACCATGCTTAGCTTAAAATGCAGTTTTGAAATACAACTGAATATGTGACAGTGAGATAGCTCAGTAGTCTAAAGCGCCTGCTTAGGCAAGCTTAGGCAAAACACAGGGAACAGTATCCCTGGCACCATATTTCTGCGCAAGCCCCACCCTCAGGCTGAGCCAGTCACAAAAACCAAAAAAACGAAAATACAACTGAATACTATCCTGTCATAAAGAAGAATAAAATTGAGTCATTTGTAGGTAAATGGATGTACCTGAAGACCATAATTTAGTTTTAAGTGAAATAAATGACACATAAGTTCTTTAGTCCTTTTCTTTTGTTTGTTTTCTTTTTTGTGACAGGTTCTTACTATATAGTACAGGCTGGTCTTAAAAATCCCTACATAGCCCAGCCTAGCTCAAGCTCACAGCCATCCTCCTGCCTCGGCCTTCAGAGAGCTGCGGTTATAGGTGTGTACGACCACACCCCATTAGAAGCCCAAGTTTACATAAAAGTGAGAAAGCCTCAGGGTAAACAACAGAGGATAGATATAGGGATATAGGCTGTAGGGATAGAGATAGGGAAGTAGGAAACAAATGTTCAGATGAGAAAGTGAACAAGGGAGGGGGATGGGGGAAGAAAGGGATTAAAAGCAGGCTAAAAGGAGAAAAGGAAACAAAATTTCTATAAATAGGGAAGAGAGAAAGGGTTGAAGGGAGGAGAGGAAAAGGCAAGGCCACAAGCAGAATGAAGGCACACGGCGTGCAAACACAACTTCCCCATGATCAGGGTGAGCACTATGTATGGCCAACAGGCACTCATGAAAAAAAATTCACTAAATTAAAAAAAATGAAGCCACAGACGCATGTACTTCCATGGGCTTTGGAGATGAGACATCCGAAGTCATTTTCAATGAATCAAACTTTAAATGCTAGAAAGTCTGCACTGCTCTCAAGGGCTCAGGAAAAGTTTGGATCCTGCTTATTTCAAACTCAGGTGGCCGTTGTGGTCCTTTGACTTGAGACTGGGCCACTCGGTGCCTGTCACACTGGCCACCCGCTCATGCCCTTCTGCACATGTGCGGTCTCTCTAGGCCTGTCTTAAATGGGCTCTCGGATTGCCACATAGGGCCCATCAAGATATTCCAGAATAATCTCTCAGTCACAAAATTGTGTCTGTAAAAGACTTTGATTTAAATTAGAGACCACTTACAGGGGACAGGGGTTAGTGAACATCGCTTTCGGAGCCATTAGCGAAGTACTGTGAACATATACTATAATTTATTGTACTTATACATTTGCATTATCATGGCTTATAAATTATGAATCTGAATATACTTAGCATGCTTTGTGGACATCATAAAATGTGAGGTAAGATCTTTTATAACCATTTTTATTATTTTTATTTATTTATTTATGTTTTGTATTTTACGGAAGGGGCTACAGGGTGTTCAGGGTCTCACTACTAGATCCAACTCATAGTGATCCACCTGTTTGCAGCCTTCCAAGAGCTGGGATTACAGGTGCGCGCCAGCACGCCCAGTCTCAACTACCATCTCAGCGCGCCCCGGGGACGGGGCCAGCTTGGCAGGCCCAGGGATTGAACTCCCACCCCCTGCGCTTGCTTACAGTCACTTTAATCTGCTAAACTATTTGGCTGAACCTTATTTTTGTTTTTAGGTTTAAATATTTATTTGTTTATTTTTGCAGTACCAGGGATTGAACTGAGGACCTTGCACTTGCCAGGCAGGCACTTATGCCGCTGAGCTATCTCCCTGGTTCCTATAATCATTTGGTGTAGTGGTCTGCAAGAATGGGTGCCAATAATTTCTCCAATTCTGCACATGCTTGCTGCTCCTCCCATCAAGACATGCTTCTTTTTCATCTGAGACAGCCCTGAACTTGTTGTTGGCAACAGAAATGACCCTAAAAGTTTCCACGGCTAAAATGGAAACTACTTCTATCATTCGGAAGTCTCCCTAGTATAAGAAGCTGAAAGATGAAACAAATGAAATGAGAAGAAACTTCTCAAAAAGGAAGATGAATTGGAATGGGGAGAAGCTGGAAATGAGAAAACGAAAAAGAAGAAAAAATTAATAAACAAAAAATATATATACATACACATACTACATGGTTAAGACAGTTACACTGCTAATTGCTATTAGTTTGTTGAAAAGAAAGGTTTATGTTTCTATTGTTTGCTCTTTTTTTAATGTATTTAGTACAGGGTCTATAAAGTCTCATTATACAGATCAGACTCATAGTGATCCTCCTGTTTTCAGCCTCACAAGCACCAGGATTACAGGCCCACTGGCATGGCATGCCAGGGATGGAATACTGTCCCTGCATCTGCCTAAGCAGGCACTTTAATCCACTGAGCTATCTGGCCCACCCCTGTTTGATCAATTTTTATGCCTATATCTTGTAATATAAGCAAGTACTTTGAAGATAATACACAATGCACTAACCATTTTTATGTTCCTACAATCTTGTTTTGAAATTTTACAGCATCATTTTGATTGTTCTCTTTTCTTTAAAATAAAGAAAGAACTATGGAGAAAGCTTACCTGTCTTAGACAAAGAGGGTAAGAGAGATACAGAGTTCCCACCAGCCATCAACTACTCCAGTGTCTGAGTTAAACCCTCTAGGATGAGCACAAATGCACTGACTTTCCAGCCCAAGAAAATCGGCCACACAGCACACATCAGAACAGATCAACCCGGGGAGACGGCTCAGTGGAATAAGTGCTTTCCTGGCAAGCACAAGGGCTTAAGTTCAATCCCTGGTTCTGGAAAAACAACAACAAAACCAAGAACAGACCAACCACCAGCTGAGCTAAGAAGTCATTATGATTATTCTTTAAAGTTACTACTTGTCAAAATGGTGTATGCGTTGCAATAGGTAACTGAAACATTTATTCATTTAAAAAATAATTTAAATATGTATTAGATTCAACTAAAAGTATCTAGGTTACAGAAATCTAAAATATTGTTCAAGAAACTGTTGTAATGGAGGTTGACCTCTGTGGAAAGGGTGAGGTATGATTTTCTGCATCTGCACAATGATTTTCTTTTAACCAAAAAGTGGGTGCTAACTTTCAGAGCTACATTTAGTCTTATGTAAAGTTCCATATGATCCACCTCAAATTTAAAGCATCTTGTATACCATTAACAAAACAGGGATTATCACTACAGAAGCCTTCAGATATCAAAATGCCTGACATTGATTACTACTGACAGAGCCGAGGATATAGGTCAGTGGCATAAGTGCCTGCCTCGCAAGCACGAGGTCCTGAGTTCAATCCCCAGTTCCCGCCCCCCACCAAAAAAAGTCTGTACTAACCAAAGGGAATACTAAAAATAATTCTGCATGCATAAAATTGATAATCTAGATGCAATGGAGGAGTTCTTACCAAAAAAAGCTAAATACTCCAACTTACCCAGTGTAAAACAATTCATTTCACAGTGCTATACCTATTATGAAATGTAACTACATAATTTTACAATTCACAAATCTACAGGCCCAGATAATTTCAATGGAAAATACTACCGTTTGAAGAAAAATTAACACCAACTCTGCTTAACCTCTTCAGACAACATTAAACAATGAAATATTTTTATGTCACTTTATGTAGTATCATCCAGATATCAAGCCAAACATGGTACCAAAAAAGAAAAACACGCATCTATCATTCTAATGAACATGAGTAAAAAACTCATTCACAGAAAATTAGAAAACTGAATTCAGAAAGATACACAAAGAATTATACACCATGACTAAGTGGGGTTTAAGTATACAAGACTGGATTGGTATTTTAAAAATATGTAATTCTTTATAGTTACAAGCTAAAGAAAAAAACTCATATGATCATACCAAGTGATATAGAAAAATACTTGATAAAATTCAGCTCATTAATGATCAAAAGTTGCAAGACATCAGAAATAAAAAGCAGGGCCAGCAAGACAGCTCAGTGGATTAAGCACCTGCTTTAGTAAGCACTGGGCCCAGGGTGTGATTCCAGTCCCACATGCCACGCTGGCCCTGCTCCCAGGTGCTGAGATGTGGACAGAGTCCAGGCGTGGTGATGAATGCCTGCAATCCCAGCGCTGGGGAGGCTGAAACAGGAGGATCGCTATGAGTCTAGGCTACAAAGTGAGACCCTGTACCAAATACATAAAAAAAAAAAAGAAAGAAAGAAATTAAAAAGCAACTTTCCAAAATAAATATAACTATAATAAATATAGGGAAGATTATATTTACTAGTAGTAGGCTTGGTAATTGTCCCTTTCATATCAGAAACAAGACAAGAATGAAATATCACACTCTTATTTTCATAGTAGATTGAATTTTTCTTTTTTTTTTGGTACTGGGGATTGAACTCTTATGCTACTGAGCTATCTCCCCAGCCACTTATTTGCACAGTATTAGAAAGTGTAGCCAATGTAATAAATCAAGAAAAAAGAAAGATAAGGTATATAGATCCAGAGGAAGAAAACTTCTGTAGTTGCATGCTTTCTGATTATCTACCTAGAAAATCTTAATCCACCAAACACACCTCTAAGAGTTAGTTCAATAAGTCACAAAATAAAAACTAAAAATGCATACATCATTTGTAATTCTACATATAGACAACGAACAAGTTGATAAAGAAAGTCAAGATTCAGCATTATTTATAATTGCTAACAAATGAAATATATGAAAATGTAACATGTTGGCCTGGGGAGATAGCTCAGTGGTTTCAGTCCCTGCTTGCCTGGCAAGCACACGGTCTTGAGTTCAATCCCCTGTACTGAAAAAAAAAAAAAAAAAAAAAAAAGTTAGCAAAATGTCTCATGTGAATGAAATACATGGTATGTGGTGATATTTGTCTTGAAAACTGCCTAGTACAATTAAAGGAAATGAAAGATCCAGATATACATAAGAAAAATGGACTATGTTCTAGTCCATATACTGGAAAAATGGACTATCTACAAATGTCAACATTTCCTTAATCTATATGTGGGATTAAGTGGAATTATCAAAATTCAAGCAAAAAAATTGTACAGAGCAGATTATTTTAAAATCCATATTAAAAGGCAAAAAACTAACAATTCAGAAGCAAATGAAATGCGGGAGGACTGATTGTTTTACTTGATTTCAAGCCTGTAATAATGAAGAACATATGGAATTGGTAGCAAGATGCATAAATTAATGAACTATAAGTGACTATACAGAAACAGATGCACATTAAAACACCTGAATACTTTGTGAGACAGATACAAGGCCAAAATGGAAAAAAGCAGCATTCTTAACGAAGGGTTCTAGAAACTACTATACTCTCTTATCCAAAAATATAATATTGAACTAAAGCTAGCATACAAAAATGAATTCAGAATGGATCACAGACCTAAACACAAAACATAAAGCTAAAAAGTTTAGAAAACAATCATGTTCCAGAGCAAAAGTGAAGCAAAAAGCTTTCAGACACCATATTAAAAGAAGAGCTCCTCAGAGCAAAAACTAATGAACCAGTTAAAACCATCTGTTCTGTGAAGGAGGGACAAACAGAATAAACAAGCTGAAGACTGAAAGAAAATATCTGAAGACCAAATAATGGCTAACTAGTATGTGGGACACACAAAAACTCTAAAGACACAACTGTTGAATGTTAAGATAAAAAATGGGTGAAGAACATGAATACAGTGACATGCAGGTCCACACACGTGCATGCAGCGAGCTTCAACACTATCATCTATTTTTTTTTATTTATTTGTGTGTGTGTGTGTGTGTGTGTGTGTGTGTGGCGCTCAGCCCACCAGGGGGCAGGGATGGCTGGCATGTGGTGCTGGGGGATTGAACCGCGGTCCCTGTGCTTTGCTAAGCTTGTTCTAAGTAGGTGCTTTAGACCACTGAGCCATCTCACCAGCCCCAACATTATCATCTATTAAGAAAATGCAAATTAAAACTCATAAAAAGTCATTATATCTTTTAGAATGGCTGAAATAGGATGACAGTCAAACTCTAACAAGGATGCAGAGAAAATCAGTCATTCACTCATTTTTAGCAAGAATGAAAAATGGTACAAACACTCTAGAAAATCATTTGGCAGTTTCTTTAAAAATCAACATATGCAACTATTACTTGCCCAGCAAGTACATACTTAATTATTTACCTCAGATAAATTAAAACCTGTTTCATAAAAAATCTTGTACAAAAGTGCCTACAGATGCTTTATTTGTAATAGTTATTAATTGGAAAAAAGCCACATGTCATTCTGTTGGTGAATGCCTAAATAGTAACACAGCCATTATCATGAGCAACAGAAAAAACTTAGATATGCAAATAGATTGAATGAGTCTATAGAGATTTATGCTAATAAAGCCCAATTGTAAAGATTTAGAATTGCATGATTCCACTTATATAATATTCCTGAAATAACTTCACAACAAACATATAGAACACATTAGAGGTTGCCAGGAGATAGATTTGTTCATCACGTTGCGTGCAGGCGTCCGTGGTGGCTGGCAGGCAATCATGGCACGGGAAACCTTTGCGTGGTGTAATTTCTGTGATACAGACACTGTCAGGATTCTGGCTACTGGAATCTCCTGGCTTTTGGTTCTTAAGGCTAGCTCTGGCAAAAGGTCGGCCTGCGGCTCCTTCTAAACGTGGCTTTCAAAAAAAAAAAAAAAAGTTACCAGGTTCTGGGTACCTTGCCTCTCTTCCTGGAGTTGGATTCCAGGTTTTACTTGTCTCAAACAAAAGGAGCAAAAACCAGTGATTAAGCTTATTTGCAAAAGTAAAAGTGAAGAATGAGAGAGAAATTGGCTCTGCTCAATGAGCCTGGGATGAATAAAAGAGGAAAGTGCAAGATAAATGAACCCCCTGGAGAAAGCAGGGTGTGTTATGGGAGCAAAGCCACAGCAAATTCTTCTCTGTGTCTATACCCTTTCATGCTGCGCAGATCCAGAGGATTCCTGGGAGAACGTCTGCATCCGGGGCCTAGAGGCAGTGTCGGGATCTCCGTCCTCAAACTGACCTCAGGTCTGGGTCATACTATGGAAACCTGCTGGAGTTCTCCCAGAAGTCCACATGCAGGGCTTTGGGAACCGCTCTGTGTGTGTGTTCCAGGATCTTGTAATGAACAGGTCACACCTTCTTTCACAGTTGGTTTTCCCATGCCCTACTCTCCTGTCATCAGAATGCAGCACAACTTACAAGATATTATCTATGCATGAAATTTCGTAAGACGCATATAAGAACTGTTTCGTTCTTTAATTACTACACGAAATTCTGTGATTCTACAGCCATTTCAAATTAATATTTAAAAAAGAATATGCAAAAACACTTCCATCCACTTACAATTTTTTTCCATCTGATATATAACTGGCTGTATATGAGGAACCACTGAAGCTGTTGCCATCATATAATGTTATAGCTAATAATAATAAAACAGAAGGGCCGGCCAAATAGCGCAGCAGATTAAAGTGGCACAGGGGCCAGGGGCTCCATGTCCAAGCCTGTGGAGCCAGCCCCGCCCCTGGGGGTGCCCTGAGAGGGCAACTGAGACTAGGCGTGGTGGCACACACCTGTAATCCCAGTTCTTGGGAGGCTGTAAACAGGTGGATCACTACGAGTCTGCTCTAGTAGTGAGACCCTGAACACCCTGTAGACCCTTCCCTAAAACAAAAAAAAAAGAAAGAAAAAAGAAAACTTTATTGCAAGTTCAGAAACAACAAAACTATGAAGCCAAAATGCCTTCTCACTTTGTTAATCTGATGTCATCTGATGCATTAATGCTCTGTATTATAAGATGTTTGTTTGCTATTTTGACTTTAGAATAACCTTAATTTATATTTTGAACAAGTAATACAATAATGTGGTATTAAAAGGAACAAAGCAGGGCTGGTGAGATAGCTCAGCAGACTAAGCCCCTGCTGAGGCAAGCACAGGGACTAGGGTTCGATCCCCAGCACCACCTGCCACATCGGCCCCGTCCCCAGGGTACGCTGAGCTGGACACTGAGACCTGATGTTGTGTGGGATGTCTGTAATCCCAGTGCTGGGGCGGGGGTGAGACAGGAGGATCCCTACGAGTCAGAGCTGTGTAGTGAGATTCTATACCGAATATGTTTTTAAAAAAAAGACTCAATGTAGAAAATATCACTAGGTAAGTTAATGATGACTAATATGGAAATTTTACATTCCATAAATATTCTAGCTCTTCCGAATTTCCTTTTGTTCCTTTTGTAGGAGCAACAGATTCAAACTGCCTCTCTTGGCATTCCACCATTTATGTTTATATAGTATGGGAGGCTGAACATAGGCAGCTCTGAGCTACACCCCACGTCATCTTCACCCTTGGATTTTATTTTGAGACAGTTTCTCACTCAGTTGCCAGCTAGGGCTTCAGCCTTCTGTGTAGCTGGAATTACAGGTGTATGATACTATGCTGAATTTTGCTATATATACATTGTATATAAAGGTATATATACATTTGTTATATATGCAAGATATTTTTCACACACCTGTTTCTATAATGCGTAATTCTGCATCTTAGCTTTTTGCTTTAAAAAAAGCCGTTTTTTAAAAATCTTAATACATTAGCTCATTTTTTAAAAAAGTAACTATGATATCCTTTGATTTGGGTATACATTATGTCATTTCTAATAATTTTGTACTGTCACGTATTTTCTTTGTCTTTAAGATAGGGTCTCTGTATACAGTTCAGCCTGGCCTCGAGCTCACTTTGTAGCCTAGCGTGGGCTGGAACTCCAAATGACCCTGTGGCCTCGGCCTCCAGAGTGTTGAGATTGCAGCGGTGGGCCGCCACACCCAGCACTGTTCCTATAATTTTGATAAGTATTAGCAAATGCCTCTTGATACAATTGTCTCAATTTCCCTTAACACAATGGATGGGTTTCCCCCTGCCCTCCTCAAGGGCAATCCTTTTATTTTTGCCAATCTGATATGCAAAAAGGGTCCCAGGCTCCCAGGTTAAGCTTTTATTTATTTATTTATTTTTGAGCCAGGGCTGGCCTCCAAGCCTCAGTCTCTGGGATGCTAAGATTAGAGGTGTGTGACTTCACACCCCGATAAGCATTCTTTTGAAAGACAACAATCTTGTGGGGAAAAAAGGATGCTATAACTTAGTGCATTTATCAAAATAGGAAAAAGGTTTCTAGGTTAATAACAGCTTTATCCTACATCAAAAAGAGCTTTATCCTACCCTGCTTCTCAGTCTACCATTAGGGCTTGTTATTCATAGAGAGAGAGATGACAATTATTGAGCAAAGTAATTTGAAGACAACAATACCCAATACAACAAATACTGTGAAATTCGTATTATTTTGTTTAGTGAAATTGTGTCATCTTTAACTTTTCTGTTTTAATACTTTTGTAGTCTCTTTTGAAAATAAAAAGTAATTTACAAAAATCAATTTATATGAAAATTATTTACTAAAATAATGAAAAGGGTAATGTAAGCAAATTAAGATTAAATCTAAAGATTTCTGCCGTGTAAACTTGAACTTTTCCATGCATCAAACTATGCTTGTGGATTTATAAGGCTGCCTTTTGCTCAGAAAACAATATATTCATATCCAGTCATTTCTATGTATATATAATAAAAAATAAGCATAACCTTCAAAAAAGTTGAAACTCAAATTGCTAAGTGAAAGAAAAATGTAGCTTTTGATAATCCAGGTTTCTTTCATTTCTGCCATTCCACGGGAATGACATTGTTTTTAATTTTTATTTATTTATTTTTGGTTTTTTGAGCTAGGGTCTTGCTTTGTCGTGCACGCTGACCTTGAGCTCCTGGAGACCCTCCTGCCTATGCTTCCCCATCGGTGCACCACCACCGCCCCCTCTAAGTGAATGACTTTAATTTGCTTAGAAGATAACCTAGGACTTCAACGGAATGCAAATTTCTTAAGCTTTATCTTATGAAAGGAGAAGCATGGCTTTGGACATGCACAAGTAAAATCTGAGCTGGGATCTCCTCCATATTAATTAGTGTAAATATGAAGGTTAAGCTTTATTACTAGTCTGACTTAAATATTTCAATAATTTAAATATTTCAATCATTGACAGTAAGGCATCTCATCTGTATTCTGGTAATTATCTAAATGGTCCGATCTAAAAGTAATTTACTATTTCTTGCTCATTGGGTAACCAGTACATGTTTGCTGGAAACACGTATGTGTGTGTAAGTTAATAATGTGCAATCGGAAAATGTTTAGAAGTAAACAATAATAGATGAAATCCCCTTCAAAATTCCTTGAAGTCCTATTTTTTTGAAGAAAATTTGGTGGAATAATACAAATTCAGATTCTGAATTTAATACAGGTGAACTGCACACTTCAAACAAAACTCAGTCCGCCCCGCGCGCACGAAGCACCTGCTGGTCAAGGCACGAGAGGTCAGCAGGGCAGGATCTCCGCCGAGCTCCCGCAGCAACGCGGCGGGCCGGGCGGGCGGGCTGGAGCGCGGGGCTGCAGCGGGGAGCGCTCAGCTCGGCTAGCGCAGCCTTGCTCCCGGGAGCCGGAAAACGCGCTGCGGCACTGACGGATAAGCAATCGCCTTTAGAACGGAAAAGGAGGGCACCGATGGAGCGCGCACAACCCAAACCGCCCGGTCCTTCTGTACCTCGCGCACAACAACCCCGCACGCCCAGGCTGCGGACAGAGCCTGGATCTGCTTTTGAGGCCTCGTGACCATAGAAACGGCGGCAGCCTCATTTGCATAAGCACCCAAACACTGCGACGTCACCGCGCCGGGGTGCAGGCCCCGCCCCGCCGTACTCCCGGCTCCCTGCGCGGGCGGGGTCGGAGTCGCAGCGTGCGGGTTCTGCCTGCGCCTGGCGCCGGTACCGGGACGCTGCGGGCGCCTTCGGCTTCTGGCGTAATTTAGGGTCTTGTGAGAGGCATCCTCTCCACCGTTCCGTACCGAGAGCCGTCTGTGGCCCCGACCTCGCTCTCACCAGCCAGGTGCACGGAGGCTGGCTCCAGCCCAAGCCCGGGCCGTCAGGTCCAAGTCCGGGTGCGCAGCGGCTCTGGGTATCGCTGGTTGCGGAGCGCAGCCGGCCTCGAGCGAGGGAGTCGGGTCACGTGCAAACGCTCTGCCTCGACGATGCCTTCAGCAGCTGCAGAGCAAGCGCGAGCGAAGGAGGAGCGAGGCTGCTCTCCCGCCCGGCGCCCACCAGCGCCGAGCTGCCGCCACCCCGGCAGAGGACGCGGCCGTGCTCCCTCCCGGGCCCTCCCAACTTTCCTCTCGGACCTCCCGACCGAGACCCCGGCCTCCATCCGACTCCGCTTGGGAACCCCCAGACCCCGGGCATGCCGCGGGCTCTTTCCACCCCTGAGAGGAAGGATGCCAGCAGGTTTCCAAGCGTGCTTTTAGGTCCCTCACCGCCCCCACCGCGCGCCTCCTGTAGGGGGTGCAGGGCGCGGACCCCACAGGGGTCCCCGAGCCAGCCTCGCTTCCCAGAGCTTCTGAGCGCGCGTTCCTCCGCCCAGGACCAGCCGGTCCTTCCTTGATCCAGCCCTCCGCGCGGCCCCTTCCCGAGCCCGCACTCCGGGGCCGAGAGCCCAGCCCGCCCCACCCGCCGCGTCCCCAGCTCGGGAGTGTCCTCACCGCGGGTGGCTCCACTCCGCGCGTTTCGCTGCGTCCAGCTCCCGGGTCCCGGGCAGCGCAGATGCGAAAGGATCGGGTGCAGGTGGCGGCAACCGAGTGTGCGCAGGAGCCGGGCGGGGATAAGCCACGAGCGGGCTCGGGGCTGGGACGGAGGTCGCTGCCCTGCGGGCTGGCAAGGAGATCCCCGGAGTGCCGGCGTGTGCCAGGGCAGCCGCACGGGGTGCGCGCGCGGCTCGGGGTGCGCCCGCCTGCGTGTGTGCGAGTGCAGAGAGCCGGGGTGACGGAGGCGCCACGTGCCCCGCCTGCCCGCGCTGCGGCCGCCGGAGGCTGCGGGAAGGGAGCGATCCGCGAGCGGGCGGGCGGGCGGCTGCGGGGCGCCGGTTTCCCCCCTCCCCTCCCGCCGCCCCTTGACGCAGAGGCTACTGCGGCTGCCCGCTGCGTCTTCGCTGAGCTTAGGGCTGGGCCGCCCGTTGCAGGTGCACCGGGGAAGCCTGGTCTGATGCAAAACAAAACAGCCTCCCCCAACTCCCTGCTTTCCTGCGTCCCCTCAAGCACGCATCCAAAAGGTGGGCACCAGTTGCCTTTGTCTCAGGGAGGAGAACAGGAGAGCCTCTCTTGTCAGCCGAGAGTGTAGGGGACTAGAAGCGAGTGAGCCCACATCCTTCTCCCCGGCCAGCCATTTAAAGGGGGGCGGGGGAGCGGGGGAGGCAAAACAAAACACTAGTCTTTTGCTTTCCTTCAAGGAGTGGCCTGGTGGAGCTCAGTGAGTGACTCCAGCAGAGTATGAAAGGCTATTTTAGGAAGCTGGACCTCACACTTGCTCAGTGTCTCTGCACACCAAGCTTTTCCAGGAGCCTCTTTGCGGATCATTAAGGCCTTCTAATTAAGCCACACCTAAAATACACAGGGCTCAACGCAAAGCTTAGCCTCATTTATATTAATGGTGGTTGAAACTTTCCAAAACTGAAAGAAATGGCCAAAACACCCCAAAAAATGTTACAAAAAAGGTTCATGTACTTCGCAGAGTGCATTTAAATTTCCAGATGATTAATATTATCATTAAAAAATACCTTTGTGCACTTAGGCCTTTCAGCAATCCCTTGGATTTTAGCTGTTTTATCCAATTAAGATTGAATTAAATAAGGCCATGGCAGACAGGTTTTTCTTGTGCAGAAAAAAAAAAAAAAATTCTCCTGGAAAGAAATCACAAGACCTAAATTTCAGGTCAGAACATTACTACTAATCCCTTTAAAGCAGCCAAGAAAGCTTTTTCTTAGCCTCTCTTCAAATCCCATCTTTAAAAAGTCAAAAACATTAAATTAGAGTTGATTTCCCGGGCTACCCCTATCCTGTCACTGGTGTGTGAATGCTCTTTGGTTGATGCACCACAAGAAAAAGTTGAAAGGTTATAATAAACCTTGTACAGAACATCTTAACATAATTCAGTGTTTGCTTCACTTAATGGTGACAGGCTACTATTGATGTTGCTATATACCATTGTTTTATAGACCGAAACGGAAATGCAATATAAATCTTAGCAATAACACCTCAGAAGAATTGAAATAGTGCTATAATTCCATAACAAGGTTTCTCTGTAGGTAAACATATGCTTGCAGAAAAGTTTTACAGTTGTACCAAGAAGTATGGAAAGTATTCCTGTCTTCCACTTTCTCGCTGGTGTTTGTCATCTATCACAAAAATTATTTGCACTAATGTCCTTAATATTGCTGATGCTTGAAGTCTATGAGAAGTAGGTGGAAGCAACTTCTATATGGAGCTTCCCACTAAGTACCTGGGGCCTTATCATATCTTATTAACCTTCTCAACTAATTAATGAAGTCATTTTTCCTCATTTAGAGTTTAGAGAAAGGCAATACACAGGAAGACACCGCACAAACTCACATAGCTAGTTCAGTAGTGGAATAAAAAAAGTTAACTCAGATTTACTGCCCTCAGACTTAAAATTTTTCAGTAATATGTTGTATGGTGTAAAAGTCCGTCCATTTAACTCTAAATGCATGTGGTGGTTGATACATTGTGTCAACTTGAGATATCTGGCTGGATCCTTGGTGAGTCCCTGCGCTGGGGTGTGGGAGCGTGGGCCCACCCTAGAGAGACTCAGTCCAAAAAAGGGTCTAGAAAGGGGCTGAGGAAGGCTTCTGTGCGCCCCATTTCCTTGGAAGAGTTCCAATCTTTGCAGTACACTACTTCCTGCGAGGAGCTTGATCATTGCAGCCACCACTTCAGAGGAGCTCCCAGTCTTCACAGTCAGTGTGGAAGGAAGAGAGAGGCTTGACAGATGCCACAGCTGCCACTCCTTCCTCTGCTCTTCCTTGCTTTCTGCTGCCATGAACTGCTGTGGTCTGCCTTGTACTACTCTGCCCTGGAGCCAGCAAAGTATGGACTGAAACCTCCACAAACTGTGAGCTAAATAAACCTTTCCTTCCTTCATTTTGGGTGTGGGATATTTTGTCCCAGCAACAAGTAAAAAATAACTGAGACAATTCATATGTGAAATAAATCAGACCTCTAGGTGCATTGTCTCTGTGATGTGAGAAAGTAAAAGTGTGAGAACCAAAATATAATGGGTGTTGTGGAACAGGAAGAAACTGTTCAAAAGGAAAGAAGAACTAGAGCGGTGGGGGAGGGGGGAAGCAAGGGAAAAGAAAACAAAATGAGAAAAGGTTCAAATGGAAACAAAGCTTTGTAAATTAGAGAAAGAAGGGTTGAAGGCAGGGGATGGGAGGGGAATGAGAAAAAGAGAAATCAAATATATGATGGACAGGTGCAAGATCCCTAAGATGAATGTGATCATTATATATAAATTGTACCAATAAACTTAACCAAAAAAAAAGTTTAAACTTTTAACAAGTTACAGACCTGTGGCAGGAAGAATAGGTAGAATCAACGTGAGGGCACCATACCTCTGAAAACTGTAAGTTGAAGGGAAACCCAAAGATGTCCCTTTAACAAACAGAGGGAGAGTTACAGAGTCACATGCAAAACGAACCTATGTGGGTTTTCTTTTTCTTTTCTTTTTGTAAGTTTAGCAACAGAGAATCTTCAGAGACTTAAAATTGAATTTGCTGATGCCTTTGCTGCTAGCAGTCACTGCATGCTTCCCCTGTTAGGCTGTGACAGTGACCACGTGGTGCTGGCGTAGAGGAGGAAGGCCACCAAAGGGGAACGACATCCTTGGAGACTGCTTCAGCCCTCAAGTGAGAGAGCTTGTCTTTCTGGCCACGCTGTGTAATATTAGTGAGTATTGATTCAAGTGTGTGCCTTTGAAATCCATGAAAAATTCAACCCTCTCGTTTGTGTTCCTCTTCCACTGGCCCTTTCATTAGGTACGATTATCAGGCAAACATCACAGAAAAAAAGACTTGCGCTTTGGTTCTCCAAGGTCTCAAGTCAAGTGTCCCACACTATAAACAAGCACCCACTGCTGCCTACATTACCTCCTGAATTAGTTACTTCTGTTTAACAAATTATTATTATATCTCTCATTTGAAACCATTATGATGAATAAATAGTAATGTTAAAAAAAAGAAAGAAAGAAAGAAAGAAAGAAAGAAAGAAAGAAAGAAAGAAAGAAACCATTATGATGAAGTAGCCTGCAGGAGTGAAGGAATCTGATTCACCAAACCTAAACCTATCCCAGTGACGTAAGAGATCAGCTTGCCAAAGATTGGCTGAGGAAGTAGGCGTGGCCTGTTGATCGCAGCATTCCAGACACCTGCAAAGAACGGTTCTCAAAGCCCGACATTTGGCTTTGCACCAAAACTCCGGAGGCTTTCAGTAGGATAACGTAGCTCTAACATCAGCCTACGGACTGGGATCCCAGCATCGCTCCTGAGCACCCACATGCAGAAGTTCTCACCGGTTTCCTCATGATTTGGACAGTATGATCAGAGAAGCAAGGCACGAAGAGCT
>NW_004524580.1:12767803-12768865 GCF_000260255.1 Octodon degus
CTGTAATCCCAGTTCTTGGGAGGCTGAACACAGGCAGATCACTATGAGTCTGATCTACGTAGTGAGACCCTGTAGACCCTTTACTATAACACACACACAAAAAAAAAATATTCTCCATCTCAGCATGCCCCATAGACAGGGCCAGCATGGCGCGTTGGGGATCAAACCCTGGCCACCCTGGCAGCTACACTGTGCCTAAGCAGGCGTTTTAATCTGCTGAGCTATCTGGCAGGCCTTCAGAGTTTATTTTCAAAGCAGCTACTTGATAACGTTTTGCTGGAGCCAGCCATGAGAATTAAAAGCTAGTAGAGTCCCACAGCAATAGAGCTTTTCATCTATAGACATAAATGAAATTGCTGTGATCTGTTTATTTTCTCTTTAAAAAGATTATCGCAGTTATTGTAGCACCTTTGACAATTTGAATACTGTACTCCTAGTTGCTCAGTATTCTCAAAAACAATTTAACAACGTAGAGTGAAACTTTAAAAGTTATTTTTCCCCCTTTGGACTCAAGTAGCTTTGAGACGCCCTTAGGCCTAGGCAGAAAGGGCTGTCCTGTTCTCTTCTCCCTAGAGGAAGGGACAGAATGTCCGGATCCTGGCCCCTTGAGGTTAGGCCCGATTTACTTCCCCATGACAAGGAAGCAAGAGATCTGAGTTGAGAAAGGGCTGGAAATGTCACTTCTTTGTGCCGTGTCTCTCCCACACTGTTCCTTGTCAAAAAAGACCTCTCACACCTCTATGTAGGGACATGGCGTTTTGAACCAAATAGGCCCCTCCATCACTTGAGAGATTGCTTTGAATACATTCTTTTTCCTTTTTACCTAAATATAGGGTCTCCTTTGATCTGACTAGTGACAAACAAATAAATCTGAGCATATAAATCTAAGTGGCCAAAACCCCTCTGCTTTGGTTAGCAGATAAGCAGGTGAACCTGAGTTTATGAGCTGGGGGGGGGTTCCCATAACAACCAACCAGAAATTGATTATTACTTAAGTAAGAGTGAGGTTTCAGACAGTTAACTCAATTTATTTCCTACTAATCTTTTTTAGTTAATTTTTAA
>NW_004524580.1:12769123-12771952 GCF_000260255.1 Octodon degus
TTTATTTTTAAAGGTGCTTCAATAAATTACTTCCTGTTTTCTTCTGAATTTTAAATCTTGGATTATAATTGTATACATATGCATTCTTTAAGATGTAGTTTCTTTCAAATTTTTCTTCACTTTGATGGGTGGAGTTCACCTTCCCTGAAAATGAAGAATGAATTCCAGGGAACAACGGGGGTTAAGAGAGGGAAGGATTTATAGAGAACAGTATTGGATGCACTCCAGAGGAAGGGCAGGGCTGAAAGCAATGCGGCACCCTCAGTTGGGAAGCAGGGAGGCTCGTGGGGGTTGGGAGGTGCAAATCTGTGGAATTTGGTAATCTATTGTCTTGGTCTTAGTGGGTAAGAAAGTACAGTTTGCCCCCAGTGAGACAGTAACCTATTCCCATAGGAATTCCCGAAGGGTGGCACCAATTACGGTATAACCTCAATGTCTACTCATGCTGTAGAGAAATATGTGAATCTGGCCACTAAATTTCACTCTCAAGCTCTTGCCTTCTTCAGAGGCAGCCCAACCCCAGCTGGGTATGTTCTCACCTCCTAGGATACCTCCCCCAAGGATGTGGATCTGTAAGGCTGCCGTATTTCCCTCTCAAACTGAGTGTAATTTTAGACAGTTTAGTGTTACACATTTATCTATTAAACTTCCCAAACAATTTGAAGTGTCAGTGGTAATGTGGTTTTTTTGCTTTTTAAGATTTTATTTTCTGAGTGAGTTTGTGTGTATGTATGTGTGTGTTTCTACTTGGCTTGAGTTTATATATTGTCTTTCTCTAGCTTTTGTATTTGCACAACTACTGTTATATTCTACTTTTTAAAACATCAAGATCTTTAGAAGAAAGTGAGAGTTTGCTTTTGTTTCATGGCTCTCCTGAAATATTTTGGCTGAGTTCTGGACTATGACTTGTTTAGGTAACTGAGAATTGTCATCCCTTGTTAGTGGGTTGCTTGCCCTCATTTTTTTTTTTTTTCCTAAATGATAACAGGTTTAAGATGAAAGCATGGTAATATTGTGATGCTGTGTGTGTGTGTGTGTGTGTGTGTGTGTGTGTGTGTGTGTTTAATGGAAAATCTTCTATTTTGCCAGCAGGCCCTCATACTCTAATCTTCACTTGTTTGGCAGCTATGAGGTGGCTTGATCTCTTTTTATGCATGGCACTTTGGGATGGATTTTTATGTTTTTATTTATTTTATTTTATTTTTTTATATCTTAGGGAAGGGTCTACAGAGTGTTCAGGGTCTCATTACTAGATTGGACTTGTAGTGATCCGCCTGTTTACAGTCTCCCAAGAGCTGGGATTATAGGCACGCACCACCACACCCAGTTTCAGTTGCCATCTCAGTATGCCTAGGAGTCGGGGCTGGCTGGGCAGGCCCGGGGATCGAACCCCTGCTCCCTGAGCCTGCTTGCAGGTGCTGTATGGGATGGATTTTTAGTTTACAACTTGTGCCCGCACTCTTGGGTACATTGGAGGATTCAATTGAAGGTTATTAGGCAGGTTTTGGCAGTTCACCTCTGTAAGAATGGTTGTTATTAGTGTTAGTAAATGATAATATGCTTCTCTTTGCAATCCTGAGAATCATTTTCCTTTCTAATTGGAAGCTCCCTGTGATGGCTTGTGTTTACACGTCCTCCCAGAGCCATGTGTGGTCCTCAGTAGGGATTTTCCAGAGGTTTAGATCTAGAGTGTATAATTGTATGTAATTGCTTTATGATACAATATTAGATTCATGGGTGCTAGGCTTAAGGGTGTAATTGCTACCCACTCTAAGTATCCTGGATAAGATATAACAGAAACAGCTGTGGGCACTCCCCTTTGCTTGCCCACTACCTTCTTCCCACCATGTACTATCTCCACTGTAAGGCCTGTTTGCCCTGGCATCCAGCCTTGGAATCAGCTGATGATGGACAATGGACTAAAACCTCCACAGTGAGCAAAATGAACCTCTCATCCCTAAACTTTAGGCATCTGATATTTTCTCTCAGCAATGAGTAAAGTAACTAAGACACTGCTGAGCATCTAAAACTTTAATACTCTTCCAAAGGGCCCTTAAAATAGGTATTCCTTTTCAGTCACATGCCACTGTTACTCAGCTAGAAGGAACTCTGAGATCATGCTTTTCCAGAAAGACACCTGGAAGGATGTGGCTTATTCAGTGTCAAATAAGTATCTTTCATGCAACAGGAAAGAGAAATCCTCACCTTGAGACACTGTGGGAGAGAACAGATCTCTGGATGACACTAGGAAAAGCTATCTCCAAACCACATGCATTTGTGAACCTTAAACTCTACAAAAGGAGCAGCTCCAGTATGCCCTTTACTTTTGTGTCTTTCTCTTTTACACAGTCTCTAGAAAAGTTTTAAAAAGTGGTTCAGATCCCATGATTGGATTAAGTTTTATTTGACAATCCTTTCCTTCTTAAACAGGGCTATTATAGTAGTAGTCAATTACTAACTTTTATCTTTGGAAGTACATTATACTAAGGAGCAGAAACCCACCTTTAAGAAAGCATTTGTTCTTAATTTGGTCTTGGGTTGGTGAGGGGTTGGGAAATAGCAACAAGACCCATAGAACAATTTCCTTTACCTTTAATAGAGTGCATAGAGCTGGTGTTAGGTCAGACACTCAGGCACAGTGCTATCCCTTCTCCATCGTCCCTGCCCTGAGAAGTAATGCAATTGTTTGTGAACCAGAGTGAATCTCTGCTAGATGTCTTCAAGATTCCAGGAGTCTCTAGTGACCGGGATGGTAACCATATCTCCCCCCATCCCCACCCCAAGGTTCTTCAGGTCTTGCATTTCCTATTGCTCTGATTTATTCTGGGT
>NW_004524580.1:12773403-12792082 GCF_000260255.1 Octodon degus
TAGCAGTACACTCTGTTCGTGCACTGGCTCTTGGAAGAGAAGGAAATGGCGAGTGCCGTGCTCGGGCACACCCGCAAGGCAAGTTGCCACTGTCCCTTAGGTCTGTGGGCTCTGTGTGCTTTGCTGGTAGGGAGACTGTGTAAAGGCCAGATGGGACCTTTCATAACATCTAGTGTTCCTAGATGTTAAGCGGGTTGCCAGTTTTGATAAAAGTAGTTAGTAAACTGACAGGTTTGGTAATAAAATTCCCAGGAGATTGTCTTTGGAAAGTGTGAGCATTTTAGCCCACTGGATTAGTGCAGAAAGGAAGGGTCTACGATTCAGGTTTTCAAGACACTTTCAACTCTTGTTACATGTGTACAGTTTAACCAAGACTGCTGTGTATATAATGGACAAATGGAGTCCTTACTTGAAACATCTAGACTTACCTAGATGTTTAGACGTGCCCAACGTATGTTAAATGTACAAGTAGTAAAATACCACTCTGTAAATACCTTTTTGCTAAAGTTCATATGAAATACTGTCTTTTAGGAATGGAATGGTTAAACCACCTCTTGAACAATATGGTGCTCTCTGTACTTGTTCAGTGGTTTGGAGGAGGTGGGAGGGAAGCAGTTGCAACTAAGTTGCATGTTAGTGTGTTTGTACTTGGACGTTTTGAGACATCTCTTTTAGTGTTTTGTGGGTTTTGTTTTGCTGTGTACATAGTGTATATAACAGACAAATCCAAATTTTGCAACACCTAGTCCCTGAATGTAGGAGTTTGCCAGTGTATGACAAAGTAGTAAAGTTAGCACATTTTGTACACTTTGTGTTGAAATACACAGAACAGTTTGTCCTCTGGAAAAAAAAAAAACAAAAAAACAACTGTGCCTTAATCCTCAGACTCTCAAACAATAAAGGAACTTGTCTGTATTGGGATGGGGTCAGAAACTAGGAAATATCTCCATCCCCTTTGTCCTCCCTCTCCTCAGGAAAGTCACTTGTTCAGGGAGAACTGACTGGCTTTAAAATAGGACCATGACAGCCCAGATGATTTCATTGATTGATCAGAAAGCATTTGTAGGGACATTTATGAGTTTGTAACAGTTTTAAACAGAAAACGCTTTAAGAGAACAGATAGTCATATCCTCTAGTCTCCACACCTGTGCCTCTCTTTGCATAATTTCTTTCTAGAACATGTCATGAAGGCGGCAACCATTGTTTACTCCAAGCTGTGCTGACAGTGGGAAAAGAAACGCTGATAGTGACATAGGAACCAAAGGGTCATAGGATCACAAAGGAACACAGGTCAGGGGTAATGTATGACCCAGTTCTGGCCACTTCCTGAAACACCTACAGCTTACTACTGCTGGCACTGGACTGGGCCAGACATAAAGCACAGCTCAGGTAAATGGGTAGAGAAAAGGCAGGAATAAGGAGGGACACCTCCTCTCTCCTCCTGTCTTTTAAAAATGGAGACAAAACAGGAGGTAGCAGGGCAGGTTGCAGCCCAGCAGATTGGGGCTACAACAAACTTTGTCTTCCCCTCACCTTTTGAAATGCAATTTAACAGGGGTTGCTTATTATTTTTTATGATAGTTTTTTATTTTGAGTAAAAACAGGAGCAAGAAAAACAAAAGCAAAGACAGAAACAGGATAACATGTGACATTACATATGTTACAGATTTTCAAAACAAGAATTCAGGTACCTATATTATTTGAACTGAAATCAAGTATGAAAAAATCCTTTAAAAACTTCTCCAAATACAGCTTGTCTAATGGCAATGGAACACCCATTTCCAAAAAAACAAAACAAGAACGGGGGATATAAATAAAGGACCACCCTATACTGAAAAAAAAATATATATGTATGTACAAAATAGTTAGGATAGATACACAGCTACCCACTCCCAGTTCAATGAGAAGAAATGTCTGCACCAATATTGTTTAGACAAGATATCATGTCTGCATCCTGCCCTCCAGACAACCACTACAAAAAACAATATGCAATGTATCAACCATTGCAACCGTCCCACTAACCTGCCTTTTTTAAAAAACTAATTTTATTGAGAAACAAATAGCCATGAGACAATTTCAAAACAGGTTAGTAAGACAGCCACCACAATCAATACACTGCATATCGCTGTCTTCCCAGCAGTCACTCATAGTACAAGATGCAGACATGACATCCTGTCCAAACACCACCAGCACAAATCTTTCTTCCCACTGAACCAAGAGAAAACAGCTATACATCCATCCCACCCTGCACATACAGATACAAAATGGTCCTTCATCTACCTCCCCCTTCCCTGTTCAGTCTTGTCAGAGATGGGCATTCCACTGCCATTTAAATACTGTAGGTGCTTAACAGGGTTTGTTTAAAGTATAACATTAAAGCCATGTTACCTAGTCTTTTCCATCTAGCCTGAGCACAGCTTGAAAAATAAAATAGTTGACAAAAGAAAATGTGTAAGTTTCTAAACTGTACCTTTATCAGTCTGTTCTTTTAGATGAAACATTAAAATGTAGCTATCAAAACAACAGCTTTGGCTATCAGCTGTGGTTATCAAACAACTGTGGCTATCAAAACAACAGTTTACTTAGTACCTCTGCTACTGAATGCCCCTGAGGAGCTGTGCTGGGGTGAGGGCTATTTGCAGGTCCTTCTTAAAACAGTCCCTGCTTTCATGGTATAAAAAGGTTGTTTATTTTCTCTTTTCCCTTCTGAATCTTATTAGTGTTATCATAAGAAGTCTCTGTTATGATTCATCTAAATAATGCTAATTCAAGATCTATGCGAAAAGTGTTCATTGCTCTATTTATAATTACAAACCTAAAACTACAAAAGAATTATTTTAGTTCAACTTGATAAAAACATCTAAGAGGGTACTCTAATTTAAAAGTAATTTTTTTGTGTGTCCTTTGTGCTTTGCAATCTGCCTGCCTGCTCTATCTGTTAATAACCAGCTAAAGCACCTCCAACTACTTCATTAAATTTTTTCTAGTTCTTACTCCTTGTATTTTTCCTTTTAGTTTTGTCCTTGTAAATTACCTCTTTTTAAGATTACCATGAAAAACTGGTTGATTGTATAAATTTTCAGGTAGCTAAACTCACTTAAAACATTACTAAGTGAAGATGAGTCTTACGTAGGATTTACCTACAAAAGCCTTAAAGTTTGGTAGCATCAAGGTTATATATGAATAGGCTAGTGTGTGTTTCTATATGTTAATTTTCCGATGTATTTTCTACATAAATTGGCTTATACATAGACACTTGAGATATTAGCCCAAGTATACCAGGCTAATTTAAGTCAGTTGATAATAACCCCCAACCTGTTAGCTGGGAAGGAAGGAAACCCCCAACCTGTTAGCTGTCCAATACAAATTCATGTTCTCTAAAATCAAACAATGAATTGTAGGAACCATGGAGACTAGGAGTAAAATATATTTATTGGGGAAAGAAAGCTTCTGTCTCTGAGAGGCAGAAGGACTTCCAAGTGGGTTGCTGAGGACTGCTGTTTTCAAGGGAATTTTATAGAGCAAAACCATGAGGTGAGGCAGGTCTAAGGTGAGAAAGCTATAATTAACTAAGATTACAAGTGTAGTCACTTAAGTAATATTGATCCAGTGGGAAATCACTGGATAGACATGGGGTAGAACAAAAGTATGGTCAACCAATTATTATAATTGCTTAAGAAACATTGATTAAATGGGGGTCAAATGGTGTAGGTTGTGTCTAGATGTCTCCTCAAAGCTTTATGCAGTATTAGAGGGGGACTTTTTTGGAGATAACTGAATGTGGAGTGTGTGAATATAGAGTACAATTCTGGAATTAAGGGTGCTGGGATTAAATGTGTTTTCTGTGCCCACCCTAGGCTGGGTAGCCTGCACATAAGGGACAGAAAGAGGCTTGTCTTTCCCTTTCTCTCTGTCAATGTGTTTTGCCACCATGAACTGTTGCCCCTCTGCCAATCAACCTGTCTTGGAGCCAGTTGGTTATGGACTGAAATCTCCACAAACGAAGCTAAATAAACTTTATCTCTTTTAACTTTGGGTATCAGGTATTTTTTATCAGCAATGAGAAAAGTAACTAAGATAGAATTTGATACCAGAGAAGTGGAATTGTTGCTGTGACCATACCTGACCTTTGGGAATGTCTTGTGAGGAGAGTTTAGAATGATTTGGACACACTGGCTGAAACAGTATAACTTTAGTGGCTTAGGGTCTTCTGTATGAAAGATTTTGGTCAGAGCTAAGAAGAACAAAAGGCCAGTAAAAACAAGGTTCAGGAGGTTTCTGAGAGGAAAAAAGACTGCACTGAGTGTTGGACTCCAGATGATGTGTGTTATGTCTTGGAGAAAAGTTTGTCTGCCTTTGTGTATGTCCAGAGATTAACGTAAGGGGAGTGGACTAATTAATTAGGCAGAAGAAATTTCAAGGCAATCAAATGTTGAGGTGGTGGTATGGCTACTGTTGAGGGCTGTTAGCCAGATTTATCTTGAGAATCAAGAACAATAAGGAGCCCAGTAGAATGATTTAAAGCATTGCAAGTTTGACCAGAATGGAAGCTGTAGTAAAGCTGTGGATTGAAAAGATGGAACAGAGGAGATCTTGATTTTTAGGAAGGAATAGGAGACTAGCAAAGATGGCCTGAAGGCACCACAAGAATCAGTAGGACTCTTGTAGCCTCAACATTACAAAAGTGAAAGACTGCTTCGAGACAAAATTTGTAGATCACCATGTTTCAGAATAGTGGCAGTCTAGAGCATTTTTCTTCTGAATTGAATTCAAAGAGCTTAGCTACACAGGCAATCAATCCCTACAGCCAAGAGAAAAGGAGGCCTGGCTACTGCTCCAGCTGGCAGTAGATCTTGGTATTATCCATGTGATGCTGATTTTAGGTGCATGCAGACTGCAACAATTGTGGGGTTGGGAAGCTTCCACCCAGATTTCAGAAGAAGACCTGGGAGGCCAGGCAGTGTGCCTCTCGGAGGGCAGAGTGTGAGTGTTGTGAGTGGGAAGGCAAAGGTTCAGTACAGAAGTTTGGAGAAGCAAAGAACATAGATTATCTGAGGAAAACTTCAAGGAGGGAGTGGAGCTAGCCCAAGGGAGAAGCTGTGGGAGCGACAACCACTGAATTGTAGGGAGGGAGCCACATAAACCCTCTGGAGTTCACATCTTGCCACAGATTACCCTGGATGCTGCACATGGAACTACATCTGTTGACTTTGATCAAATAAGCATTTTGTTATTGTGTACATGAAATACTGTTGTATTTTTGGTAATGTCTATTTAGGGCCAAAACCACTGTTTTGGAAATTTATACAAGTCTTAAAAGTTGTCAGTATAGTTACATCCTATATGACCTGTTCTAGGAGTATAAAATTAGGCCTACCAGTAAAACCTAAATATTTGCATAATTTCTATATAGCTAGGATGCTAATTACTTCTAACTTCATGGTTTATTAAATGTTTTTGTGATTCCCAAGTGGCTTAACCTTCAAAGGTATATAACAAAGGAATTAAATGTGTTCTGTATACATAGCAACTCCACACAAGGAATGTAAACATTACGTATTACAGACATACACTAGTAAAAAAAAGAATCATGTGGAAACAAATGAGACAGAAAACTGGACAAACTTATCATATTGGTGACTGCCAGGTTAAAGTTGTTTGCTGTAAAAACATTTTTAGGCTGAAGCTCCTGGTTTTCCCTTATTTATTTTCCATCTGTCTGTGAAGTATGCATTCCAGTATAACATGAAACAGACAGCCACATGTTGACTCTTGGCATGTTTATGCTTATTCTTTGTAATTGCTTTATAGCACTTACAAGTTCCTAAACAGTATATAGACTAGGCAGTGTCACTGTATTTATTTATTTATTTATTTACTTATTATTATTATTATTTTTTTTGCGGAACCGGGAATTGAACTCAGGCCCTTGTGCTTGCCAAGGAAGTCCTTATTCCACTGAGCCATCTCCCCAGCTCAGCAGTGTCACTCTAAACACTAAAGTTTAGAGAATAATGATCAATAAAATATGTCTACAAATAAGCACATTCTACTTAAATAGCACCCTATTAAAAGACAGTAATTTAAGTAAAGATTTTTTTTAATGTCACTCAATATCTTATCATTAGATAAAGGTGACTGACTAAAATCATTTTATAATAAAATGGAAATTTAAATGTTTTTGAGATAACAACTAAACTTGATGATTCTAATATAATGTCCTCGTGATTTATGGAAATCTCAACCAAAATACCAATAGCATCCCTCATAGAACCAGAGCAAATAATCCTAAAATTCATATAAAACTGGAAAAGGCCTAGAACTGCAAGAGCAATTCTGGGTAACAAGTTCAAGTCAAGTGGCACCATCACTGATGTTAAGTTGTCTAAAAAGTTAGAGTGATTAAAAAAAAAAAAGATCAAGGTATGGGCACAAAAATAGACTTATGGGGCCAGGGAGATGGCTCAGTGCTTCCTTAGCAAGTGCAAGGGCCTGAGTTCAATCCCTGGTTCCGAAAAAAAAAAAAGAAAACAAAAAAGAAAAAGAAAAAGAAAAAAGAAAAACTTGTGGATGATTTAAACAAGAAAGAGGATGCAGAAAACATCTCCAGGTTACACTGAGTTACTTTACCATGGAGAAGGCAGCTCAATCCTTTCATTGGAGGAAAGACAACCTCTATAACAAACGGTGCTGTGAAAACTATCTACATGCTAAAAATCAAGATTAAACCCATATTTCTCACCATGCACAAAACTAAAATCACATTGGATTAGAATTAAATATTAAAATAAATACTTATCTGCTTGAAGACAAAATAGATACAACTTTGAAACTGGCATAGGCAAAGACTTTCTGAATTAAACACCACTTATAGAAACAATACTACCAAGAATCAGCAAATGGGACCAGATCAAATTCAAAATCTTTTGCACAGCAAAAGAAACAACCAACACAAGGAAGAGACAACCTACAGAAGGGAAAAATACTTTGCCCAGCTACTCTTAAGTCAGAAGACAAGCATCTAGGTTATAAAGAACTCAAGAAAATTAGGCCTTCTGGCCGGGGAGATGGCTCAGTAGAATAAGTGCTTCCCTGGTAAGCGCAAGGACCTGAGTTCAATCACTGGTTCTGCCAAAAAAAGAAAATTAAGCCATCTAAATTTTAAGACCCAATTAATAAATGGAAATCTGGAATGAATAGACACTTCTCAGAAGAAGTAAAAGCGGCCAATAAGTGCATGAAAAATATTCAGATTCATTGAGCGTTCAAGAAATTAAAACACCATTGAGCTCCTTTCTTACTCCAGAATGAAAAGAAATGATAACAAGTGCTGGAGGGGCTGCAGGCAGGAGGGCTCCATTCTTAAGAGAAGTATAAAGTGGTACAAGTGCTGTGGAAATCAGTATGGAGATTTCTCAACAATCTAAAAATAGAGATTCCATTCTACCTGCTATTTCTGGATATTTTCCCCATACAGTTAAAGATTTCATAATACATTGATAACATGCATACTCCTGTTTATAGCAGCACAATTTGTGATAGATAAGTCTTGCAAGGCTATATATATCCATCAGTGGATGAATGGATAGAGAAAATAAGGTATTTGAGGGCCAGCCAAATAGCTCGGTGGATTAAAGCACCTGCTTAGGGAGACACAGCAGGCTGGGGTTTGAATCCAGGGTGCTGTGCTGGCCCTGCCTCTGGGACACGCTGAGACGGTGGTTGAGACTAAACATGGTGGCACAGGCCTGTAATCCCAGTTCTTGGGAGGCTGTAAACAGGGGGATCACTACAAGTCTGATCTATGTAGTGAGACCCTGTCGACCCTGTACTAAATACAAAAGAAAAAAAAAAAAAAGAAAATATAGTATTTGTACACAATGTTATAAAGAGCAGTAAACTTGAATCACTTGTAGGAAAATGGATGCAGCTTAAAACCAGAATGCTCAAAGAAATAAATCAAATGTGAAAGTTTTGATACTGCATGGATTCTCTTATATGAGAAACCTAAGCTACAAAAGAAGTGCAAGGTAAAAGACAGACAATAGGAGCTTTAGCACGTGGGAAGTAATGGGAGGGAGAAGGCAGTGGGGGGAAATGAGACAAACAGGAAACCATGAATTATGATGTATGTGTACAAGCTCCTATGAGGATCGGGTTCATTATGTAATACAGTCATATATATGAACAATATGTATATATGCGTATATATATACATATTCCTCAGACTCAATTTTTCCACTTTTTCTGAGTCCCCTAATATTGAAGAGATTATTGGAATCTCATTTATTATCCCTAGTGGAATTATTAAAGCCTTCATATATACAGTCTACCAAATACATATACACAAATCAGGAGAAGAAAGACAGTATGATGTTTTTTCAACAGATGGTATTACCCTCATGTGAGAGATCCTAAGGGCTGTTGTACTGAAGAAACCCCCTACACTGCTGGCTCTTAGAGAAGAATTTGAAAACGCATGTGTGCAATCTCAGCAGACACTTTGCCCAGGGTTCTGCAAGCAGCAACGTTCAGTACTAATGTCTGGAACCTAAAGGCCACCATGGTGAGCATCTACTATAACTGTACAGCCCAGAAGTAACTTGTATTAATCTTATGATGTCTTAATAAATTTAGCATTAAAATATTTATCCTAATGTATACTTCTTTTGGCCAAGTCCTTATAGGAAGGGGTCCAAGAAATAAAGGAACCACACATGGCTTGACCTCTTGCTCTATCCTTAGTTAAAAATTTTCCAGAGCCACAGATTAGGGACTATAGTGGTTGGTTGATTGTGTCAACTTGAGAAGTTAAGAGCTTAACTAAATCGACCCAGCAGTGGAGGCCACAGCCTAGAGTAACTCACTTAATGGAGAATGAGGAAAGACAGAAAGCCTGTTCTTCCTCAGAGGAGCTCCGGTCTTTGCCATCAGCTTGAACATAATCTCCTGGCTCTATGTCAGACTCTTGGCTTCTGCCTTGGATCCTTCAGCCTTCCACTGTAGGCCCATTGACACCTTGATACAGACTCACATGGAACAGTGCAGTGCACTCCAGACCTTGGACTGAATCCTTCAGTCTCCAGTGTGCAGATGCCCTCTGCACGCTTCCTCATCCGACTCTGTGGCTGACCGTCATAAGCCAGTCTTGAAATTGCTTATATATTTGTACATCTTGTGTTGTATCTGTACCTCTACTGAAACTCTGGCCGATACAGGTACATTGTCTATTTTTAGCATATCGTGGGTGGCACGTAGCCAAATAGTTCACTATCCTATGGTGTCCGTTGTCATTTTTCTTTCCTACAAACATTTTACTATTTACTCTCTCACTCCAAGGTAATGCCACATGTGTTATTTTTATGTAGTTATGTGTTATATTAGAACTTACTTTTTAATATAAATGTATACATTAGTTTTGTGTCATTACAAAATGTTCATGTAGATTCTTATTCTGGAACTAATACATGGTTATGAATGGTGATGAAGAAAGGTAAGAATATAAGACAAAACATGAAAACTTTTTTGTTTTTTGAGGTACTGGGGATTGAACTCTGGATGTTGTACTTGCCAGGCAGGTGCTTATACTGCTGAGCTATATCCCCAGCCTGAAAACATTTTAAAATGCTGAAGACATGGAGAGTATCTTTCATGGAGAAAGACCCAGATTTAAACACATGTATATATTTTATTAATATTTTTATTTCCCAATATACTAAACTTGTTCTTAATTCTTTTGTATCTTCCCTCATTTCCTGAGATGGCTTTGCCATTCTTTTCATGCCTTTATGAACTAATATTCAATTATTTTCCTTCTTCGATTCTTGCCTTTCTTCTCTTTCACAAGGAGTGAGTCTCACAAGTTACAAAGGAGTCGTTTGTGGTTGCCTCAATATTAAGAACCTAACCCAAGTGTTCTTTCAGCTATCTGAAAATTACTGTCTGTTGTCTGTTGTCCTAAAGTGGTCATGCTTTGAAACATCATATATAGATTTAAAGCCATCCTAATCAAAATAACAATAGTATTTCTCACAAATCTAGGGAAAATATTTCAAAAATTCATATAGAACCGGAATAGACTTAAAATTTTACAAAAGGGAGTTTGGGTAACAAGAACAAACAGGAGGCATCACAACCCCGGAGTTCAAATGATATTACAATGATACAGTGAGAAAAACAGTATGGCACGTGCTGGGTGTGGTGACGTGTGCCTATAACCCCACAATTGGGAATCTGGGGATCTCCTTGAGTTCAAGACCAGCCTGGGCTCCCTAGGGAGTTTAAGGCCACCTTGAATTTTATGTCAAAACCTTGTCTCTAAAAACTAATAAGCAAGCAAGCAAAGGAGTATGCTACTTGCGCAAAACAGACATATAACTCCAGGGAAGAGAGTAGAATAAGCAGAAACAACCCCAGGCACCTGTAGTTTTCTGATCTTTGACAGAAGCACCAAAAACAAAAGCATACACTGGAGGAGCGATAGCCTTTTAAATAAATAGTGCTGTAAAACTAGCTATCTGTATGCCAAAGAAAAATCTGAACCCAGGTATAACACCATGCACTAAACTAAAAACAAAATAGGTTAAGGATCTGAATGACAGAAGAGAATCTTCTAAAGATACAATAGATAAGACTCTTGAAGATATAGACAAAGGCTTTCTGAACAGAGGCTCAGTAACATAAGAAATAACATCAAGAATCAGCAAATAAGGACTGACCAGATAGTTCAGCAGACTAATGAGCCTGCTTAGGCAGTAGTAGGGGCTGGGGTTTGATCCCTGGCATGCTATGATGACGCTGCCTCTGGGTCTACTGAGACTGGGCATGGTGGCACAAGCCTGTAATCCCTGCACTTGGAAGGCTGAACACAGAAGGATCACTATGAATCCGATTTGTATAGTGAGACTCTGTAGATCCTGTAGACCCCGTACTAAATGCAAAATAAATAAATAAATAAATAAATAAATAAATAAATAGAATCAGCAAATAAGATCATATCAAATTAATAAGCTTCTACACTCCAAAGGAAACCACTAACAGAGTAAAGCAGCAACATACAGAATGAAAAAATACTGCCAGCTAATCCTTGGACAGAGGACTAATATTTAGAATATATAAATAACTTTTTAAAAAGATCCAATCAAAAATGGCAACTGACATAAACAGATTTCAGAAAAAGAAGCACAATTAATAATAAATTCATGAAAACCTATTAAATGTCTCTGGCTATTCAAGGAATTTAAAATGAAATATTAGGATATAGTGTTACCTAAGAAAGAAATAACTACCAGTAAGAAAAGAAATAATAGAAAATGTTAAGGAGGCTGCAGGGGAAAAGAAACCACCATTGTACATCATCAGTGGGAATGTAAACTAGTACAACCAGTATAAAAGTCAGTATGGAGAGTCCTCAACACACCAGAAATAAAAATTTCATTTGACTCAGCTGTTTTCTAGATACCTCCCTAAAGACTTAAAGATACCATATTACAATGCTACATGCATTCTCATGCTTATAGTAGCAAAACTCATAAGAGTAAAATCTGGGTAGCAACCTCCATCTATGTCAACAGGTGAGCGAATAAAGAAAATATATTTATATGACAATGGTAGTAAACCACCATAACGAAAAGTATACTTGCAAGATTTGTAGGGAAATGGATATACCTTGAGAATATAATATTAAGTGAAATAAATCCTATACACAAGCTTAAAAATCTCGTGGATGGGGCCGGTGAGATAGCTTAGTGGACTAAAGCACCTGCTTAGGCAAGCTTAGGCAAGCAGAGGTACCACAGTTCGATCTCTGGCACCACTTGCCACGCAAGCCCCACCCCCAGAGCAGGCTGAGGTGGCCAGAGTCCAGGCATAGGGGTCATGTGTCTGTAATTACAGCGATGGGGAGGCTGAAAGCACAAAGGTTACCATGAGTCCAAGCTGTGTAGTGAGACCCTGTAATATCCAAATACATAAAAAGTAAATACATAAAGAAAAAATGAAATTCTCATGGATTCCCTTATTTGAGGAAATTCAAAATATTAATAAAGGGCAAAATAGGTCTTTTTGAAAGGGGAGGGAAATGTGGGGGAGAGGAAAGGAGGAGAGATGTCTTAGTTACTTTTCTCTTTGCTGAGACAAAAATAGCCAACCCTTGCCATTAAGGAAAGGTTTATTAGGATCATAGTTTACAGAGGTTTCAGTCCATAGCTAGCTGACTCCAAGGCAGGATGTCATGGGAGAGAGTAACACTTCAAGGTGGAAGATGACCGCAAAAGTAACAAGAACAGAAAAAGGAGGGAGGAGCAAGCCTTCTCTCAACCCCTGCATTGTAAGCAGCCCACCACTCATTAGGGTGGTGTGTGTAGCATTCACATCATCTCTGTGTCCTCTTGCACAGGCTCAGGATGTTTACCAAATAAGGGTCCTGGCTCCCTGCTGAGTCATTTAGTTAAGCTTCTACACTTCTCAAGTTGACAGGGTGTATCAACCACAACAATTCACCCCTTGCCAACCTGACAACCAGACACATTTCTTTGAACCAGTTCTCCAGACACAAAGATATGCTTATTCTTAATATTTCACAGCTTGAACCTTACAACGCAGATCTTGAAACCCTTAAGAACCAGTAGTAAGTCTACCAACATTACATTAGAACCATAACATTCTGTTTCTGTCCATCCTGGACTCATAGACATCCCTTTATGCAAAAGGCACTTAGTGTACCTTTCAGAGCTGTCACTGTCAGTTTCAGCATTGCTGAAAAGTCACAGTCCCAAATCTCCTCTGAGATTTAAAGCAAACTATTAGCTACAAGCCCATGTATAAATAAAAATGAAGTTAAATTCTTCCAGTATTCAATGGCACACGATAAACCTTTTCATCCCGAAAGTTACAAAAGGGGAAATACAAAGGATTGAGACCCAAGCAAGTCCCAAATCCAGCAGGGCAGACATCCAGTTCTGTGATTACATGTGCACCGTCTACAACAGTCTGTGGCAAATTGTGAGCTCAACACTGGTTCCCCCTACTGTGCCTCTGGTGGTCGTGGCTCACACGGCTTCTCTGCTGGGCTGGCTTTGCTCCCTCCTTGTGGGTTTGTTTAGATGATCCATGTTCCTGGCTTTTCCAAATGCCTGGCGTTTCCACTGCATCTTCAGCTTCACCCTCATAGCTTCATATACTGCCCGCTCAGGGGCACAGTACCTGACCTCTTGGGCCTTCTGAAGTCTGGGTAGAAGCCTTAACCTCATAAATCTTAAACTCTGCATGCATCTAAAACCAGCACCATGTGGATGGCCACCATCTGGCACAGCAGCCAGGTTTTCTTCTCTGTTGACTAGTAGAGTTGAGTGTCCAGGTCCCTGCATGCTCTGAATCCAATTCTGAGGAGCAAATTTTCTACTTTGCTGCCATTCTGTTGCTTTCTTCTTAATGCAGAGTCTTTCACTTTTGCATTTTCGAGGCAGCAAAGAGTGCAGACTTGCTGCTCTGATTCCCTCAGGTCATCTATTATATGGTTCCATTCCTTCTCAGCAGCTGAAATCACTTCAACTGCATCTTTGTAGTCCAAAATGTTACTAGTGTTTCCTTTCTAGCCAAACTTACACTTTAAATCATCCTGTTAGGCTCTTTGCTCTTGATTCTCAACATAGATCTGGCTAAAAGCTCCCAGAAACAGTCATGACACAACCTCAGCATTCAACTACCTTAAAATTTCTTCTGCCAGATATGTTAGTTTGCCACCCTTAATCTCAATCTCAGGCAGTCTCGTGACACAAGCAAAATGTAGACAAAAGTTGGGCCAAGCCATAACATGCATCATCTGGAGTCCAACAGCCTTCTTCCAGGCAGAAAGCTCTAAAGCCTGGCCTTTACCAGCAGGATTTCTGTCAGCCTTCTGGTCTTCTGAGTTCCGATCAGAATCTCCCATACAGAAGAGCCTGCGGTGATCGAGCTCCACTCCTAGCTTTTCCAAACTCTCTTCCCACAAGCCCTTCCTAAAGGCTCTTGAAGCATAAGGTCAGGTACAGTCACAGCAACAGCCCCACTTCTCTGACACCAAATTTTGTCTTAGTTACTTTCTCTCATTGCTAAGGTGAAATACCTAACACCCAAATTTAAGCAAGAAAAGGCTTATTTGGCTCACGGCTTGTAGCGGTTTCAGTCCGTAGTCATGTGGCTCCAAGCCAGGGTGGAGTGGCACAGAAGTAACGCTTCAAGGTGGCAGCAGATAAAAAAAAGCAAAAGCCAAAAAGGGAGGTTAGAGAAAGCGTCTTTTCCTCCCTTACACTGTAAGCAGGCCAGCGCCCCCCAGGGAGGTGTATGCTGCACCCCCAGCACCTCTGTACCCTCTTCCTGCACAGGATGAAGATGTTAACAAAGTAAGGACTCTCACTCCCTGCTGAGTGGTGCAGTTAAACCTCTAAACTTCTCGGATTGATGCAGTGTATCAACCATAGAAAGATGAAAAAACTGAAAATACAAGTTGAAAAAGAAAACACCAGCTGGTTTCCAATATACTGGAAGACAAGCCAGGAGCAGTGGTGCTTGTCTGCAATTCCAGGTCCTGAGGAGGCTGATGCAAGAATTTCACTTGAATCCAGGAGTTTGAGAACATCTTGGGCAACACAGCTTGATCTTGTTTCCGGAACTTCTGCCCCGTACTTCACCGAGGACTTGACACTTGCTCTACAAGATAGCAGGCATCTGAGAGATTCAAAAATGATTTGCCTTCAGGGTTTGGTGCTGCCTTCCTGCAATCCCATCATTCAGGAGACTTAGGCAGGAAGATCACAGAGTTTGGGGCTGGTCTTCACTACATGATGAGTTCAAGCATGGCCTGGACTACATAGCAAGACTTTGTGTCAGAAAAGCAAAGGAAAACAAAAAGTTTTATGTTCATCATTTTATCGTATTTCTATTTTTTATCTGAAAATCATTTATTTATTTATTTATTTATTTATTTATTTATTTATTTATTTATTTATTTGGTATAGGGTCTTTCTATGCAGCTCAGACCCACAGTGACCCTCCTGTCTCAGCCGCCCAGCACTGGGACTATGCCACTACACCCAGTTTCAGTGGCCGGCTTGGCACAGGGCCTGCATGGCTTGCAGTACTTGGGATTGAACCCTGGTGCTTGCATTTTCCAGGCCGATTCTTAGATTGCCAAGCTGTCTACCCAGCCGATGTTTATTATTTCAAAATGATAAACTGTTTTAGAGAATAAAGAATCCTCTTTGTGCCTCTCTTTGCTCTACCTAGTTAAGGTTCTTCACAGTTATTTTTTAAATATCATCTTTAGTTTTCAGTTCCTGTTCAGAAACTACTTGTTTATATTTCATTTAATTACCGCAGTGAGGATCCAAGGACTTAATTGCCTGTCACCATCTTCCACAGAAATCCGCCCTTGCATTATACATATAGTGTATAATTTGAATAATGTATAAATATACTGATGTTGAAGGCAGCATTTTTTCTCGTGGTGAAGCATGCGACAATATGCAATGATGAAAATACTGTTTCGAAGAAGAATCCTATGCTGGAGTGAAAATGCAGATATTAGAATAAACTCATTATTTAAATGTAGAATTTACACATATGTATGCAGTATAATTTAGTGGAATTTCATGAGGTTTATTTAAATATAGAAGCGTAGAAACAAATACAGCCTAGCAGAAAACATTGATTCATATCACATCTTGATTTTGAAATACTGTTCTCCACTAATCTATGTTTTTCTGAAAGAAATTGCTGCATCTAGCTGCAGCCCAAAGGTGACACAAGAGGAGCTTGGAAAAAACATTATGACAGAAGTGATTAAAAAGAAACAGACATATCAAAAAGAAAGAGGAGATAGTTTCGAAGGCCCCTGACCTATTAACTATGGAGAATTTGGAGTTTGAAAGATAAAATCACTCTTTAAATAGAGTACGAATATACAAAGCCAGGCTTACACTAAATAATAATTTTATTATTATTAAAAATTGTCATAAGAAAATGCCCACTAACTAGATATTGGTGGAAATAAGAGCTTAAAATATTACCATTTCAGGGCTGGGGATTTAGTCCAGCAGCACAGCATGTTCTTAGTGTCATGGTTTGTTCCTAGTTGTTCCCTCAAAGCCTCATGCAGTCATGGAGTGGACTTCTAGAGTTTGTGATTAGCTGATGATTCACTAGGATTACGGGTGTGAATGCTGCTGGGATTATGGGTGTGACTGCTACACTTAACCTGGGGCAGATAGCTTGAATGTGACTTAAGAGAGACAGCCTTGCTCTCTGTTGCCCTTTGTTGCTGCTACTCCTCCCTCTGCTCCTGCTGTTTTGCTGCCTTCCGCTGTCATAAACTGCTGCCCTCTGCCATGTGCCCTCTGCCTTGGAGCCAGCCAAGTGTGTACTGAAATCTCCAATAACTGTGAGCTATATAAGCCTTTGCTTCCTTCATTTCGTGTGTCGGGTATTTGTCCCAGCAACGAGAGAAGAGTAACTGAGATGTCTGGCAAGCTCCAGGTCCTGAGATTGATTTCCATTCAAAAAAAAAAAAAAAAAAAATTACCACTTGAAAAATCAAGAGAATAGTAGTTGATCTGAGTAATGGTAATCTCTCCTTTTAAAAAAAGTGATTAATATATTTCCAAAGTGTATTAAGAAAACTTACAAAATCTACAGAAAAATTTAAAGAAGGTTTTCATGAACAGTGATATACCAATCATTTAGATTCCATCCTTATTTTACTATTATATGTACTTTACCATTAAACTACTACATGTAGTTTATTAAATGTATGTAATTTATTAAATTTATGTATTTTTTCATTAAACTTATGTTTATTAAATTGTATATAGTTTATTAAACCTAACATTAAAGTACTATATGTAATTACTTTGATCTCTGATCCCAACTCATGACAAAAAAAACTCCTAATTTCCTCGGAATTTACTGAGTGACAGAACTTTTATTTTTCTAAAGAAAACGTTTCTGATGGGCTCTTTAAATATTCAGGATGGATGAGTACTGGCCAAGAAAAAGATTGTGGTGTGATTAGATTACATCACACTAGAACTAGATTTTTCAGATCTGCCCTTCATTCTTTAGGGCAGGGAGAGAAGTTGGCAACTGAGTTAATAGTCTACTGTCAGTGCGTTGACAGTTATAAAGAGCTTTGCACTGTGGAGTTTGAGGAGTTTTCAAGCTGCAAACACACCCTTGTGTCCAGAGAATGGCACACTCCATGAAAACAAAAGCTCCTATACTCCTCAGGACTTCTGTTTAGGTACCTCTTCATCTGGCTCCTCATGTGTATCCTTTCCATGCTCTTTCTAATAAACTGGCAAGCATGAGTGAAGTGTTTCTCTCATTGCTGTGGATTATTATGACAAATCACAAATGGGAGAAGAGGACTACAGTAATCACAAATTTTTAGCCAGCGTGGGTACCCTGGGTTCCCAATGCTTGTGACTTCGGTATGAGGTGAAAGAGAGTCTTGTGGAACTTACCCTTGACCTGAAGGTTTGGCTCACAGTCTTGAAAAGAAGATCAGAATGGAATTGAATTATAAGGCACCCATTTGCTGTACTCAGAGAAGTAGAGCATTGGTTGATACGTAAAACCTACCAATTAAACATCAGGAATGTTTTTTGTAAGGAACAGTTTTCCTGTAAACATTAATCCATCTTCTACCATTCTATTCATTCCATCAACTAATCTTTCAAAACAAATTATATACACAGTGAACTTCTTCTCTAAACACTTGAGTATACAAAGCCAGGTGTGGTGCCACACACCTGTAATCTTCGCACGGAGGGAGGCTGAGACAGGACTATCACCGTGAGTCTGAGCTGTGTAGTGAGATCCTGTACCAAAAAAATAAACAAAAGGTTAAAAATTTAAAAAATCATTTCAGTGTACATATCACTCACTTGAGTTATGAGGTGTGACAGGTTCCTCAAACAGGTGTTGACAATCTTCTAGATTTCTAAAAGATCTGCTATGATTTCACCTTTTCATTCCTAATCATATAGATTTGAGTGTTTACTTTTATTGATAAGGCTGGCTAAGGGTTTATCTATTTCATTTAACCTTTCAAAGAACAGACTTTGACTCACTTACTCTTTGTGTTGTTTTCTGAGTCTTAGTTGCATTCATTTCTGCTTGGATAGCTATAATTTCCTTCCTCATACATGCTTTGGGGTAAATTTGCTCTTCTTTTACCAGCAGCACCTTGAGGCTCAACATTATGTCATGTGAGCTTGTTTTGTTTTTCTGATGTGGGAATTGACCACTATAAATTTCCCACTTAGGATTGCTTTTCTTTTCTACTTTAAGCTCCAATATGTTGTACAAGCATTATTGTTTAATTGTAGAAAATACCTAATGTTTTCTTTAATTTCACCTGTGATCTTTTTGTTGTTCAGGAAGACATTATTTAATTTCCTTGTGTTTTGCAGTTTCTGTGGTCTCTTTTGACATTGGTTTCTAATTTAATTGCACTATGGTCTGTTAATATCCATGGGATAATTTCAGTTTCTTTGCATTCACTTTAGCATGCTCATTTACTTTGGAGAAAGTCCCATGTGAAGCTAAGAATGTGTATTCTCTTGTGAAGAGGAATCCTTAATATCGATTAAGTTCATTTATTTAAAGGTATAGTTCAGTTCTGATATATCTTCATTGATAT
>NW_004524580.1:12799347-12805911 GCF_000260255.1 Octodon degus
TGTCTCGACTGCATCTAACTTCAGTCAGGATGACTTCACTCTGGGTTAGTGGTTCTCAGACCCTGAACTTCTTATTCCAAAAGGCCAGCAGGAAGAAAATGCCAGCAGAAGCTTTAGGACCCTTAGGGCCAGAATTTGAATAGGCAAACTGTTATAATTGCCTTTATTTTCTTGGCCAACATAAGCTATTTGACCAACTCTCACATAATGAAATAGTAAAAGACATTTCCTCCTTAAGAGAGAAAAGGCAGTGTACATAGATAATAATCTCATAAGGAATCTGAAATATTTTCTGGATTCTAGACTTCTCTCTCCTGATTTTCACACCCATGTTTCCCTATCAGTTTGGATGGGGAATTCTGATCTTATCCAATGGTGTGTTTTAAGGATCTGCTCTTAGTAGACAAAAACCTCACTCAACTCATGAGTCATCAGTAATGAATGCAAAACAATTTATCTGTCATTCCATTTGTATTCCATTAAGTCTTGCTGTGAAAAGCAAGTATCGTAATGCTTGGCATAGGACCTACTTGTGAAGCATCTACCTCTTTTTTTCTTTTCCAGACAAAACAAAACAAACCTTCCTTCAAGGAGGTGGGAGGATTTCATACTGAGATATTTTGTCACCTTTCCTAAATGCAAGGTCTGTTGTGTACATATACAGTCTCTGGAAAAGTCTTCCTCAACCTAAAAACTCTGCAGGTCTGGGAAGTCATAATTTGTTAATAATGACACAACGACTAAGTTAAGAGCAGAATTATGAACATAAAAGATAAATATGTTTCTATGTACATCATGCTGTCTTTCGACAAGTGATATTTTTGAGGGCAAAATTCAGCCATCAGTTAGACTTGGATATTGACAGGAACAAGGATTTCAATGAAGGGTGGAAGAACACAAGCAGAATGCATATTTTATTATCTGCAGCACTGAGTTAGGAGGAAAGAAGACAGGAGACTTGAAAAAAGGTAGGAGAAATTATGAGAGTGAAGAATAACAGAAGGGGAATAATGAAGGTAAAATGAAAGAAATTTGAGTTATTCTATCATGAAGGTGATTTGTCTTCACTGACAGTTCTCTCCAGTTTCAGTAGAGTTAAGGAAAAGCAAGCAGAAAAAACTAAGAAGTACAGCATCACTGAATTAAAAGGATAATAGTGAACAGGTTTATAATGAAAAAACAATATAATAATTTAACTGTAGAGACTGGGCATGGTGGTGTGTGCCTATAATCCCAGCTCTTGAGAGGTTGTAAACAGGTGGATCACTGCGAATCTGATCTAGTAGTGAGACCCTGAACACCCTGTAGACCCTTCCCTAAAATACAAAATACAAAAAAAAAAATTTAACTTTAAAAGTTCATTGTTACTACAACAAGGAAAGAAATCATTTTCTTTCTCATTCTCATCCATTCATTCATTTATTCAGTCAATACAGAGAGAGAATCTAGGTTATGACAGGGATTTGCCCAAATGCACAGCTTCCCCAGGAAAAGAGTACTGAATGGGATGAGGACACTGACTGTAAGAACCAAAAGTAAAATAAGTGATAAAGTATTTGTTTTGATTTTTTCTTTTAATATATTCTAAAACAAGCTATTTATTTTTACCATATCAAATTTACAAAGTCAATGTACAAAATCTTTAATAAAAACTCCATAGTCAAAATACAATTGAAATCTGTCTTTAAAAAACTCAACCTGACAGGTATAATAGATATGGTAAAAGAGAAAGAAACTGAACCTAAGGATCAAACAATGAAGATAAGGGAAAGGAGAAAAGGAAGACAAAAAAAAAAAAATCACTCAATTATATACAGGATTGCTGAAATTTCTGATATCTGCAATCTAAGCAACTATGTTGAAGACAGCAATATGTGATACAAAAACGATGGCTGACCACCTCTCATCTTGCTGTTCTACTGTGAACTATTTCTAATGTTTTATAAGTTACTATTATACTCTCTTTAAAATGAATTTTTTAAAAAGTAAGAAAAGACCAAAAAATTAAGGTTTATTGAAAGCAAGCATTAATATTCAATTATTTGTCCAATCTCACAAAACTATATCTGTTAATATGAGCAACAGATTGGATGATAAAAATAGGTAATATAACAAACATTGTTAACTTGATATTCTTGTTCTGAAAATGTGTAACATGTATTTTTGTGTGATACCATTTCTGTCTTTATTTCTGTGATGTTTTTGTGTTTGTTTTACTATTCAAAATAAAATAAAATAAAATATTGAAAAAATAAAAATCACTCAATTTATAATAGGAAGTATTAATCTCATAATATAAAATTTAAATGAACAAAAATAGAAATGACAATATTAACATCTTTGTGTTTTACAGTATGTCCAATATATGTTTGAAGTGTCCATAATATTGAGTGACAGGTGGGTCTTGCTTGACCTTTAAATTTCTAAATTCACAATTACCCTTGGGTATTGTGGAAATAGCTGAAAGAATCAGATAATTATATCTGAGAAAAAGTTGTATATTATTAAAAATTAAAAAGTAAATATCACCACAGGTGTTATACTGTTTTGTAGTAAAGGTTGAGTCTCTTTATCTTTGAAATACTAAGATAGATGTGCATATCCATGTGTACAACCACAGAGCAAGAACTCAGCAGACGTAAGCATTAAATTTTAATCTCAGCATACTGGCTATAGTGTGGGATAATAATAAAACAGCTTTCATTTTGTAAATAATTAGAAGCTGAACGTGGTGCTGCACCCCGTAATCATAGTACTCAGGAGGCTGGGAAGGAGGATCACAGTGGGTTTGAGGCCGGCTTGGGCTACTCAGTGAGTCCAAAGCTAGCATGACTGACCTACATAGTGAGATACTGTCTAAAAAAATACAAAAACAAAAACAAACAAACAAAAAAAAGGGCCTGGGAAATAGCTCAGTAGAATAAGTGTTTGCCTGGCAAGTGCAGGGTCCTGAGTTCAATCCCCAGTACTGAAAAAACCAAAAAAAACAAAAAAAACCCAAAAAACTATATGTGTCTCTTATTTTCTGAATTTGTAGTTTGGACAACATTGACTCAGGCAACTAAAATAAATAATTAACTTTGGAAATAAAGTAGCAATTTTATTTTGTGGTACTTTGCCTTTCTAAATAAGCTACATTATTTTATTTTTATTTTTATTTTTATTTTTATTTTTTGCAGAACCAGGGATTGAACTCAGGCCCTTGTGCTTGCCATTTTTTAAAGAATAAAAAAAAGTAAAAAAAAAATCATTAGAATCAAAACCTCACTAATACAATAAAGGTTGTTGTATCACATATTGTCTTCAAATTAATTGCTCAGATTCAATAAATCAGTGGGGTGGATGATATAGCTTAGTGGACTAAGCACCTGCTTAGGCAAGCACAGGGACCTGGGTTTGATCACTGACACCACAAGCCATGCCGGCCCCACTCCCGGTGCTCTGTCACAGAGACTGGGCGTGGTGGTACATGCTTGTAATCCCAGTGCTGGGAACGCTGAGACAGGAAGATCACTATGAATCTGAGCTGTGTAGTAAGACCCTGTACCAAATATACAAAAATAAGTAAATAAATAGATAAATAAATTACTGATGTGAACATACTGCCTTTTAAAGCAGTAGTACAAAAATATGCCAATATCACCATATTTTAGTGAATAAAACAGTATCATTTTTAGGATTATTAGCCCCAAAAGGTAAAATGAATCTTTTCATAGAAATGAACTCTATTGTACCTTATAAAACCCTCATCTATCAGAAAACTTTAATTGGCAAAATAGAAATACCAAATCTTAAATTGAAAAGCCTTAGTGTAATGTGAATCAAACCAAAGATGTAAATTTGCTACATTGTCATTCTTTAAAAAAATAATTTGTTCAAACGTTTTAAAAATTTAATTTGGTAGTTAAGAATTGATTAGAAAGATCACTAATTTACATAAAAACTGGCTTATGATCATACCAGCTGCTGACAAATTTGTGAAACAAGATTCAGGTTGGCAAGCAGAACTGCAGGCTGTCTCAGAAGTAAAAATATCTGGAGGCAAGAGAGATATCTACGCAATTAGGGAAATACAAACCTAGAACTTGGGTTTCTGAGAGTTCTTCTCTGGGTGATTTTCATTCTCATGAGGCTGGGAAGTTACAAGAGTATTGCCTACCAAAGCTAGAAGTCCTGCACATACAACGATATACTCCTGTATAAATCTATTGCTGCAGGTAAGTGTACAGTGCTATGTGAGCTTAGTTTGTACTGAATAGTTTCATAGTAAGCAGATATTAATGGGACTTTCAAATTTTCTCTTTTCATTTATGTATTTGGTACAGGGTCTCACTACGCAGCTCAGATTCAGTAATCCTCTTGTTTTCAGCCTCCCCAGCACTGGGATTACAGGCGTGCATCCCACTCCCGGACTCTGTTGCCAGCTCAGCGTGCTCTGGGGGCGGGGCTGGTGTAGCATGCAGGACTTGGAATGGAACCTTGTGCTTAGTCCGCTGAGCTATCTCACCTGCCCTACGCTTCAGATTTTTATAGTCTGTATTCAGTCTTCATACATTGTCGAGAAAGTTAAGCATTTATAACATCTCCCTAGGCTTCCACTTGAATTATTTTCTACTTGATATTAAAATATTTAAAAGTAAAATTTTTTGTCTCTGGTTTGGAATTGAAGGACAAAAAGTAGAAAAACCAAAAATCCCCAGAAGGATACTTATGAAATAGTTTTGTGATTTTTTTTATAACATCTATTCTACAAGGCTTGCAGAAGGTGATTTTTAGAATGACAATTATAAAAAATTTTTGATGAATTCAGATTTTGAAAGAGCACTTAATTCAAAAGTAATTTTCAACTGAACTCTGGTGTTACATGGAGTTCTGTGAAAACACATCTGTAGGGCTTGGGGAGATAGCGCAGTAGAATAAGTTCTGGCCTGGTAAAAGCAAGGGCCTGAGTTCAATCCCCGGATCTGAAAAAAAAAAAAAAAATCTGTAATCATGTGCCCAAACCCCTAAATAGCTCAGATTTATTATTTGTAGTAATTAATATTGTGTTTATATTTTCTAACTGGAAAAATCCTGGTTTTAATCACAATAAAATTTAAATATCATTTAAAAAATCATGTAAGTTGAGCCTGTATATGGAATATGTGGTTATTTCCAATAATGCAAGTAAGATCTTTTGGTTTTCTGTTGACTGGGCATATTTCCAGATGTTTTGGAAGAATTATTTTAACTTATATTATGGGGTTTAGACCAAAATAATAAAAAGATAAAATTAAGCTAATATAAATAAATTTTCAGCTTAAATATTCAAATCATAATTTGTGTCATTTTTTTTCACTTTAGGGCAAAATGTATTCTCCCAGATCATGATTAAAATGCGTATTGTCACCAAAAGAAAATAAAAATTAGACACATGTTCAACTGGTGTCAGCTTATGGGAACTTTATCATTTGGTTTTCCTTACAATAGTGCTTAAGTTTATCTATTTTTTCTTTTTCTTGGTCTACAGGGTGTACAGGGTCTTACTACGCAGATTGGATTCACAGTGATTCTCCTGTTTTCAGCCTCCCAAGTGCTGGGATTACAGGCGCAAGCCACCATGCCAATTTCAATCACTGCCTCAGCGCACCCCAAGAGCAGGGCTGGCTCAGCATGCCAGGGATCGAACTTCAGCGGCTGTGCCCTGCCTAAGCAGGCACTTTAGTCCACTGAGCTATCAGGCCAGCCCTAGAGCTTAAATTTATCAAAGGCACTGCACATTTCATTTTGTGCCAAGGCTTACACATAAACTTTAAAATTTGTAAGTGCTAAAGTATTCATATTTATTCCATTAATTTTTGTATCTGTGTTGGAGATCAAACAATTTCTTTAATGTCTCAGGGACCCCTACTGACACACATGTACAGGAATACTAACTACACACCATTTATAGCAATGGCAAATGACAGATAAACTACATACCTCATCATCTACCCATCAGACAATGAAAATATACTTGAAAGGGTGTAATTAATTCAACATTCTGAGTGATTTAGTATTATACAATCATCTTGTGAATTTGATAGCAAAGAGCAGATTAAACTATTGAACCAAATTTAAAATATTGACAAACCTTCAAAATACATCTAGAGACTGGCTTTGCCTCCTGCCTTTCTCCACTGCCCCAGTATGAATCATGTCTCTCTCCCCTGTTTTACTCCAGTTGCCTCCTCACTGGTTTACCTGATTCTTCCCTTATCCTTCTACCTTTCATTTATGATAGCTGCTAAATAATACTCAGAAAGTGAAGTTCATATCTGATTAGTCCCATGTTTAAGAAATTACCATGTTTCCCCACTTCATTCATAGTAAAATTGAATTCTATCAAATGGCCTGAAAAGTCTTGCATTATTCTACCTGTAGCTTTCTTTCTTTTTCTTTGTTTTCTTTTTCTTTTTTCTTTCTTTCTTTCTTTTTTCTTTTTCTTTTCTTTTTTTTTTTTTTTTTTTTTTTTTTTTTGTATTTTAGGGAAGGGTCTACAGGGTGTTCAGGGTCTCACTACTAGATCGAACTCATAGTGATCTG
>NW_004524580.1:12806011-12806657 GCF_000260255.1 Octodon degus
TTTTAAGTGGTCTTGACTTAAAAACTACTTTGACTGCAAATACCAATAGCTATCCCATTTCTTTATGGGTTCCTCTCACATGGAATACTTTTTTTATTCTTTGACTTTCAGGTTGTAAATTACTTCTTGAGTTAAATGTGTTTCTTGTATGCAGCATGATGTTCGGGCTCTTTTCTTGATCCACACTGACAATCTATTTCTTTTGATTGATGGATTGAGACTCTTTGTATTGATGATTATCACCGATAGGTACTGACTTATCTTTGTCATATTATTTGCTCATTGTTCATTCTCTTTCTTTCCCCTATGCTTAATTTCTTTTCCTGCCCTTGCCTGGTGGTGACTTCATTTCTTTGAGATTCAAGGAATTGTAGTCTTCACTTTCTTTTTATGCAGTGTCTTTTGGACATGTCTGTTTATTTGTAAGTATGATTCCTTAATTGTTTTTCTAATAATGAGTCTCATGATGTAGTTCAGGCTAGTCTTAGACTCACTATACAATCCAGGCTGGACTTTAACTGGAAGCAATTTTCCTGCCTCTGTCTCTCAAGTTCTAGGTTTATAGATGTGTGCTACCACACTTGGATCTAATCCTTTCTTGGAGTAAAAATATACAATGTTAACTCATACTCTTTTTTTTTTTTTT
>NW_004524580.1:12807162-12808788 GCF_000260255.1 Octodon degus
TCTGAATATTTATGGACATCTACTTTTATTCAGTCTAGGTAAATAGGAATAGAAACCCTGTACCACACAGCAAGTATAAATTTGGTTTATTGGAAAGAGACAAAGTTTCTTGCAAATGGCTCTAGCTACTTAGTTTTTGTCTTCAATGATTAAGCTGTAGACTTGACATATAGACTTTCAGGAAAAATAAGATTTTTCTAAATAGAAAATTCAGAGAGCATTCTTGATAATAATACTATCAAAAATATTGCCTTGTAAGAGTGTATTGTGCCAATGAGAAGAAAATAAGTAAGTGGTTGTACTAAGAAAGGAGGTTGCAAAAGCAATTAAAACATCTCTTGAAGATTCACTTGCTAAGATTTAGGTCTTAAGGCTCTAAAAATGAGCAATCAAATGAGTTTGGGGGAGAAAATACTGGACAAACACCCATTTGTTTGTTTTTTACACCAAGCATATTTTAGCACCAGAATAGCCTTTTCTGTCGTTTAAAGGAGGTATTAAAGTTCTGCAACAATACATAATTAAGAAAAGAACATTTCTGAGGAACATAAAGCCAAAGAATATTCTGAAGAAACATGAGGTTCATTACATCAGATTTCCTGGAGAAAGATAATAGGTTTCTTCCTATTAGCTAAAGTCTGAATACTTGACAAGTTGGTACTGTGCATCACCAAACTAGGAGAAAGGGAATAAAATAAGAGCTGCAAAGCAAGGCTCCAAGTGCCATTGGAAGCATGCCTGCTGGGAGCCACAGTGCTTCTGGTATATTCCAAGTACCTGAGCAAAGAAAGGGCTCCTAAATGTAACCAAGTTTCAGTCTTCCAGATTTTACATAGCTAAAGCTCTACTCAGGCTGTTCTATAATAAAAACAAGGCTATTTTAGTTCTAAATCGGGATGCCACACCCAATCCCAATTATGAAAGTCTGTATTTCGTAGAGATGTCTTAGTTGTTGTAGGAAATGTAACAAAAGATCATATTTCCTTTGAAAATAACAGTGTTCATTCATTTTAAAATTGCTTCCAAGGTTTTAAAAATTTGATAGTGCATAAGTATTGGTGCTTTATTGGACTTCAGGCAAACTAATTTTCATAATTTTGAGAAGAGGGAGATAAAATAATGTAATTTCAGGGGAAAGCAGAGTAGAACCATATTTGATAAGATGCTACTTTAACCTGCCTAGGAGTATTTTGGGAACATATGCAAACAGGAGTTTTAAAGTGAGTCAGAAAGTAATGTGTGATTTTATAAAAGCTCTTCCAGAATTTTTTCGATTCCAGTATTTTTACATGTTCTTCACCTGAGATGGTCATATCATATTCACTTCATCATTTTTACTTGGCTCCCTTATGGATAAGTTTTGAAATCTGTATTTTCTACCCATCTAAATAGACTTTTGGGCTTGGAAAACTGTCCCTGTATTCCCATTCATTCAAGAATGAAGCTGTCATTTATGGCCTTTCACATAGCCAGAGTGAAAGAAAGATCTGACATTGGCCCCCAGGTATATTGCAGGCTGCTTTTAAAACAGATTTATGGGGCTGGGCAGGTGGCTCAGTAGAATAAGTGCTTGCCTGGCAAGCGCAATCCCTGGTTCCACTAATAATAAAATAAACCTGAAAATCA
>NW_004524580.1:12819944-12827063 GCF_000260255.1 Octodon degus
TTTTTTTTTTTGTATTTTAGGGAAGGGTCTACAGGGTGTTCAGGGTCTCACTACTAGATCGAACTCATAGTGATCTGCCTGTTTACAGCCTCCCACAAGCTGGGATTATGGGTGCGCGCCACCACACCATCTCAATTGCTGTCTCAGCACACCCTGGGTGTGGGCCTGGCAGGGCAGGCCAGGGATCGAACCCTAGGCCCCTGTGCCTGCTTTCAGGTGCTTTAACCTACTAAGCTATTTGGCCAGCCCTTAAATATAGTACTATGAGTGTAACTTTTTTTTTTATGGTACCAGGGAGCAAACTCAGGACCTTGTGTTTGTCAGACCTGAACTATCTCCCTGGCCCTCACCTGCATCTTTCAATACACTGCCCAGGCTTCTATGCGGTTCTCTCCTACACTCCCTTTTGTTCCTGATCACCCGTTCCCACATGTTTTATCCTGCTCTTGAACGCCCCACGCTTGCTGCACCCTTTAGTAGCACACATGCAATTCCTGGTCCTTCTACCAAAAACATTCTTGCTCCAAATTCCTGTTCTCTTTTCCTCCAACTCTGTTCAGTACTCTAGACCATCTTTTTAAATCTTATTTTAATATTATTTATTGCAGCTCTGGGAATGATTCCAGGGTCTTGTTCTGCATGCTAGCAGCCATTACTACAGAGCAGCATCCTAGCCCTAGACTGTCTTACTTAAAATTACATGCCTCTCCTTGGACCTAGCACTCTCAGGTCTCCTACTTTTATTATAACATTTAGTAACTTTTTGAGAATTATATCATTTAGTTACTTATCATGTTTAATTTATATTTACCTCCCACCAGGCTGAAGTCACTTGGGATAAACACAGTTATATCTCAAGTCAATGGGCTGATCCCGGCCTCAGGACGCATCATAAAAATTGATGAGGTAGATGAAACATAATTTCAGATTACTAGACACTTTTCCTAGCAAGGTCTATTGCAAGTAAAATGGAAACTACATTGTGTTTGGATTTGTATTTTCATCATTATTTTATTGCTAACTATTACATTTTGCTAGAAAGTCCAAAAAATAACAATATGTAGGGGACAAGTAGAAACATAAAAATTATCAATGAACTTTTCTTTTTTATTGCACATCAGTTATAGAAGTTCAAAATCAAAGTTCAATCAGTTTTCTACTTGATTCAATAGCAAATAGCTCTTGTGTCACTACATCATATAAATTATTAAGCTGATCTTCCAACAGGCTGATCAAAGCCTGGGTTTTGGCCACTTTCAAAGGAGGGTGCCTTATGTAGTTCTGTCAAAAGAACAGGCTGGATAGTTTCTCTCTTTTGATGAGAACAGACCTCTGCCAACTTGTTTTGTTCCATTTCTATTTTCATTTGGTACTAGCACTATTTTTTCCTGCCAGGATGCATATCATGGATACACACTTAAGAGTCTAAAAAGAATTATGTGAAATTCCCCTCTATTTATTTTTTCATTTTTTAATGTATTTGGTACAAGGTCTCACTGTGCAGCTCGGATGTGTAATGGTCTTCTTATTTTCAGCCTCCCCAGAGCTGGAATTACATGGGGCCAGAGCAGCATGTGGGACAGAGGATTGAACCTTGGTCCCTGTGCTTGCCATAGCAAGCATTTAGTCTGCTGAGATATCTTGCAGGCCCTCAGCTCTATGTTAATTATAGCTCTCTTTCTTCTACAAGATGAAGAATTTGTCAAAACAATATGATTAATTTTATATCTAATACAATTAGCATTACGGCTTATATCTAGATGTCCCCCTAAAGCCTTATGTATGCATTGGTGGAGGTTCAGGTAGTGACTGGACCATGGATGTGTGGTATTCGATTATAGTGTGTAATACTGTATTAGTCCACTGATTGCTTACGCATAGTTCTGAATGTGGATGATGGGCACAGACAGAAGACCCACTCTGGGTAGAGGCTTGTACCTTGGAGGGAATAGAAAGAGAAAATGGAAGGAAGGCTGTCTGCTCTCCTATGGACTGTTTCCCCTCTGCCATACTCCCCTGCCTCAGAGCCAGACAGCTGTGAACTAACTGAAGCGTCTACCAACCTTCAGCTAAAATCAATCTTTTCTTCCCTAGCTTGCGGACATCAGGTGTTTTGTCCAGCAAAAAGAAAATGACTAAGGGGCTGGGGAGATGGCTCAGTAGAATAAGTGCTTGCCTGGTAAGTGCAAGGGCCTGAGTTCAATCCCTGGTTCTGCCAAAAAAAGAAAAAAAAAAAAGAAAGGAAATGACTAAGACAGTTGGTTTTCATAAAGCTGCTTGACATTAATAAACATTGATTCTTTTCCACCTCAAAATATAAGATGGAGATGTGGACCAGGTGAAAAGCAGCAGAGGGTTTCACACTGAATAAGGAATTACAACCTGCTTGATTTCTGAGCAATATTAAAGGAGAAAGCAAGAAAGGTATTGACCCAACTGTTCTATAAAGACATGTGACTAGAATTTGTGTTAGTTCATTGAGTTATTAATTTGTCCAACATCTTCTGTCTCAGAAATATAATATGGTATAATATGATGAAAAAAGACATAGCCCAAATTTTGAAAAGAAAACAGACAAAGAATCATAGACACATAAGAAAGGAAAAGCACAGCTGGAGTATAATATTCTAATGTATCTAGACAGCCAAATATTCCACAGAGAAGGAAAAGGAAAAATTCTCCCCTCTGAAACTAAGCACTCTAAAATTTTACTTCTATAGTTTCATATTTTGAATATTCTGTGATTTTTGACATTGAGATAAATTATGTGTCTTAAAGTTTCAGAGAAATATCCATTTATGAACTAAATCATCATTTGACATGATGACAGTGTTTTTGGGATAAACATCTAATTACCTTTGGGGTTCAATTTTTCTTAGTACCTGTTCATGACACATAATGAATGCGCTTATTGTGGGCACTTAGCACGTGCCAAAGAAACCTCTTATTTCTCTGTCCACTCCCTGCTCTTCCCTCTCATGCCTTCCCCACGAAGCTTAGACCTCTTACTTGTTGCCAAGTACCTATCTTCCTGTTCCCTATTGTTTATCGTTTATTTTGATGTTTGATTTATTTATATTTCTCTCATATAAAATAAGCTCTAATTTTTAAGCTTGCCAGCCTGTTTAATTTCATTTAACATTATGGTGCCTCCTCTTTCTTGCCCATGAGTCAAATTTATCCTTCCTTCTAGCCAGGTAGTACTCCGCTGTGTGTACCCATCACATTTTCTTTCTCCATTCATCTACTGGCAGGCATACAGCTCTACCTCGGTTCACAAATCCTTCTGATAGCCGGCAATTCATGAACACAAGGATTAGGTGAAATTCTGCTTCCATTAGAGAAATCCATATTGTGTAATAAAACAACCACGACAGTCTTGCCCAGAATTGAGGAATGAATTAAGTTCCTGAACTGAGGTACCCATGTATAGGCCACTTCCGTATTATGAATCATGCAATTATAAATATGGTTATACCTACATCCCAGTACTATGATGTTTCTAAACTCTTTTTGGCAGACATCTAGAAAGGAAATAACTGGGTGGAATGGAATGTCTTTTTTAATTTTTTTCAAAGAGAATATAAAATAGTCCTGTAGATTTAATCACCAAATTCAGCAAGGTAGCAGGATACAAAGTCAACACCCAAAAATTAGCAGCATGTTTGTACACAAACAATGAATGCGCTGAGAAAGAGAAATTAGAGAAACATGACTTTCACAATAATATCCAAAAAATGAAATACTTAGGAATTAATCTCACAAAGGAAGTAAAAGATTTATGCAGTGAAAATTACAATACTCTGAGAAAAAAAGATTGAAGAGAATTTGAGAAAGTGGAAAGATGCCCTGTGCTTCAGAATAGGAAGAAGTAACATTGTGAAAATGGCCATGCTCCCAAAACTGTTATACAGATTCAATACAATCCCAATTAAAATACCATTAGTATAACCTCACATAGCTAGATAAAACTTTCCTCAGATTCATTTGGAATGAAAAGAGACCCAGATCATCAAAAGCAATCCTGGGAAACAAAGGCAAGGCAGGAGCTATAACAATCCTTGACCTGAAATTATACTAAAAAGCTACTGTGATAAAATCAGCATTATTCTGTCATAGAGACAGACCTGAAGTTCAATGGAACAAATTAAAAGATTCAGACACAACTGCAGGCACACTCAGCCACCTTATCTTTGATAAAGATATACTCACTGGAAGAAAGATAGCCTCTTTAATAAATGGTGCTGGAAAAACTGGCTTTTCGCATGCCTAAGGCTAAAACTAGACCCATGTCTATCACCGTACACATAACTACAGGAATGGCTGTTTTAAGTGAGGAATCTCTGTGCTGATTTCCACAGGGATTGTACTAGTTTACATTCCCACCAACAATGGAAGAAGGATTTTTCTACCACTCACAAGATATATTTTCATTCGATGTCCTCTTTTTATGTTTTGAGATGAGAGTCTTACTGACAAGATCACTTCAGGCTGACCCTTAAACCCACACACTATGTAGCCCAGAGTGGTCTTAAACTCACAGTGATCCTGTCCATCTCAGGCTTGCAAGTGCTAGGATGACCGATGTGGGCCACCACCCCTGGCTCCTATTATTATTTGATTTCGTGGTGACAGCCATTATTCGTGGCATAAGATGGAATCTCAGTGTTGTTTGAATTTGTACTTTCTAATCACCAGTGATGTAGAACCTTTTCTTTCTTTCTTTTTTTTTTTTTTAATGTATTTCCATCTCTGTGTAGAGCTCCTCTCACACCTTTCATGTTAGCCCATTCTCTGTTGACATATCAGATTATTTCAGACTGGGGACTTCATAAAGAAAAGCTTCATATTTAGCTCACAGGTTTGAAAATTAAAAGTACAACATTTAGCGCTTCTACTGATGTGACCTTGCTGAGAGCCCTTGGCTGCTTTACAGCGCGGCAGAGAATAGGAAGGAAAAGGACTACATTCAGAAAAGCTCACTTGTCTCCTCTTGTGGAGACAAGAGACTGGGGTCTGGGAAGAGGCTACTTCCACTCTTTCGTAGCAACCTTCTTTTGCGGGATCTTACTTCATGGATCAGCACTGGTTGCACCTTGAATCTGGAATATACCTCCAAATCCTCCTGTGCTGAGGCAGGCCTCTTGGCAGGTGTTGGACCCAGGGGGCACAGAAGGGGACTTGCTGTTAGGAGGTTGGGTTGGTTAGAAGAGGTCCCTGAGGGATAGGGTGTAGTCTAAAAGCTGTGTTTCCCTTCCTGTCTCCTCTCTTCTGTCTCTGCTTCCTCACCACCATGGCATAGACAGCTTTCCTTCCAGATAGGCCCTTCCATCTTGCCATTTCTGCATTTGAGCTTTCCAGCTATGTATGAAACTTCTGAAACTAGGGGCCAAAACACATCTCTCCTCCTTCAGGTACAATTGTCAAGCATTGTATTCCAGTGACTACAACACTATCAATCCCTAAAGTGGTTAAAACCATTAATCCCTTCTGAGAATCAAGATCAAAGTCTCCATTAACCTAACTATTGTCCATTAAGCCCAACCTTTTAAAGTTTTTCACATCTCTTAATAGTGCCGCCTTGGTGACTAAGCTTGTAAACTCACGGGCTTCAACAGGCATGGGTTTTGGGGGCCATACTAAAATCACCTCCAAATCACATTATTCTGTCTTTTTGCCCGTGCCTACGTGACCTTTCATACCTTGGGCCTCAGCTTTCAGTTTTCACGTTCTGCTTCCATACCATAGTTTTCTAAAATGAACTACTGCTCCTTTGCAAGGCCCATGTATCTGTGATACAGAGCTGCTTAAAGCTTTCTCAGAACAAGGAATGTGTTTTCATGCTTTGAAATCTTTGTTCACATCATTTTGTCAGCCTATAACACTATTGGAACATCTCTCCCAGAGAATCTAAGTCTATCCTTTAAAGCTTTCTTAATATGTGAATTCTTCAAATCCCTTCTTGGGATGCAGAATCACCTGCTCTGATTTATTATTCCTACAATTGCATTTTAAGATTTTTATTTTGCATTTATCATTTCACTTTTAGAATGTGGATTGGTTTCCTTCTGTTGCTAAGTGACTGGAGCACCCTGAGAATAAAAGGCATAAAATTCATTTATATTTCCATTATCTCTCATAGTACTGACATGTAGACTCTAATCCAAAAAATATTAGCTGTAATAAGCTAATTGCTTTTTAAATTTTATGTACTTGGTACAGAGTCTCACTACACAGCTCAGACTCACAGTGATTCTCCTGTTTTCAGCCTTCCTAGTGCTGGGATAACAGGCATGCACTGCCATGCCCAGTGATGGTAGCTGGCATGGTGCACCCAGGCTTCTGGGGCCAGCAGAGCATGTGGTACCAGGGATTGAACCCGGGTCCTTGTGCTTGCCTAGGCAGGTGCTTAGACCACTGAGCTATCTCTGCAGCCAGCCCCTGGTGGGCTGAGCTGGCTACACACACACACATAAATAAATAAGTAAATTTAAAAAAAATTACATATTAAGAGCTATCTCTTACCCAGTTGTGGTAAGTTGTTGACCATTTTATGAGCTTGTACTATATTTTCTGCCAGTAAAATTGTTTTAGGCTTGTCTTATTTACCTTTCACTTCTGTGTACATTCACCTACCCTAAACTACTTTGTGATTTTGTGTTAAGCTCATGAAAAAACCCTGCATTTGTACATTTTTACTCATTAAAATAGTATGCTTCTGTTTTAGATGATTTATCTTCCAAGTTTACAACCTAAAAGTACATTATTGTTGAGTTTGTTTTATATATCTTCACCACAAATCACTACTTCAAATTATAAACATTTGTCTAATTTTCATTAACAACTGCAAACCAGGAAGCTATGTATATTAGTTTCCAGGTAAAGTACCTGCAAACTACTGTATAAAAAACATACATTTTTCAAATGATGCATTACTCAATGTAGCAAAGATAAGTTGTCACTCTAGAAATTACATATTAGGCTGGTGAGATGGCTCAGTGGTCTAAAGCACCTACTTAGAACAAGCTTAGCAAAGCACAGGGACCGCGGTTCAATCCCCCAGCACCACATGCCAGCCAGCCCCACCCCCTTGTGGGCTGAGCTGGCCACACACTCACA
>NW_004524580.1:12827163-12828429 GCF_000260255.1 Octodon degus
CCCCAGCACCACATGCCAGCCAGCCCCACCCCCTTGTGGGCTGAGCTGGCCACACACTCACACACACACACATAAATAAATAAATAAAATTTAAAAAAATTACATATTAATCTTTCTATCATTACAAAAGACAGAGCTATAACTACCTGAATTTTGTAGATTCATTATATTGGATGATAAGAAAAATATAACGGACCTAATTTTATTACAATAATAGTTGAAACTTCTGTTCTCTGTGTAAATAACTTATTTCAGGGCACCTCATTTCTGTTATTTCAGAGTCAAGATCTTTGTATTTTGAGCTCATGAAAAATGTACCATGTTCTTTTTGTGGCAATATTTGAGCCATTTCTTTGAATTAGAGCAATTTATCTGCTATTGAGCAATATTTCTGTATTCATCAGATCATAACAGGAAACAGCAAAATTGAATTATAAAGTTTATTTCTAGGCCAGAATGTTGCCCTAGTTATTGCAATGATTTGTCTTAGTGAGCTGGAAAAGTTTTGAAAAATTCCTTAGTATTCTCATATTTTAAAACTTGACAAAAATCCTAATGTTCTTAAGTCTTAGGATAATTTTAATACTACTGAATGTGGTTAGTTTGGAATATAAAATAGTTAGCATAAAAAGCCTACAATTGGGTAATAATGTCAAACAGTATCCAGACATAAAGCCGTAGCCCTAAGTTTAGGCCTAGACTTAACCTTAGAGTTAACTTTAAAAGTTAACTTACTCTACTGTTGTAATTTGGAAACTTTTGTAACATCAATAGCAATTATGGAGACCCAGTCCTAGCCCAGGTCCGGGGAGTGTGTGGAGAGCTTCCTGCTACCCTGCGCAGGCGGGACCAGTTCCAGCCCAGGCGCAGTGTGGGCCGGACCCTCTCCCGCCCCCTCGGGCCGCCCCCCACCCCTCCCGGGGAGTAGGAATTTCTGCCAACTTCCGGGAACACCCAGACCCAGTCCTAGCCCAGGTCTGGTGAGTGTGTGGAGAGCTTCCTGCTACCCTGCGCCCGCAGGACCAGTCCCAGCCCAGGCGCAGCATAGGCAGGACCCTCTCCCACCCCCTCGGGCCGCCCCCCACCACTCCACCTTACCTGCCCCACCCTTCACGCCAAGTAGGAATTTCTGCCGAGTTCCGGGAACCCCCAGACCCAATACTAGCCCAAGTCCGCAACGGGAAGGAGCTGAGCACAGCAGCCATACCTAAGCCAAACACAGCTGGATAACTCCAAAATCTGTAGAGCTCCACCTGAACTTCAGTA
>NW_004524580.1:12834654-12852232 GCF_000260255.1 Octodon degus
AGTGTTTGTAAAGAGGATATCATGTCTGCATCTTGTACAGCAATTAACCACTAGGAAGAATGTATGCAATGTGTTAATTATTGAAACTGTCCTAACAATTTGGGTTTGAAACTGTCTCATTGCTATTTGTTTCTCAATAATATTATGGAAAAAAATATAAAAAAATAGCAATTATGATTTTAAACCTACTTTTTATTCACTAGAGAATGGGTCTATGATTAAAGGAGTAGACATCAGCACATCTTTGTACCCTACAAGGTAGTCATCTCTGTTCTTTTAATTGAAAGAAAAACTATTTTCTGATTACTGAGATGAGCAAGAAATCAAAATAATTATGTCAAAAATTTGATTTCACCATACAACAGTAGAGCAACACACAGCACGGATTCCTTTATTTTTATTTCCTGTATTGCATTAATATCATAATCTCTAGTCTTCTATATTTGTATTTGCAATCCTTATCAACCACCACCTAGTTGGAAAAATAATACCTGCAAACTGTGTTCATACCCTTGCCTTCTAGACACTGAGGCTAGAGTAATTTTATGAGTACTGCTAAAGTTGTACTTCTGTCTCAGCTGCTTTTCACTCATTACTGGGACAAATACACTCAAAATGAAGGCAGGAAAGATTTATTTAACTCACAGTTAGTGGAGGTTTCAGTCCATACTCGGCTGGCTCCAAGGAAGACAGCAGCAGTTCATGGCAGCAGAAAACAATGAAGAGCAGAGAAGGAGCAGCAGCTGTGGTGTCCATCATGCCTGTCTCTCTTCCTTCTATGCCGACTAGAAAGATCGGAGCTCCCCCAAGGAAGTAGCAGTGATGGCTGTGAAGTTCCGAGCTTCTCTAAAGTGGCGCGGCCACATCGATCAAGTGCCTTGATCAAGCGCACAGAGGCCTTCCTCAACCCCTCTATAGACTCTTTTTGTCCTGAGTCTCTCTAGGGTGGACCGAGGTTGGGGCCCCCATACTCAAGGGTGTGGATCCAGCCAAGCTGCCAACATCTCAGTTTGACACAATGTCAACCAGGACACTTACCTGAAACAGGAGAGAAAGTATGAGTTTATATTCAGATATTTGTAAAGAATAGTGTTAGCAGGATAGAGACATTATTTATCTAGGCTGTGTGATAAATTTGGTATTAAAACCCAACTGTATTTCCAGCCTTTCAGTCAGTATTACAAAATTCATAAATCTTCTCATACATGTGAAAGAGTTTAAAAGACACAAGTTGTCTCATACATGTAGCACAATTTTCTATATGCATTGCTAAAAGTATATATGTAGAGTCCCACCTGGTAGGTAAATGCATTGCCCACTAAAAATAAGACCCTGTGAATGTTTGATGAAAACAAATTAGGTTACTGGTAATTAGCTAGGAGGACAAGGAAGGGGATAACTTGCTATCAGTTTGTTGCCAAGTTCAGTATCCATTAGAATGAATGCATTTATTAGCAAGCAGTAGGTTCTGCCATAAGTTTTGTGGTCAAGACCTTCACGCATATTTAAACAATCCGCAGTGGGTGGTGGGATCCAGCAATGACCTCTTTCAACAGCCAAATGTGTTTTATCATAAACAGATGCTCAAACTAGCCTCGGGCATTGGACGCACAGTAAAAATATAATATTCTTCCTGATATCATCTCAGCAGATTAGAAGATAAAATTACAATTTTTATTTTGCAACTCAGGTCCCTCATAAGTTTAATTAAAAATTCGTTGCTAAGGAAGCTAACATAATAAATTTTTCACAGAATCAAAGAATGCACACTGGTCAGATGAATACAGGTAAAACTAGGTGAAAAAATTGTATTCATACAAATATCTTCTCTTATTAAACTATTCATATTTTGCAATGATTGACTGTTTGAGATATTCCTTGAATTTAATGTAGTTATCATGGGGCCGTATTGTGTTTGTCATATCATGGTTATCCTGTTTTCGTTGTATAACTTTTCCCCCTCAATTTTAATTAAGCTGTGACCCAAGCCCTAAAAGTCTGGTACACATTTCTTTTAAAGTACACACCATTTCTCCAGGCAAATTTTCACAAGTTTAAAACTTTCAGTCAAATATACAAAAGATTAAGAAAACTGTACTTGCGTATAACAAATTTAATTTCCATATCCTATTATGAATCTATGAAAAACAATATTAAGATTTCTAAACAGACTGAAAAGCTCAGACATTTTTATGGTATGATGAATTTTCCTCTAAGACATGCATTCCTTTTTAATTTCACTGTTCTGTATGCAGCCAATCATTAATAGTAATAGAAATGGATTCTTTTACCCACCTATTCATTGATATTTATTCATTGTCTTCTCTATGCCCTACATTGATTCTGTTTTCCTTTTTGGTGTTTGAGACAGTCTTGCTATATAGTTAAGGCTGGCTTGGAACTCATACTGGAGTCCAGGCTGGCCTTGAATTCAGAGAAATCCTCCTTCTCAATCTCCTCAGTGCTTGATTTAAAGCTCTGCACCACCCCATCCAGTGGTGAACTATATCTAAGAAATGAAATTTATAGGTGGTATCTTTATCCAAATAAACAATCCCTTTAAAGAAAAATGCCACTGTCTCAAATCTTGCATTTCTGGCACAGATGACTGCTAATGAAACCTGCCTACTATGTCACCTAAGTGAAAACCCATCCAAACGAACAACTGGCGCTAATTTCTCTAATAAGTTTATGACATAACTCATATCTAGATGTCCCCCCCAAAGTCCCATGGGCTCATAGGTGGGGCTCTTCAAGGGTGCTTGGTTCTAGAGCACGTGATACTGGATCAAGGTTGCTCGGTCCTGGGTTTTCTCACTAATTGATTTACACAATACTTGGTGTGGGTAATGGGAAGTCCCACTCTGGATGTGGGTGTCACTACCCAAGAGACTTTTAGCACTGGATGAAATAAAGGGAAAATGGAGACCTGCAGCTGGCTGCTTCCTGCCTACTATGTGCTCTGCTATGGCCCTCTCCCATACCTCTTCACTTTAAAGAATGCAATGAACTGCTACCTCTATAAACTCTGAAGTGAAATAAAGCTTTTCTCCTTTAATTTGTGGGTGTCAGGTGTTGTGTTTCAGTAAAACAAAGGTAGTCCACAAGGGTGCACACTAAGAAACAAGTAAAATGGCATTCTTTGTAAGAGTTTGATATAAATGTTAGGAAATACAACATGCTGCTCGCTCCCAATATAAGCTTCATGAAGCTTATAAACTCGAAATTCCTTCTAACTGAAAGGCTGCTGGATGTTGGGGCCCATTCTAGATAATTTAGAGGGAAAATCATTTCATAATTACATTGTGACTAGCGTTTGTCTGAAGCCTGGTATCTTGCCATGAGACCCAGTTATGTTATGTGGAAATGAAACTCTGTGCCTCTGGTCACATGGTAGTGTTGTGATGCAAGATCACAGGGCAAGATTACATTAGCTGAAGGCATCCTGGTTCCTTAAGAACCAAGCAAAAATACAAGAAAAAAAACAAAAAGAGATTCACCTGGAGAAAGGACAAACTTCTTAGTAACCTGCCATCTCTCCACCATCATCATCAACATCAAATCCTCATTAGTTAAGATCACCCTTACCCACTGAGTCACCCCATAGTCTCCTCACCATTGTCCTCCATGTAAATTGCTCAACAGATACTGAGGTTCCAGATGCCTTGTGGACTTAAATTCTTTGTGAACACCTTGCCACCCCAGATCCATGTTGTGTTGGGATTTCTCTCTTGCTCTTTCTTTGTGTTGTGCATGGTAACACCTTGAAGGTAACAGAGTCCCCAGGAGCCTAAGAATAAAGTATTCACAGAAGGAAACTTAGAATAGATGTTAAGAACTTGCCACATTCATTTGAGAATGATTGGAAGAATTATAGAATCAGAATATGAAATAATAAACAGGACGTGAACAAATGTAGATAAATTAGAATGATGTTTCAGGCCTCAGGCAGGATAAACCCATTTGGAGGCATAATTTTTTTTTCCTTCTTCCTACCTCTTTCCCTTCCTCCCTGCCTGCCTTCCTCTTTTCTAAATTTTCTTTTCTGTCCACTTTTCTGCCTACCTTGAGCATGGTTTGAGCAATGGCAGGAAACCATCACAGATACCGAATTTAAAAATAAAAAAAGTCTGTATGGCCAGATAGCTCAGCGGATTAAAGCACCTGGTGGGGCTTTGACCCCCAGCCTGTGACCTTTACTCACGATTTGTTACCCACAGTTTCATGCTGTGGTCGCATCAGAATGATTTGTGAATGTTTCACCTAGTCATCACTTCACTAAGGCAAAATTAATTTATATTATGAAGAAGGAAGGGAGGAGGGGGTGAGTGGAGGTTGACACCTCAGCCAAAGCAGAAAATTATGAATCATCTTCAACTTTTCATTCCTTCTGACCTTCCTACCCCATTTCTTGTGGAAATGTGTGTGAGGTACTGCTGGTGTCATGCTTCAACTGTTTCTCACATTCATCTTGTGTTTTCCAGGCATGCCAGGACTACTGAAAATGCTTCTTTTTTTTTTTTTTTTTTTTTTTTTTTTTTTTTTTTTTTGTATTTTTTAGGGAAGGGTCTACAGTGTGTTCAGGGTCTCACTACTAGAACAGAATCATAGTGATCTGCCTGTGTACAGCCTCCCAAGAGCTGGGATTACAATCATGTGCCACCATGCCCAATCTCAATTGCCATCTCAGTGTGCCATAGGGGGCGGGGCCAGCACGGTAGGTAGAGGAATCAAATCCCTGGCCTCTGAACCTGCTTGCAGGTGCTTTAATCTGTTGAGCTATTTGGCCGGCCCCTGAAAATGCTTCCTATTCGTCTTTAGGTTTACTCTCCCTTGTGATATTGCTTTATTTACCATGCATAAGCATGCCCATCTATCTAAAGGAGCAGATTATTTATTTGGTTGAAAGAGTTATCACTTGAGAGCAGGAAGCAACGAGTTAGGTCTCTGGGCTTCTTGTTTTCATTGTGTAGACAGCTCTACTACCAAGATGGTCTTCAATGTACCTAAAACCTGAAGGACTTTCTGTACGAAGTGCGGCAAGCATCAGCCTCACAAAGTGACCCAGTAAAAGAAGGACAAGAATTCCCTGTATGCCCAAGGAAAGAGGCGCTACGATCGGAAGCAGAGTGGCTACGGTGGGCAGACGAAACCCATCTTCCGGGAGAAGGCTAAAATGACAAAGGAGATTGTGATGAGGCTTGAGTGTGCAGTGCCCAACGGCAGATCAAAGAGAACGCTGGCAATTAAGAGATGCAAGCACACTGAACTGGGAGCAGAGATGCGGCCATGTGGTCCAGTTCTAACCTTGTGCTTCCCTTTAGGGCAAATTTGTTGAAGCTATAGAAAGATTAGCTGTAGGAAAATAAGTTCAATAGTAACCACAAAAAGATTCAGCGCTTAAAAAAAAAAAAAAAAAACACAACTAAATCATCTGTTCACTGATTATTAACTCGATTTCTCAATATTTGGCACTTAGCAATTCAGGTTCTAATCGTATTGAACCATGAAGATTATTTCTCAACATGCTGTGTGGTTTCCTGGCTCTCTAGATATTTATTTATGAGATGCCCAGTGACTAAAACACTACTCACTCAGCTGGCGAGTCCTTGCTCATCCACACAGAACATTTCTAATATCATCCCCTCCTGCGACAGGAAGTGCTCCCCTTTTGTGAATTCTACAGCCATCTGGGACCCTCTCTTCCATCTCCAATCTCTTAAGATATTATTTTCGCATATGATGCTCTTTGTTTATTGCTGCAAAACAAATTACCTCCCAATCTGAGCAGCTTCCAATAACAAAACCCATGAATATTCATTTCTATTGTGGCCCAGGGTCTCTCATGGGGCTACAATCTACATACACTTCCAACGCTGAAGTCGCCCCAAGTTCCCAAGGTTATCTGCATAGCAGTGGCTGGCACATGTTTGCCTAGAGAGAGCCACAGTGAGCAAGGCATAAGCTATAGTCTTTTTGTTGTCCAAATTTAAGAAGTACATCCCATCACATTCTATCTCTTTTCAAAGGAGTCCCTAATCTAGGCTAAGGAACCATTGAAAGGGTAACACAAGGATATAAAAATCAGGAGATTATTTGAGGCTATTACTGGGCCTTTTTCTCCTAAGAAACACATGAGAGAAGGAAACTCTCTAGTATATCTCAGGTCTTAGGATCATTGTGAATTAATAAATATCTTTTTGATATCTGTGCTGTCCTCCCCCAGTATCTGGTACAATGTTAGCATTTAATATGAACTCTGTATTCTTAGAGATGAAATAAACTGATTTCACTTCGTGGACTTTATTTACTTATTTATTTAGTACCAGGTATCGAACTCAGGACCTTGTATTTGCCAGACAAGTGTGATATCGCTGAACTATTTTTCTGCTCCAACTTTTTTTAACCCATTATCCTCTGAAAATATCATAGACTTTTCCTTGTCCATAATTTTATTCACTTTTTTACCAACCCAGAATGACCTCCTCTAGAATCTGCTAGAAATCCAATCATATTAAATTTTCATTAAATTTTTTATACAATGCTAATGAAAATCAATAATTGAGCCTGTATTTTTTTTTTTTTTTTTTTCGGAACCAGGGATTGAACTCAGGCTCTTGCACTTGCCAGAGAAGCGCTTATTCTACTGAACCGTCTTCCCGGCCCCTGAGTCTGCATTTCATCTTCGTTTTAAAGGAAGTTTAATTTTAGGCAACTTTTTCATATTTTCCTGTTTTCCACTGGTCTTCACCAGGTGAATTGCAAATTCATTGAAAGCAAGAATATTCTTACAATTTTTTTCTTTTTTTTAATTTTAAAGATAAGAAACATAAATAATAAAAATAATGGTGTAAACTTTCAAAGCTAGATAGTAGGAGAGTAATGAGGGTGAGTGTATTGTGATATTCAAAGTTGCTCATATTACAAGATATAGGCATTAAAATTGTCAAACAATATAGGAATAAACCTTTCTTCTCAATGAAGTAATAGCAATTATAGTATAACTATCTTAACTATCTTGTGTATACGTATGTATGTATTTATTTATTTTTCCTTTTCTCTTCTTTCATTTCTCCTTTCCTCCATTTCAGTTTCTATTTTCTTTTGAGCAGTTTCTTCACATTTAACAACGTCTAAGTTCCAGTGATGTAGCTCAGCAGACTAAGCATTTGCTTAGGTAAGCACAAGGGCCAGGGTTCGATCCCTGGCACTGCATGCTGTGCTAACCCCTTTCACAAGGCTGTGGGGGAAAAGAAACCCTTCCATAGTTCGTGACAATGCAAACTGGTGCAACCACTTTGTAAATCAGTGTGGATATTCCTCAAAATCTAAGATTTGAGTTCCATTCAACCCAGCTATTTCCCTTCTGGATATTTTCCCAGGATAATTAAAAACTTCACACTTCAGTGATATATATGCACCCATGTTTATAGCAGCACAATTTTTCTTAGCAAAATCTTGGAAGAAATCCAAATGCCCATCAACTGAGAAATGTATAAAAATGATGTATTTTTATACAATGGAATATTATTCAGCTATAAAGAAGGACATTCTTGAGACATTTATATGGTAATGCATGCAATTTGCATCCATACTCATATATTAAGTAAATCAATCCTGCAAGTGTAAATATTTTAAAGTAAAGTGATGACTGAGGTCAAATATAGTGGAGTCAAGGATAGAGAATAAAGGATGCTCATTTGAGTTTTGGGAAACTGAAGGACACAGGAGTGAAAGAATGAAATAGAATATGAAGGAGTAGCTTCTATTGGTGGAGCTCTCCGGGCTCCCCCTGTTGGCTCCTCATGCCTGCTCCAGATAACTCCTAGTTGCTGATCTCGCTGATTGCTCTGCCCAGCTGTTGTCCTGGGTCCCAGGTGTCACAGTCTGGTTGGCCCACCCCCCAAAGCCTGTGTGTCCTTATGCTTCTCCTGCAGACATCACCTTGCTGGGGCAGTGGAGGAAGCATGGAGCACAGACTCACATCCTTTTGCAGACCCTGCTGTCCCAGAGATCTTAAAAATTTCTCTACTTCTTTTATGCTATCTAGTTTTCTGACTCAATGGTAATGTAGCGCAAAACATCATTTAACATTGTTGTAATATGCAAACTTAATGCGCTTGTTTTTCCTCATGGTGATTATAATCCTTTTACAATAGCATAGTGCTTTTCAATAACATTTTTTTTCTTTTAAGATTATTTTAACCAATGCTTATAATGAAGACTTAGTGTGCTAGAAAGTGAATGATAAATTTCAAACATCCAAGCATTCAGAATACACACAAAGGCATATTTACTGACTTACATGTCAAATAATGCTAAAAAATGAAAATTTCAATGAGATGCTCAAATAAATATAATAGTCATGTAAAAATATTCTTATATTTACTACATAATTGATCACATTATGAACTGATTTCATGGCTATTAAAACTAATATTTTAAAGTGTGACCTTCTTATAAAGTGTGAAAACACAGACACCATTAACACATGCTATTAGCAAACATCTAAATCATGGTCAAGCTCCTAAGATTATCCAATTGTGTTAGTGAAGCCAGTTTCTCTGATACAAGGTTTGCATAAAAACCAAATAAAATAAAACAATGGGAAGGCTATGTTTTCTTAGTAATTAATTAATGAAGCTTTTATTTTTATTTTTTAACTATTAATTGATTTATTTATTTGGTCTTGCTATGCAGTTCAGACTGGCAGTGATTCTCCTGTCTCAGCCTCCTCAGCACTAAGTCACAGGTGTACAAAACCATGCCTGGACTTGGTGCATGGCAAGGCCAAAAAGCATGCAGTACTGGGGATTGAACCCAGGTCCTTCCAGTTGCCAGGCAGGCACTTAGACTGCCTAGCTATCTTCCCAGCTTCAGCCCACTGAAGCTTTTAAAATTTCCATTTCAGCAGCTTGATTATTTCGTAGAAAACATGAAAATGAATGTAATTTTTATCTGACTTTATTCCATAAGAACCATGATAGAAATTAGAAGTATTGTTGTTGAAAGTAAAACAACATTCTAGGCACACTATTTTATCACTTATACTCCTCTAATTTTATCATCACCTCAATTGTTGTTTGACTAAGTCTACATCTGTATCACTTCTCGGCCTTTTGGCTAAGATCAAGTGTAAATCTACATCTGTGCACCTAACACTTTTGTTTTCCACACTCTCTTGAATCTAGAGAGTGACTTATGTTTAGGTGACTTATGCCACATTCACCAACAAGCTAATGCAGAAGCTGTTTCTCAGTGGTATAGTAATAAGCAACTTCATGAGGCATTATATTAGATACTAGAGACTCCAATAAAACTCAGTTTTGCAGCCTTGTTAAGGAATAATTGTTGACTTGAGTCTAATTTTGTCATTGATAGAAATCTAGACTGTAGCATTAAAAAGACAGAAATACTACATTTTCTCTCATTTTAATGTTTCACGCATTTAACATTATGCATGGCATGTAATACTTCTTGAATAAATTATTTCCAGTATATTAAATATGAATACCATAATGAGCTGTTTACATCACTGATGTGAGTCTTCGTTATTCACTCTTTTCCTATTAATCAACTAAACTTACAAACTTTTTTTTCTGTAGAACAAAGTCTACAAGGTGCTCAGGGTCTCACTACTAGATTGGACTCAAGTGATCTTCCCGTTTACAGTCTCCCAAGCGCTGAGATTACAGGCATGTGCCACCACATCCAGTCTCAATCGCCATCTTAGCACAGCCCGGGGGTGGGGCCAGCAAGGCACACAGGGCATCGAACCTGGACGGCTACACTCTGCCTATGCAGGCACTTTAGTCCAAACTTCTCTTTTTTAACTCAAAATTTCCTTCACCTTCTTCCTCTAACTTGATATCTGGCATGTACCTCATCATGTCATGGTCAACAACTGCAAATGGTCCATGTAAAGGAGCACTACCTCACATATATATTCTATGTACTATGTGCTGGTACTGAACTTGGCATGCTAACTCAATCATGCATAACTCTATAGCTCAATAGTTTCAATGTCTATTTTACAGGTAATGAAATTAAGGCATTTGAAGCTTAGCAATGTATTGAAAGTCATACAGCTACTACATAGTAATGAAGAAATTTTCATTTGTTTTTCATATTCCAGAATGTATATTAAAACACCATTCCAACCTTTGTTACAGTGTCACTTGAGTATGATGCTGCTATTACCATTGCAACTTATTTTCACACTCAATATAGCTCCCATTGGTATAAGAAGAGCCTTTCCCTGTAGCAACACATACAAACAGAAAGAATTGAAGATTATTTTTCAAATTGATTGCTTTAAAAGTTAGTGCCTATATTTTAAATTTATATCTTTCTATGAAATTTGGATTCAGGTCCACTTTCAGATTTCAGATTTGCCTTATATTAGTTAAATCCTTTTGGATTGGTCTGTTATTTTCACCTCCGTAAGCACAATTGTTTAATCTGTGACCTAGTTAACTTGTATGACTGCTGTGAAGTTAAGAGAAGCAAAACAAAAACGCTTTGAAGCATTTAGCACACTGCCGGAAATGTCTTTAATAAATATAAGTAGTGATAACAATTTTTGTAAGGATTATAACATAATTATTGTTTTTCTACTGTTGGTGCCAAATCTCCTCCTACATTTAATTAAGGCTCATGGTTCAATATCCTCAGTAGTGTGTTATTAAATTTTATGTTCAAATAATTAGTATAGAAAGATTGCCTATTGATTTATTGTTTAATTGCAATGATGCACATATTTCACGGGAGATAAATACTTTTGAATGTTTGTCTTGAAATATAAGTATTTATAAAAGGTCATCGCATACTAAATCATTATACTCATTTTTAAAAAATATCCATACATCAACTGTGCTTTTCTTGTTCTGTCTCCATTGATAGCAATCTTATTTATAATCAAATCTCTTCATATCTTTACATTAAAAAGTATATAAAAAGGCCTAATTTCATTTTACACTTGAAAAAATAGGTCAACAAAAATCTGTGTTATACAGGAAGTAATACAGATTTACCTGATTAATGTCACAGGATTTATTTCACAATTATGCACTGCTGTTGAGTAGGGCATTTACACCTTGAGGATTAGCCTGTGGGTACAGGAAACAACATGTTCGAAAGATCTCTTGCTTCCAACAATAAAATACCTAAAGCATTATGAGGCTTAATTGAGTAAAATTTCACCATATATACATATTTACAAGCTTGCAATTCTTGACAAGCTAAAGCTTCACCAATAATTCAACATGAAATAAATTAACTTCTGCCAGCAGTGTTATTTGCAATCCTAATAGAGGCAGACTAATTTACATGTAGTCTTTTTCTAAGTTGCAGTTGCCTGTAAGCTTATTTAAAATATATATATATATATATATATATATATATCTGTTTTCTTTACTACCTTGGAAGCATCATAAATTACTGGCATTTCATTCTGAGGAGGTGATTTTCCAAAGAATGACACTTTTAAAATTAGATTTTCCTAGAAACGAAGTAATTTATGATTGTTAAATTTCGACATATATAACTATAAAATATTCCTTATTTTATTAAAAGTAGCAATGAAGACTAAACACATTAGCAATACTATAAGTATTTTTTATTTATATGGTTCAATATCCAAAATGTCCCTGAGCAAAGCATGGTTTATGGCTTAGTCATTAAATGTCAATAGTGTGTTTCCTTTAGCTTCCATGCTAATTCCAAATAAGAGCAGTACAGAAGAAGAACCCGGTGAGTCTATTTACCATACAGGGTGATCTCCTAAGTCAATGTTTTAAAGACAACACATAGGATTGTATTGAACTACCTACCTGATTCCAAAAGTGTCCAATATCTTCCCTACACTGGATAGTTGGGAACAGTAATAGTGCCAGTATAGTCTTAATAAATGAATAGTTTGTCCCTCATGAGTCAGGTAATTTTATTCAGTTGTTTATACAAACTGATTTTCCCCCTTCTGCACCATTTTGATTGTTCTTACAGCCTGAGGGGACATAGGCTAAGAAAAGACTTACTTGTCTGACTTGTCAAATGACCGGAAGCTGACTGTAGGTCAACAGTATTTAATATTCCTGCCAGATAGTAAATAGCTGAAGGAATTTTCCAAGGAGAATGGAAAGGAATGAGTAGAACTGTTGTAAATCAAAACAAAGAAAAAACAAGCTGTGAGAAATTTCTTTTGTCTCCCTTACTCATTTTTTCCATTTTTTCTTTTCCATTGTAGAATCTATTCAAAAGTATGATTTCCCTTTCTTGGGTTTAGGAAAATGTGCTCAATTACTGAATGGATGATTTAAACTCTCCATGACTCCGTTTTCTCACTTGCAAAATAAGGCAGCAGGACTAGAAAACATGGCTCAGAATCTTTACAAGTGGGTAAGAATCAACATAGAGAGTTTGCTTAAAGTAGATTCCCACAGTCAGCCTCAACCCTTCTCGCTTAGTATGACTGGGGTGAACCTTTCACTTTGCTTTTCTAAACACATCTCCTGGAGATTTTTTAAGTAGGTAGCCTCTGTGTCCCAGCATGAAACCCTGAGAATATGACAAATGCTCTCCAAGTGTTCTTCGACCCCTTATAAATCCTCAAGTCAATGTTTCCTTCAGATTCACATTCTAAGAAAAGAAAGTGATTTTCTAGTGGAAAAGTAAAACAGGGAGGACTCTGATATCATTAAAAGGCTTCAGGTCATCCGTGCAGTTTTAAAATATCTGTCTGGAGGTTACTCTACAAGTCAGCAGTGTTGCAAAGAAATAAATCTTTTTCTGGCGGTTATATTACAGCTCATGAAACATTAAATTAAGGATTAAAAGACTATAGAGCCATGGTATTACGCTGCCAGAGCAACTACACTTTTGAAATGTGTTGATCTTTCATAACTGCAAGTTGATATCAGAAACTAAATTAATATGGACCCTATCTTTTCATATTTAGTTTCAGTTAGTGATGGAGCATCAAGAGAAATCCAAATTATAGCTTCAGAATTAAAGAACATTCTAGAAAATATCTATTGCACACTTTTGCATCCTGGAAAATGTTATCATTTCTATAATGCCAAGAACCATGTATTCTTTTTATTCTCATGGCATCATAGAGACTCAAAAAATTCACTAAATGAGTGAGTAAATAAACAAAATATAATGCGCAAACCTTCTTGCTGAAATACTTGTGGAGCAGCCAAGCAGGATACGGCACACTCTTAGTTAGTGGCAAAGCTAGATTTAGGGAGCAGGTAGACATTCTGCATTCTCTGAAGGGTCTTTAATCATCTGTGTTGTGTTTTTTGTGCAGGAATATCTCTTAACCTTTAAAATAATACATAGAAAACTGTCACTTTGTCTTTGTTCATGTGTAGCACCCTTACAAGGCACCACATCTTAGCATACTGAGTAAAGAGAGAATTTGTCCAAGGAACTTTGACTCTCAATCTAGATAGTTTCAGATTGACCTTTAGTTCTTTATTTTAACCTCTTTTTTGAGGCAGAGTCTCTCTATGTAGCCCAGGCTCATATCCTCCTGCCTCAGCCTCTTGAGTGTTGGGTCAGAATATTTTTGTGAATAGTGTGAGTCTTTCTATCAACTAATGTAGATCCTTCATGAGGCAATATGCAAAACTATTAAAAGCATCCAATAGCTCCAGAAATTATGATTTTTAATCCATTTTATTTGTGAGATCTATATCATGAAACTTGAATTTTGTATCACACGATCACAAAGTTGTATAAAGTTAATTTTTAAAAATGTAGCCACACTGTTCTACCATTTTAATTCTGCCACAGAATCGTCAAACAAAGCGGTAGGGTTCTCCTGGCCGTCTTTTATCTCCTTACTATTTTGTCTGTATGACTTTGTCTGGTAGCAACATGTGTAATTGGAGTAAACATCAACTTATTTTATTTTAGCCCTGAAAGCAAGGGGATATTATGATATGTTTTGCCCATTGTACAAGGAATGAAGCCAGGGAGATGGCTCAGTAGAATAAGTGCTTGCCTGGCAAGTGCTAGGTCCTGAGTTCAATCCCTGGTACTTCAACAAACAAACAAAAAATAAACAAATAAACTGACAAGGAATGAGATTTTCTGTGTGATTTGCTCTAGGTTAAATGAGTTGCCATTCAGCATGAGGTCAACGCTAGGGGTGCAGTAAAGCATGGCTGTGCTTAATGGCCTTGGCAAAGAAAGACTATTTGATAGGGGAAAAAAAGAAATTGAAACTCAGTACATTCTGGAAGAAGCAAGAGTCAGGGACATCATTGTTTCAGCTATGTTTTGTTCTATAGCACACCACTCTCCCAAACAGGTACGTACGACACGAGCTTGGTGTGGCATCTTTGTGTAGCAAATTATATTCACTATTCTGCTAGGTTGGTTGGAGCCAGATAAGCACTTTCTTTGCCAGCTTTGCTTGCCACCTTCACGTTTACAGTCATTGTAGGTAGTGACCAGATGCTTGTTCCCATCTCACTCCTCTTGTCCCCAGAAGATCTACCTAAATTTTACTTGTGGGAAGACCAGTGATCTAAGGAGAAGAAAATGGAAGAGGCACAGCACACTTTTATAGTCCTTGTTCCACAAATCCCAGTGTTCCTTCCTTCTAATGACCAAAGTGGTGCCAAGTCCAGCCCAGCACATGACCACAACTTCTTATGAGAAGGATAGCATGCAAGTATGCTGAAGGAAAGACTCCAGAATTATCTTTGGAAACTGGATCCCATGCTCGTTCTTCTAGTTAAACATTGGTAGAACATCTCCCCCTGAATATATGAACTTAAATTATACTATCTAGTATCACCTATGTACTTTTATTAAAATGGAGAATGGTTTTCACTGGTTGTGTAGAGAAGACACAAAGGTAAAGATAACAGTCTTATTACAACCCGCACATCAGCTCCTTACACATTAATAGCCTCATGAAACGCACCAGACAGGCACAAGTAACTTTCTCCCTGAGATGACATGTCTGGCAGAGGTGTAGTTTGGAAAGACTATCTGCACCCTCAGGTCACAAGCTGACCCATCCTAAGGAGAGCTGGAGGATTAGGGCAGGGTTGCAGAGGTCATCCTACTTAGGGGAAAGTCAGATGGAGCAGTTCTCATCTGTGAGAAGGGATGCTGGAATTGTTATGATTTCTCCCTTACCTTCTAGTAGTTTCTGTTAATCAGATTAAAACTATTTTAAATTGTCTTCCTGGGGTGAGGCTACCTATCAGAATCTAAGGATATATTTTATATTATAGGCTCATTTCTCTGTGCAATGGTTTTGGAGATATGGGCTGGAGGATGTGTTGTTTCAACTCTTACTTCATTGACCAGAAAAATAAGCAATTAGACCACAATCTGGTAAGACTCAGTTGTCAAAATCATTTCAATTACAATTACATTTTAAAGCAAATTATATTCACTATTTAATATGTAATCATTGGTATTACACTTTATTTCTATTCCAGTGGTAGAAAATACCTGTTAAAAAATACACCTTAACATCCAGATTGACAATTGCTTTGCATTTTGTTTTGTTATTCAAATCTCAACCATCAAGAATACACAATCCTCAATTTACATATCAGTGTCATAGTATCACCATACATGTCCCTGTAAGGGCTTCCTTGGAATCCTGAAAGAGGAATGTAACATGCACACATTTCTATAGTAGCATGATAAAAAAAAATTAAATAAATTTTTTCCTAACCTGATCTGCAACCAGAAGATATGGTAGAGCTCTATCACACGACCAAGATAAAGGTTCAGTTCAGCATCTCTAATCTCTAGACTTGAGAAATTGTTCCTATAATGAGGGATTTGAATGAAGAAATGTTATTAAATATAATGAGAAAACATAAGAAACATAATAGTCAAAACAAAGGAGATGCAACTAAAGTAGTCGAGAGAATAATGAACATCCTCGCTCACTTTGGGTACATGAAAGGACTGAAAGAGTAGATATTCATTAGGCAGAACTTTCCAGTATTTTTGAAGGCTTAGTGTGCGTATGTGCCTTCCTTATCCACTCATCCACTGATGAATAGGTAGGTAACTTGGCTATCATATATCTACATCTTAACTATTGGCTTAATTTTGCAAAGGGATGTAGAACTGATTTCAATTCTTTTCAGCTAAAGGCCCAGAAGTAAGATTGACATATATGGTAATTTCATTTTTAGTTTCTCTGAAGAAAATCCACAGTACACAAATAGATGCACTAAGTTACATTGCCCTTGACAGTCTATAGGATAGCCTATTAATGTTTCTTTTGCTCTATCTCCTTATTGACACTTACCTTTCTTTGTTTTGATACTCTGATAGCAGCCAATCTAACAACGTATGAGGAGACCACACCTTATGGCTTCAATTAACGAGTACCTGTGTGAGATGACCAATACTTTTTTTTCATTTATCCATTGTGTATTTATTTGTAAGTCTTCTGAGAAATTTCTACTCAAATCCTTTATCCATTTTTGTAGGTTATTTATTTTCGAGTATTTAATAGTTTGTACATTTTGGATATTAGCCTTTTATCTTGTATATAATTTGTAACATTTTCTCTCAAAGTACAGATTATGTCTTTGAACCGTTGTTTTATATGTGGTTCTGAGCATCTTGGCCTGATGCAATCTCATTCAAGTTTTGCTTCAGTGATTATGCTTTTGAATTATATTCAAGAAATCATTGCCCAGATCAAAGCCATGCAGTTTTACTTCAAGCTGTATTCTAGTAGCTATTTTGAATATCACATACACATAACTCAACTATTAGGATTATACATCTAAATATATCTAAATATCAACTATTCATATTTTCAGGTCTTATGTTTAAATTGTTAATCATTTTGTACTGTATAAAAGGTGAGAAAAGGATACCGTTTCATTATTCTCCATATGCATAGCTAGTTGTCCAAATCATTTATTGAAGAAAATATTCATTCCTCATTGTTTGTTATTCAAAATTTTATTTAAAAAAACTGATGCACTGTTAGATTTAATTTTAGTTTCTCTACCTAGCCTATTGGTTTATATGCCTCTTTTTATATCATTACAATATGTTGATTGCTCAATTTTTGTAGTAAAATTACGAAGCATATACTTCTGGCTTTGTTTTTTATTTGTTTGTTTGTTTTGGCCCGAGACTATTTCAGCTATTTGCAGTTTTTGTAGTTCCACATGAATTTTAGGATTTTTTCCTAACTTGTGGCGAATGATGATATTTTGATTTAGTTGCATCTGGAGATTGCTTTGGGTACTATGGATATTTAAAAAACCTATCATTCAAAACCATATCCACAATATAACTTTCCATTTTTGTGATAACTTCATTTTCTTTCATCAATATTTTATAGATTTCAGTATACACCCCATTCACTTTCTTGGATAGGTTTACTCCTAAGACTTTTGTTTCTTTTTTTTTTTAAGACTTTTGTTTCTTGATGCTATTATAAATGATGTTAATTTCCTAACTTTGCTTTTACATCATTCACTGTTAGTATGCAGAAATACTCCTGAATTTTGTAGATTGACTTTTATCCTGCAGCTTCATTGAATTTTTAAAATAGTTCTAACAATAT
>NW_004524580.1:12852332-12854045 GCF_000260255.1 Octodon degus
ATTTCATGTAATCAGCAAAAAGACAAGTTCACTTCTTCCTTTCTATTGAATGTCTTTTATATCTTTCTCTGGCTTCCTTGTTCTGGTGAAATCTTCCAGCGCTATGTCGAATGCAAGATGTGAGCATGTGTCTCTGCCTTTTCCTGTCCTTAGAGAAGACGACTGAGAAGAGCATCAGCTGTGACTTGGTCACAAGTGACCTCTATTATTTTGGGAAATATTTCCTCTGCACTTAATTTGTTGATAATCATAAAGGAAGTTGAATTTTGTCACATGCTTTTTATTCATCTCATTCTGTTAACATGATGATTCACACTGATTTGCGTATGTTAAGCCAGTCTGCACTCTAGCTATGAAATTATCCCAAATCTAGGACTTATTTGGAGCAGAAAGATTATCTGAAACCTAGCTTAATTCCTGGCGGGATATGTAGAGTCTAAAGATAGATGCTCTTCCTTGAAGTTTTTACTCTCAGGTTTCTTTTTGATTCATAAATCAAGGAACACTTGAGGTTAGCTCTGATACCCTGGGGAAGGGGGCATAAAGAATTATAACTTTGATTAGATTATGCAATTTAAGCTGATCTACATACATATTCTTCTTTAACTGTTTTGCTTTTATTTTGAAACAAGGTCTCACTATATTGATCGAGTGAAAATGGCACTTGCAGTACTCAGGCCTCCGGCTCCAACAGTGCTAGGAGTACAGCTATATAATAATATTCATCATGCCTGGCTCATATTTTGAAATTTTAGAACCAGAATGATACCCTGGAAATGATTTATTTTTTTCTGTTTTTCTTCTTTTTACCTTTTTTTTTTTTTAAAAAAAACATGTTCTGTGGTCTATAGTAGATCATGAAAAGAAAGAAAGAAAAAGAAAAAAAAAGATGTCATTGAAAGCGTCTTACTTCTACCAAGGTGATTAATAGTAAAAGGGAATGACATCACCTCATGTGGTGAGACTGTAGCCCAACCTGAAGCTTTGTACATTATTTTAAGAGATAAATAGTGGCATACCTACTTTGAATATGGGTCTGTCAGTTTGTGTAAAACTAAGCCTACACTTATCCTTAATTTACTCAAAAGAAAAGAAAACATATGTTCACATGCACACACAAAAATATACAAGAATGTTCACAGCAGTTATTCATAATAGCTCCAAACTAGAACCACCCCAGATGCCCACCAAATGGAGGCTAGATAATCTGTGGCTTGTTCATACAACTGAATACTACTCAATAGTAAACAAGAATGCAACAGATGTTGGAGTCTCAAACATACAGTGCTGAAAGACATCTTACACAGGGGGGCATGCCCAGCATGGCGTGTGGGACCAGGCATGGAGCCCTGATCCCTGTGTTTGCCAAAGCAGGCGCTTAGTCTGCTGAGCTATTTCACCAGCCTGGAAACTTAAAGACTTAGAACGATCCCATTTAAAGGATTTATGCTGTGTTAATGACCCGTGTTTAATTTCTAGAGCCACACATACCAAAACCAAACAAAGTAAAAACCCACAAACAAACAAACCAAAGTACATGTTACTTGATTTTCAGGAAGTGCTAGAAGAGGAAAAACTAATCCATAGGGAAAAAAAAAAAAGAATATGTGGTTTCTGTAAGACAAGAGGAGCAAAGATTGACTGGGAAAGACCTTGAAGAAATTTTGTACACTGATGGGAATGTGGGTTGAACAGGAGAGTATCCTGTGAGTG
>NW_004524580.1:12854232-12868986 GCF_000260255.1 Octodon degus
TGATGAAAACATGGATTAATGCTTGAATTGTAGGATGAGTAATTATGTGATCAAGCATGTATAATAAAAGATTAGTAATATAATCTAGAGGGTGATACATATTTATCACATAATTATGTGAGGCTGGTAAATTTTGAAAGTAAACTTTTAAGGAAAAATATCTATTTTGAGACGTGATTGAGATATTTTTCATCATATAATCATAAAATTATTGAAAATGAATATTTCATCTTTGTTATACATTTCCTATTGATACAGCAGGAGATGGCAAGGCATGCATTAATTCATGTAATAATTATTTGTCAAGCAACTCTTTTTTAAACTCAGATGAAGTATGACAGATTACTTTTGCCCTTACATTCTAATAGAACAAAAGATATTTATTTTACAGTTTTTCAGAATGTAAGCGCAGCACTTTTATTTAAAATTATTTTGAGGGAAATTTTTTCTTTAAATATTTGATGTTACTGAATATTAATAGCCCATTCTGGCTTCAAACTCACAGCAATACGCCTGCCTCATCCTTCAGCGTACTGGGAGCCAAGCAGGGCACCATTGCATTCAGTCATTTTTTATGTTTTTTAAGTACAGTCATAAGATGCTACTTAATCAAAATGAAGCTTGTTGAATAAGTACCATTATGAAGTATAATCTAAGATTTGAATTTTTTAATTTCTTTTTTCTAAACCATAGCCGACAATCTCACAAGATTTGTCCTTGATACATACTTAATGTAAATTACATTTGGCATGTCTGCTCAGTAAAGCCATGGTGTCCAGACATAGAAAATTAAATAGATTTAAACAGTTAATTTATAATCTCATTCAATGACTGTATGTCAAGCTGCCAAAAAATGTTAGTCTTCTAGTTAATGACTTTAAATACAAATCCTGTTATCTTTACCACTGAAATTCTACAAGCAAGCTTTGATCTAAGAACATTAGTTACAGGCTTTAATCTTCTTCTAGCCTTTCTGCTTGTTTTTCTTTCATGAATTTATCTACCATGCTCTTACCTAAGCTTCAGTTTTATTTCTCATGTAAAATATTAAATATTTTCTTTCAAAATTTTCAGTGGTAAACTGTTCATCTTTCCTACATAAAGGTCACATAATTTTCTTTAAACAAAATTCTGTTATTTTCTAGTTATCCATGAGCTAAATGTTGTTCATTGTTCTGTTGTTAATCTAGTACACTGAACTGCTAAATTGTGTTAGCTTTTGTCCTCAAAAGTTTCTTATACTTCTTCCTCTTGTTTTATTATCACTTATTCCAATCTAATTCAATAATCTTATACTAAATATTACAATAGGCTTTAGAAGTGAAATCAATTATTTTTTCTAATTAGTGCAAAATAATATGTTTAAATAACAGAAAATAGAGACTTTTTAAACAATGATTTAAAACAGGATTTTTAATTGTGCTGCATAAAATACCTATCAACATTGTACTGCATATATTTTTAACTTTTTCTCAGTTTCATCAAAGGAATGATTTTTGAATATGTGTATTACTTTTTTTCACAAACTTACCAGAAAATGGTATTTAGTTCAAACTATTTCCTATTTATTCCATCAGTGACTTTTTACATTATAAGTAACACTGATTTTATTAGTCATCTTTCCTATATTGGTGGGATAAAATATGTTATATCAGCAATTTAAAGGAGAAGAGGTGTGTTTTGGCTTATGATTTAAGGGGTTCAGTCTAGGCTTGGCACTTTCAAGACAGAAGAATTGTGGAGGAAGGACAAGTTAGAGTAAAACTCTGATGAGCAAGGAAAATGAGAATAGAACCAGAAAGAGCAGGCAATGGATGAGATACAGCAATAAAGGTATACTTTCAGAGTCTACCCAGAGATAGTCTGAAGTATGAGCTCCTAAACCCTGGGCATATCACACAAGCCAATCAGGTTGACAAGTTGAATGGTCACATTCTACTTCCTGTTATCTTGATACCCAAGTACATCTCTTTAATTATTACTTGATCGTCAAACAGACACAAGGACATCGTCCCACCTAACATGTTGTCACTATTCAGTATTCAAGCATAAATCCCCCTACTACCTACTCCAAAGTCCCAACAATTGCAGCTTTACTCAAAAGTTCAAGTCCAACATCTATGAGATCATGGAAAACTTAACTATGAACTCATAAAATTCATAAAGTGAGATACATATTCTCAATATATAATTGTGTGGAGCAAACAATCCTACTCCAAATAGAAGGAATAGGAAAAAACTAGAATATAACAAAATCAAGACCAAACTGCACCAAGGCAGCCTTGTCTCAGTTACTTTTTCTCATTGCTGGGACAAATACCCAGAACCCAAAATGAAGGAAGGAAAGGTTTATTTAGCTCACAGTTAGTGGAGGTTTCAGTCCATACTTGGCTGACTCCAAGGCAAAGCAGCACATACCAGAGGGCAGCTGTTCCCAGCAGCAGAAAATGGCTAAGACCCAAAGGGAAGAGTGGTGGCTTTGGCTGCTAGCAAGCTTCTCTCCCTTCCTTACATTTGTATGCAGATTATCTGTTCCAGGGCAGGTGTAGCACTCACACACATTATCCAAGCACTGGATCATGAATTAATCACAAACTCTAGAAGCCACACCACGACTGCATGAGGTTTTGGGAGGACAACTAGACACAAACCATAACATACCTCCATTTCCAGTATTTGCATCCTTAACCATGTGGCCTAGCCAGCTGTGGGCTTCTCTTTTGGGTTGGTGTCTTTCACTGCTTGTAGTTTTCTCAGCAGAAGTTATGTGTTCCTGTCCTCAGGTATCCATTTCACTTTTAGATGCTTTCCCACAGATCTACACACTGACCTTTTAGGGACATGTTGCCTTGGCTTCCCAGGCCTTACTTTGCAATCGGGGCATAAGCCTCCACAATACCACAACTCTCGTGTTCTGCATACCTGAACAACCATTATGAAATGAATGATGTCAAGGTCTTCTGTCAACAGAGCTTTATACAACCCCACTGAACACTGAATGCAACAGTTCTAATGCTTGGGCAACTGAGCAGAGTGAAATGAATCTTGGAGGATTCTATGAACTCTTGGTTATTATGTAACCCTCTGGAGGAAGAACTCACAGGACCTATTCTGAAACATAAAGTTATACTATCACAACATTCAGTTTGATGAGTGGGTCTTTTGGATTCCTAGATGCTCCCAAAATTTTTGTTGTTGTTGTTCAAAGTACTTATTTTTAATCCAAGCACACGTACTATGGCTTAAAATTTATATGTGGTTCTTTCAAGCCCAGATTTGAGTCTTTCCATATTTTGCTTAGTTTTAAGATTTTCCACCTAAATATGGCCAAAAGCAGCCAGCACAACCACACTGCAGCCTATGTGTTGGGCTGTCTTGGAATTTCCTCCAACTGATCAATTTATCCAAAAACATTAAACTCAGGCTCCCAGGAAGTTTTAAAAGCATAGATAATTTTTTTTTTTTGCTGGTGAAATGCACCATGAAACTTTGAATGAAGCTCTTCTAGGAGACAACATAGACTTCAACATCAAGAACATGTCTGTCACAGATGTTTGTCATGGCAATATTATTGATAACAGCAAAAATGACCTACCCATGGAAGTTGGTTTCACTGCTCAGGTGATAATCCTGAACCATGCCCGTCAGATCAGTACTGGCTGTGCCCCGCCCTGTACTGCACCATCACACAGCTCACATTACTGGGAAGTTTTCTGAGCTTGAAAAAAAGACTGATCGTAGGTCTGGTAAGAAGCTGGAAGATGACCCCAAATTCTTGAAATCTAGTGATGTTGCCACTGTTGACACAGCTTTAGACAAGCCTATGTGTTTAGATGTAACACTGACTAGAGTAAAGGTGACCACCATGCCAGGGATGAGAACACAGGTCTCTACTCAGCCCAAGAGGGCAGTACCAATACCATCAATTTTGTAGACATCCTAGAGGGGCAGCTGCAAAATCTTGTCTGGCTTAAAGTGGGTGGAAGGACGTAATCCAAAGCTTCAAGCAGTGTGGTTCTACTGGGGTTGCCATCTTTATGAGTGACTTCCCATTCCTTGAACCAAAGCACATTAGATCTTGACTCCACAATATTGATATGAATCTTTTCCTTTCCCATACTGACTTGGATTTAGTAGAGGTTTGCACTACACCTGTGCTTTTGCAACAAACCTGTTGCAAAAAAGCTCTGTTACAATTTTTTATGTTAACAGATTTCCCATTTCTAAAACAAATCACTTGGCACCCACAATTTAAAGGATGAGAGGTTGTTTGTTTCTTTGTGTGGTGATGAGGATGGATTTAGGTGTTTGATCCATGATTGGCAGGGTCCAAGGCAGAAACACCGCAAAGTTATGGCGGAGCAAAATTAGTTCATTGGAACTGGGGAGCAGAGCAGAGAAACAGCATCAGACAGGAGTGAGCCACAAACTAGAGCAAAGGCCAGTGTCCCTGACCCACCCCCACCCAGTAGTGTTCCTTGCTAATCTCACAGGGTCTCATTACATAGCTTGGACTCATAGTGATCCTCCTGCTTTCAGCCTCTGCAGTACTGGATTACAGAAATGCACCGCTATGCCCGGACTCTGTGGCCAGCTCAGCCAGCCCTGAGGGTGGGGCTGGCTGGCATGTGATGCCAGGGATCGAACCACAGTTCCTGTGCTTGCCTAAGTTTGCCTAAGCAGGTGCTTTAGCCAGCTGAACTATCTTGCCAACCCTCCCAGGCCAATTTTATTGACAGTCTTGAATGGCACCCTCTTGAAAAACAAAATTATCATTTTATAAAAGTGCTTACTGATTTTATACGTTAAAATGGTTCCTTTAGTTCTCAGATCTGTTGATTTCTGCTAATCATTGTTCCATAAGTTTAATGCCCATTGTGCTTCTTTTCTAAATTATAAATTCATGTCTTTATTGCATTTTCTTATTAAGGATTCGTAAGTTTTTCCCTTTCATTATCACAATTTTATCGACTGAATGTTACACACTTCTTCCAAATCGAATATATTTCATGATTCATCTCAAAAGTAATATTGCCATTATTTAACTTGATTTTTAAACTCATTGCTGGGTAGAATCAGGGCTTTCATGTTCAAGAATAATCTAATCCCACTGCTGCTTAAGCATAACAGTCTTCAATGCCAATATCACAGGTCGACCACATAACATCCTTCCTTAATTATTCCTTCTTTTCCTCATGTAAAGCCAACCTATCCTTCTAATTCACAGTTTGCTCAGATCTTATCAAGTTACATCTACCCAGAAATCTTCTCTGTTGTGATTTCCATAGTTTACTTTTCGTTATTTCCTCTAAGTACTAACGACACTAACGTGGGCTCCTCTGCTGATGCTTTCCTCTACTTATTTCATGTCTCCACCATCTACGTACCCTTGATTCTACTCCATAAATAAAATGTAAGTGTTCTCATCTCTATTAGCATGCACCTTTCCCAGACCAAGTCTTAATCTTGTACTAACAACTAAGAGTAGCTTTTTCTACTACCCACAATTTATTCTTTTTCAGTGCTCTTTATAAAAGGAAATTTTGATCGTAACACTGATTTCCTTGGTTAACACACCGTCATTAGATTTCATTACACTTAAGATAGAACCAAAATTCCTTTACTCGCCGGATCCTGTAGGATCCAGATGCTCCTTATCATCATCATCTGTCAGCATTTTCCTTGCCACCATCCTTCATGGCTGTTGTGCTTACATGCCCCAAACTTGTTCCTAATTAGCGCCACACAATGTCTTCTCTATTTATCCCTTCTCTGCGCGAACATCCTATTTCTCTTGCAGTTACCTGTGTAATACTGATTTCCCTGGGTAGACTTAGCTATAGTTTCTTCATTTCTGACATTTAGAGTATCTGATACTTTTACCCTGCAATGTGTAATGATTTTAATCTTTTCCTCATACTAGACATCATATATTTAATATTTATCACCATCCATAAAGAAAATGACAATGTCCATATTATTAACATTATAGATGTTCTTTTTTCTAGTTGTTTTATGCTTAGTTTCTTCTATTTAACTCATGGGAAGAAATATGTCAATGTTTCAAATCCCCAGTTCATTAAAAATTGTCATTTTTCCATCAGTACCTTCAAATGTTTTATTCATTATCTTCTAACTTTTCACAGATCAACTTAATTCCATGAAGAAGCTTTAGATAGTAGGAGATAAAGTTAAGATAAAATCCTGAATGCCTTCCAAAAGAAAAGCGTAGCTGTGCCAGTCAGTTCTGGGACATCATCCTCATCTGTGCAGTCATCAACACGCTCATATCTAAGCCTGCTGGTAGGGAGTGGGCTCAGCTGCAGGAGCAGTGCAGCCGGGGCACCCTCTGGAGAAGCTGTCATTCGCTAGCACACTGCCCTTGGGCTGTGCTTCTCAGCCTCTGTGGGTTGAGCTGAAGCTGCCATTTCTGCCTGGGAACCCACTGGACGGCAACCTCTGAAACCATGAATGAAATTAAATTTCTCCTTTCTTAAATTGTACCTATCAGATATTGTGTCCCAAAAATAAGAAAAGTGAACAATACAATAGTTAAGATGAATCATTTTTGGAACTTAGGAGAAAGGAAAAATTTCTACCATTAGGCTCGGGGAGGAACCAACTCATGTTGATGTCAAACGCTCCATAATTCTGAGTAAAGAAGAAAGTCAAGCTTTGGGGTTATGATAAGAGGATCCCGAAATGTTAGAGGCCATAGCATTAGCATTGCTTAAAAGAGAAACTCCAGGGCTCGATTTCTGTTTCATATTACAGATTACCCAGTCTCCCAGCTCTTTAAGAGGGCTTTTTAACTTTAAATGTATATTATTGGTAAATATATTTTTGAAACAGACAAGTCATATGAAACGGGGGCCCTAGATGTCGAGCTCCTTGATAAGTTGAAAAGCAAATTTAGCTGAGGGACTAGAGGAAACAAATTTACACTTAGGGTTGAAGAATTAGGTTCAAGAAAGAAATTTAGGGGTATGGGATATTCCTAAGCAGTACAGCAACCATACCACACAAATATCTAGTTGAGGAGACTGAAGCCCATAGAAAACCTGAACAGGCCCTGTAACAATATGTCCATACCTACTAATAGCACAACACATTGTGTGAATGCATGTTATTTAAAAACCTATTTACATGTAAGTATATTAACCCTACCTGTTTTTCACTTTCACACTTTCATGTGAAAAAAACTGAGAAGTAGACAGAGAGCTTAAGCCACATCCAATCTCAGATTGCCAGTTGGTGGAAGAGGAGCAATTCAAAGCACAGTTAGTGTTTTCAATCAATCATCTTCCAGTTTCATCAAAAAAGGGAGCATTTAGAAGTATTATGGATATAGGCAATTGTGACCTACGAGTCAAATTTCTATTTCATTCTGCTAAATATGTAGAGGTTTTGGATGATTCAATTACTTAAACAGCATTCTAAATTTACATCTGCAGTAGTGATACAAAATTGTATAATGCTTCCATAAAATTAGCCAATGTGCTCCCTTCTCTCTTACTTTAATTAACTGAATAATTGCTCCAGTTTTTCAATTCCCTTTGTCCATGGCAATTTAATTTGTGAACTTTCATTACACGAAAATCATATTCAATGTTTTCTAAGATAATCTGTTCAATTTTGTTCATCAAAGTGACTGACAGGTGTTCATAATAAACAAAATCCAGACAAAAATCTTACACTAAGAATCACTGATCCATGAAAGAAATAAAAACAAAACAATAAAAAACAAAATTCAATGTAAATATCAATGATATTTTGTATCATTTTATATACATATAAATTTCATTACCTGGCATATATACTTACATTTTATATATGTATTTGTAGATCTTAAGTAGTTATATTAGATACATAAGTCTAAAGCATATTTATTGAAATAAAGATAAAAAAGCAGCATGTATAATGTATTGTGCAGAGATAGAGATTAGAAATTCAAACGCAATATCAAGTTGACCATATCCTCTTTTATAAATGACCTTGTGTTTTATATATTTCAAATATTCAAATATTTCAAATAGTTTTGTCTTTGAAATGAGGTTGAGTATTGGTTGTTATCTAAAATTAAGAGAAACATTAACTGAAGGAAAAAGACACTTTATTTTCATTATTAAGGGTAAAGTATTGATTTGTTGCAAATCCTTTTTTGTCCCTTTGTTTAGTGTAATTGTTGTAAGAGCAATTGAATGATTTTAATTAATGTAGAAAATAATTTTATTTAATTAGATTCAGTACAATATTTCAAAGGCTGCAAAATCACATGACATATAAAATCATAACCCTTCCCAGCAAACTGCTTTTACATAGTTTAAGCTGTTTTAAGCCATCATGTGTCTGTGTGTGACATGTGACATTGTGATCACTTTCTTTTTTTTTTTTTTCCATCTGTAGTGTTGCTCTTAGCAACAAAAAAGCATGTGACTGTTTATGTGACTCTGCTGGCCTGCAACAGTGTATAGAAGGATTTAAGCAAAAAGAAACAGACAGCAATATTGATTCAGACAACTGCAGTTTTCAGGAATATTTCAACAGTGCAGGCTGGTAAGGAGGGGAAGAGAACAATGGAAACAATCCAAGAAAACTGTCTGGAGTGGGAATATGGTAGCAGAGGTTGTTGTAAAGTTTTACTTAAATTATGTCCATGTGGGTGGGAAATGACGCAGTTTTCCTTTGCTCTTTAAACATATATTTAGTAAGCAAAGCCAAACCGTGTCCTGCCTGTAGACACAAGGAGTGGTAGGTCTATATGAACTGCATCGAGGCTCATACTGAATAGCATCATACTTGTTTTAAAAGCTTGAGAAATGAATATTCAAAGAATCTTTTTCCCACAGTTCATCAAACAGCTTAAATGAACAGAATTAAATGATCATATAGCCAGGATACTATTGTTTAATCTTGCCTGATGGAATAAAGGATGACATTTTTATACATAAGTTTTGGAATTTTTAATAGTAGAACTTAAGATGGGAAGATCCTGTAGTATACAATTATAAACAAACTTAAATTCCTCACTTTAATTAATGAGAAAGAAATAAATGCAATTATGACAACATAAGGACTGGGCTTGACTCCTATCACGAATACCAGCATTCTTTTTGCTCATTTGGCTTTTCTGCCTAAATTTCAAAGCATCTACTTATCTATCGTGAAGAGAACAATTTTGTGAAGAGAACAAATCTCAAAGAGGAAGGTATTTTCATTTGTACTGGCACATGTTTTCTGCCACTGAGAAGAGAAATAAATGAACTTTCCACTTTCTTAACTCTCTGTTAGTAGAGGAACTAACATATATGGGCCACTTGTGGTTATTTACGCTTCTTTATATTTTTACCTCAGTGCAAAACCACTGTCAAGTACCTATTTCATAGATAAGAAAGTTTCATAGATGAAATTAATTTCTCAAGCCTACAACTTTGTAATTGTGCATATTTGCAGCTAAACTTTATTTTACAGCCTTGTTTTCTACTAATTCACTTGGAAGTTTGTGTGTGTGTGTGTGTGTGTGTGTGTGTGTGTGTGTTGTGTACATTCAAGATCATTAAGGTCTTATACAACTACAAAAGATGAGAGCACATTTTAACTTGGAGCTTCCAAGAAACCAAACCAATTAAATAAACACATGGATAGTTCTAATTCTCTGTTTTTAAACAAATATTTATTACCTTCTCTGTGTCATTCGTTGTATTTATTAAAATACAACAGAGGAAAAACAGACATCTTCCTGCCTTGTGTGCTCCTGGTTCTCCTTATCTAATCAGGGCTTTATGAAATCATTAAGCGTAGACCTCATATTCTTCATCAAAATGGTAAATGAAAACCTTAAGTGTTACATGTATTTTCCTGTCTTATAAAAAGAACATAACCACTTTGGCCGTGATTTTACTTTCACTACTGTAGTTCATCCCCTGGAAATGTGGCTGACTCCAATTTTTTTTTTTTCCCAAATGGATTGAAGTTATCATACATAAGTATGTAGTTTAAAACTACAGGAAGAGTAGTATGAGAATCATGCTGACTTAATAAGGGGCTTAAGGGAATTCCAGATAATTTCAGGGGTGAAAGAAATATCAAAATGGAGACTGGCTTGTTTCCAAGCTTGAGAAGTTTATCACAAATGAGAAAGATAAGGTAAGATGACAGCTAGAAAATAAAGTAGGCACAAGGCAATGGTTTCTGGTTTTTATTTAAGTTGGTTTTGCTTTGTTTTCAAGGTATAAGAAAGTTGGTTAGGCTTAAATATTGATTAAAAGGTTGATAGACTGCTACTTGTCCTTTAGAAGTTATTCTGTTTTTACCTGAAATGTTTTAGGTGGACTCCTGGGCCATATGTTAGAGATTCTCTTCTTCAACTTCATTTGTAGTTCTATGTGGCATGAATACCTAACTGTAACCAGTAATATGTGAATGGTCACCACCTCTCCTTACCTATGGAAATGGCAAGTTTGAAGGTTAACCAAAACAATCATGTAATTTTTCAAGAAGAATATTCAAAATATAAATTGGTAAAAGTATCCTAAGATTTTATACTGTATTTGCACATATTTGGTCATATTTAATCCAGAAGCTTTTTTCCCCTCAAAAAGTAGTAATAACTAATTCACATCACATAGTAATTGATAAAATTTGGAAATTAGGAAACTGCGAAAATCACCTTTGAAACTGTGAAATATACTTCTAAAATCTTAGGAGCAGATCTTCAAATGTGTGGAAAGTTGAAGTCTTACATGTATAATGGGATTTCTTTATTAAACCATTATGCTATTGTTATCCATATCATAGCTTATTATTTATAGTAATAACTATAAACTTTCCTACACATATCACACAAACATACACTTATAAAAGAGGTACTTATTTCTCTTTTAATTGGTCCTCTAGGGTAATGATCTAAGGCTCCATAATAAAATTATCTATTTTCCACCTTGTTTCTCTGTCACCCTAAATATACATCCCTCAACCTCAGAGGAAGACGTGAGTCCCTAGCTTCAGGGAGTAGGAAGGGAAGTAGGACAGGCATGGAGGCTTCCTCATTTGGCCTGATTCAACACTGCAGTTGAAAGCAACTTCTTCATTCATATTTGTGCACGAGAAAGTAGTTACATCACCACTTTCATTTCAAGGAAGGTGAGAATATTCAGCCTCGCTGTGTGAACATGACTGCCGCTAAGACTTGCATAGAGAGAATACAGGAGACGATTGGTGGTGCAAGTGTTCATGTGACAGAGCCCAACCTCACTCCAAAAGGCCTGACAGTCTTTAGCTGTTTACTACTGTATTCCTTATTTTGAAAATTGTGGTTTCATGTGCACACACACAAATAGAGAGAACCTTGGGAAAGATAGTCTTTAGTTTATTCCTTCAGATAATTTGAATGCCAAATACTGAGCTTTTGTTGTAAATAGATGAAGCATAAACAAGGGAAAGGTCATAGGAAGGGAGAGCAAACTGTTACTCCATGTTTGAGAAAAAAGAAGTAGAAATACAATCAGCAGGTCTTCAGTACTAAAGAGTGCACAAGCCAATGCTGTGCCTCACATCTTGCTTTACTTTCTCCACTGAACAAAGCATATCGAGAGAAAACAAAAAGCAAATCTGAGATGAAAAAGGGGCAAGACAACGTCAACAGAGAAAATATATCCGGATGGCATTACTAATGGGATTTCATTAAATAGGTGAATTACTTTGTGAAGAATTGATATCATTTCACTCAAGAATTAAAATTCCTTCTATTTTTCCTATCACAATTATCCCATTTCATAGTTTTAAAATATGTGATTTTTTATGTTGAGAGATCTGCATTCTCAGTCATTTTAATTGAAATACATTTTGTAGATATTGTTTCACTATAAGCGGTGCTACATTTTTGTTAGATTTTCTAGTTCACCACTATGACGTCTTGTTTGTGAAGCAAATGGCATATTTTTTGCACCTAGAGAACTGCCTTGGGGACCACCTACTCAGGGTCCCCATTCGGTCCCTCTCTTGGACAGGAATTTTCCTTCCCCCCAATAATATATTCAGCTCATTACCACAGTTTGTTCCTAAAATTCATTCTTAAGTTTTAGAGAACACAAACTCATCCCAGGTACCTTTCAGGTCAGGAGTTTCATTTTTTTCCCTCTAAATCATTTGAAGTTCGTACACAAACATTATTCTTCCACTGTGTCATTTGGAGGTTCCCACCAAGACCATTAAATGGAGGTGTGAGTTGGCTCTTCTTTTATAGATTCTAGACTGGAACTCGTAACAAATTTTTATGCTTCAAATGTTGCTATGTCTTTGCCCATTGCTCATAATAGTTCATGGCTTGCCTCATGCAGATTTGTCTCATACAGTTTTGTTAAAATTGCTGACAGTTGCTTATGCTTTGTCTTTTATATGGTTTTGCTAAAATGTTGGTCAAAATGTTGTTGGTAAATCTAAGTTAAAACATGAAAATGTTATAAGATTATGATGTTTCTCTAATGGGACATTTTATGACTGTTATACTAGTATAAAATGCATTTGAACTAGTTGCTAAATGTACTGATATTCCTTGCTTGACTTTAGATAATAGCACTAGACAGAGTAATTTTAGTAAGCCTCCTAGTAGATTTTATGAAATCTTCCTTAAAATGGGACTTTGAAATCTAGCTCAGACTTAAAATATACACACTGTATATAAAACATGGGACTTCTTTTGCCAACTAAATGACATTGTGTCGGCAACCATTCTTTAAAGACTTGGAGGACAGGTTTTACTGGGACAGACTGGCTCTGATCCCCTGCTACATGCTAGAGGAAATGTCGGGCCTGCTTTGTTTCAGTTTCCTTTCTTTGACCTTATTCCTAATTTTCCTACCTCTTTGTACTTTCCTTTTTAGACGCATGTAAAATTAGGAAAACAATATAGACTGTTCCAACTAAGTGAAGCCCTTAGAAAATGAGTGTATGTTAACGCTGAAGACAGGGAAGTAATTTTAGAAATAGGACACGTACCCCATCCTGTGTCAGATGAGACAAAGAGGACTATGTTCCTAGAGCAGCTGCCACTCTTTGAAGCAGAAGACAGGTTTCCCCAGATGTTCTTTGGTGAATCCCCATTAAAGCCAAAGGCTGATGGAATGTTGACCAGAGAGACAGCTGGATTCCTTTCCGGATATTGAATTCTTGTTCTGTGGGCCAACAGAAACTGAGAACACCTCAGGGGTCATGACCAGGACCACTCTCTGGCTGATACCTAAAGGTGCTTGGTGGAAACTGGCTCTTAACCACTGAAAGATCTCCACTTACCTATTGTACTTTTTACTCTTTCTTTCTGCTAGTAAACTAGGAATTCTACCTGAGCTTTTCAGTAGAACCCTTTAATGTGTCATTCCTTCAGAAATTAGGCTGAGGGAGCCAAGGAGATGGCTCAGTGGAATAAGCACTTTTCTGGCAAGCACAAGGGCCTGAGTTCAATCCCCAGTTCTGCAAAATAAAGGAAGAAAGAAAGAAAGAAAGAAAGAAAGAAAGAAAGAAAGAAAGAAAGAAAGAAAGAAAAAAGAAAGAAAGAAAGAAAGAAAAAGAAAGAAAGAAAGAAAGAAAGAAAGAAAGAAAGAAAGAAAGAAAGAAAGAAAGAAAGAAAGAAATTAAGCTGAGCAGCTTGCAACAGTTTACATTCTATAGTGGCTAACAGGGGAATGATTTACATCTGTGCCTTACATGTTGACTAAGTAAGAAAGAGATTTTTGTCAGCTTTAAAGTAATGTATTTTTACGAATATGTAAAATGTGATTGCTAGATGATAAATGTAAGTTTTACCTATGAGTGTCAAACATGTGATACGGCCTATTCCTTCTCGGAAAGGCTGCCCTGGTGACTAAATGGAAGAACACAAGAGTCTTGGAGATTTCTTTGCCCTAGCACCCATGGCGAAGCTCCTCCAGTCAATTGTCTCTTGTCTACCTCCAAAGGTGATCTCTTTCACAGTATAGCAGGGAAAGTGCTCTGCTTCCAATGCACCTCTTTATACAATAGTTATGCTTCCTTCTGTAGACATTACAGTCACCAGACCAATTGTAATGCATTTACAAATATTCAATAAAAGTAAGTGCATGGTTTGCATGGTTTGTGAGATCCTTGGGAGACAAAAACTGTGCGCCAGTTCTAAGGTGGATAGGCTGGTCAGATCTTGTCTCTCCTCTCTCCAAGAGCATCCACCTGCTCGGGAGTCATCTACTCAAGGGACATCTTTGGGGGGAATTGATCAGAGATAAGGTGGAGATATCCAGAACTCCCTCTTTTTGCATTCCAGGTTATGGGAATCTCACAGGCAAAGTCTCTTACTCCTTTAGAGTGCATCATTATACACTGGAAGATGTTTGATCCATACATGTTAAAAAGCTGTTTAATATTTTTCTGCACATGCATGTAGCCTATGTACCCCCTAATTCATTTTTCAGAATGAAATTTTGGAGGGCTATTTTGTAATAGTATCAAATTGTCACAGCTTTTTTTGTTTTTATCTTTTAGAGACTGGGTTTCATTATGCATTTCAATTTGGCCTTAAACTCAGCTTGTAGCCCTAGCTAGCTTCGTACTTGTGGCAATCTTCCTGCCTCAACCTTCAGAATGATGGGATTACTGGAATGTGTCACCATGCCCAATTTCAATTTTTTTTTAAATTGTTATTGTTTTGAGTATTTTCTTTTTCCTTTTGCTTTCTTTTCTTCCTTCCTTCCTTCCTTCCTTCCTTCCTTCCTTCCTTCCTTCCTT
>NW_004524580.1:12869263-12870286 GCF_000260255.1 Octodon degus
CTCCTCCTCCTCCTCCTCCTTCTTTCTTTGTCATTTTTGTGACAGGGTCTCACTGTGTAGTTCAGGCTGGCCTTGAGTTCACTTTGTAGACCAGGCTAGTTTCAAAATTGCAACAATCCTCCTGCCTCAGTCTCCCAAGAGCTGGGATTACAAGCATGCACCACCGTGCCTGACATAAATTCTTGATTTGTTTATTGTTTTACTCTTTCTTCTAGTGGTATATGTTGTTCAACTTTTCTTTTTCCATTTACTAAGTGTACTCTTTGGTTCCTGGTTATTTTTGTTTCTGGAATCATGTTACTGTAGGGAGTAATAAAATGATTACTCTATCTAACAGTAGACAGGCAAATGGCAAAAGCCAGATTCTAGTCTGTGTATGCTTCATGAATGAAAGATATTAAAATGAGCAAACTTGGACTGAAAATCCTATTTAACCCAGCTATTCCTCTACTGGGAATCTTCCCAGATGATCTGAAAACATCATATCATAGTGATATATGTGTGCCTATGTTTACAGCAGCACAATTTGTGATAGCCAAATCTTGGAAACAGCCAAGATGCCCATCACCTGAGGAATGGATTAAAAAGATGTGGTATTTTTATGCAATGGAGTATTATTCAGCTATAAAGAATGATAAACTCGAAGTCTTTATATTGCAGTGGATGCCACTTGAAGATATACTCATAAGTGAAATAAACCAGATACACATGTGTAAATATCGAATAGTTTCCCTAATATAAGAACTCAAAAGAAGAAATACAAATAGAAAGGTATAATACAACTAAAAGCAAAGAAAGAACTTGAGAACTAGGCAATGGAAAGAGAGAAAAGAGAAGAGCTAAGAAACATGACAGTGGCAAGCCATACAGTTATATGTACAAGATGGGTAAGGCAATGATGATGAGAATCTTTAGAAGGTTTTTGAATCTAGCAGTTAATTGGAATGATTCTCACCCTGACTAACTATATATACAGACACCTGTGAACTAAGCAACTGCACTGAAGATGGCAATTTATAATAG
>NW_004524580.1:12870881-12884108 GCF_000260255.1 Octodon degus
TCACATGGAGAGAAAACATTCTCTCAGGCTTTCACAGGGAGCACATTGGCCAAGCAATGGCCGTGACTCATCCACATGGTTGACACTGACAAAGGATCTACAATCTGAGGTACAGGGTTTCAGGATAAATCCTGAGGGGATTTCACTGACCTTATCAGATCCAAAAGCTACAACTCTTATTGCATAGGTCTTGCTTTATCTTGGTCTTAACCATCCTGCAGAAAAGTATAAAAACAAAGTATAAGAAGTAAAGCCATGTAGTTATGTTGAGGTGTAGGGGACTCAGGTCACCAATTTCTGACCTTGCCATTCAAGCGGAAGGCCCAATACTATTATGGACTACTGCACTCTTTTAGAATATTTTGCTGATTTAACACACCTATAATATTCAAATGATGGATCTAAACAAAAAAGGGGATACAGATGAATGTCCATTTTGTATCTGTGTATTCAAAATATTTATGATAGATATATAGTTACATTCTCTTAATGAATAGAGGGATTTGTTCTAATAGTGTTTGTAAATAGGATATCATGTTGGCATCTTGTACAGAAAATAATCAGTAGGAAGAGAGTATGCAGTGTGTTAATTATTGAAAGTGTCATACCAATTTGATTTGAAGCTGTCTCATTACTATTTGTCTCTCAATAAAATTATGGAAAAATAAATAAATAAAATGAGCCCTCAGAGGGTAGTAAAATAAAAAGCCATTGTTTATTCCAACTTCCTGTCATTCCATTATCAGCTATATCATGTTTCCCAACCCAGCACCATGGACACAAATACTCTGAGTCAGTGCACCATCTTCTAATGTGAATAAAAAGATACACTGTCCCTTCAAAATATTACAATCAGTATGAAAAATAATAGGTCATATGTAGCTCAAAAATGTAATAAGTGAATTGGAAGGTCAAATTGAAGGCATGTCCCAGAGTAGAGGAAGAAACAACAATGAAATGTCTTGAAAATCAAAACTTATGTTATTTAAAAAGGAAAAAAAAAAAACAAAGAATACAGAAGATAGTATTAAAATATATGCTAGGTAACATGGGGTGGATCATTTTGCTCATAGGCAAGCCAGCCAATTGAACCTGAACTCCTGTCTGAGTGTGCTTTAACTCATATGAAATTATAAAACTGTATTTCTCTGTGGGAAAAAGGTGATAAAAAACCGTAATTGTTAAGGTTGGTAATTAAAGTGAAGGAGGAAAGAAATGAAGAAAATGATGGTTTAACTCAAAATTGTAATTTTGAAAAGTGTCACATCAAATGTCACTCCTTTTGGACAAAAGATTCATGAAACTGTTTCAGAGAGAATCCCTTGCTTTGCAGAAGCTCATCAAGTGAGGGATGGAATTTCTGTGACATTTAAAATGTGATTAATGTTTTATGTCAGGATATCTGTAACTTAAAAAAATCCGAGTCTTTACACATCATTCCCAGAGGCAACCGGATGTAAAGATCACTTGCCCTGCCATTGAACTCCATTGAAAGTGGCTTTGAAAATTGTAATTGCTTTTGAATAAAGAATTGAAGCTATGAGGAGGTAGTGACAGCTGAGATGTTACCATGGTAGCATTTCCTCCCCAGCTGAAGAAGCTATACAGAGGAAAGGATATAGGTCAGAAAGCATTTTGACTGACAAAACAGCTGCATATTAAAATCAAATGCCTTTGTAGGCATCACATGGCAAAGAATTGAGAATCCTAGTTTTGTGCTCTTAGAGATGGGCCCATTTGTCTCTGTGATGGTACAGCCAAATGTGCTGTGAGACTTGGGACATCACGCAAAGTCCAAAGTACTCTTGGCAGTGTATCGGTGGTTCATTTTTTTTAAAAAATGTGTCAGTGATTAAATAGTTTTCTGTCATTTTCATCTGTGTTGCTTGTAGGAGGGAGATAGCTAATTGCAGAATTCTCCTGCAGGTAGCTTTCCAGGGTGTGAGGAACTCCTCCCAGGGAAGGACCACTCCAGGATAAGAAAGGTCAACTCTGTGTCAATATATATGTTGGCCTGATGATACTGCATTCAGATTAATGGTAAAATTGCTTAAATGCAGTTGAAGCAAGATATAACAAAAGGGAGGGAGAGAATATGGGTGAGGGACTGGCAAGATGAAATTAATTAAGTTGGAAAGTGATTAGAGGCAGAAAGAATGAGAGAAATAAAAAGGAAGAAAGGACATTGGAGAGTATCAGAGTCTCAACAATAAAAGGAAAACAATATTTGGAGATGCTGGCTAGGACAGAAATGTGTAGTATACCTTTACAGCATCCATTGATCCCCAGGTTCAAAATTTACCTTTTTTCTTCTCAGAAAGTCCTATATACTTCATTTGGTTTGGATTATCTTATGCCCTGTTTTAAAGGTTGCATCTGATTGACCTCCTCTAATCACATTGTCCATGCTTTCCTTGATAAGATAATTAGTTCAGGAAACAATCCCATCTGAGCCATTGTATGCATCTTTTGGGAGAATTCTGAAACAAAAATGCCCTTTTAAAAGCCCAACCTGAAGTGGAAGACCCAATACTATTATGGACTACTGGACTCCTTTAGAATATTTTGCTGAGTTAACACACCTATAGTATTCAAATAACGGAACTAAACAAGAAAAGGGGATACAGATGAATGTCCATTTTGTATCTGTGTATTCAAAATGATTGGGATAGATATATAGTTACATTCTCTTAGTGAATAAAGGAATTTGTTCTACTACTGTTTGTAAATAGAATATCATGTCCACATCTTGTACAGCAACTAACCACTAGGAAGAATGTATGCAATGTGTTAATTATTGAAACTGTCCTACAAATTTGGTTTGAAACTGTCTCATTGCTATTTGTTTCCCAACAAAATTATGGGGAAAAAAGAGAGGTTTTGAGGACCGGGGATATAGTTTCGAAATACAAAGCCTGTCTGGCAAGCGCAATGTCTTGACTTTGATTCTGAGTACCAAAAAACCGCTGTTGAAATTTTAAGTGTTATGGTTTGTATCTAAAATGTTCCCGCAAAGGGTAATTTAGAGGTGGAGTTTATAAGAAGTGATTGAATCAAAAGGGCTCTGACATCATCAGTGGATTCAATTTGATGATATACTACTGGGAAATAATGGAAACACTGGGAGTGGGTCCTTGTTAGAAGAAGCAGGTCACTAAAAGAATGTCTTACAAGTGTGTCTCTCGTGTCTCTTGTCTTATGCCAGTTCCCTGCTCTCTCAATGACCCTGTCCACCAAGAGGTGATCCACTTTGCTTCACATATGCGCTATATTATGATATTCTGCCTCCTTCTGGTCCGTAGGCAACAAAACTAAACAATTTTTGACTGAAGCCTCTGAAACCATAAACTATAATAAATCTTTCCTCTTTTGAGAAATATAAAAGCCCAACCTTACCTTGCAGCATTAGTAGGAAGGTTTGAGGTCTCTTCCTAGCCATCAGGGAGGCCAGCAGAGACATCTGGAGTTGGAAAAGACATAATGATGCTCACAGAATAAAGTGACACCCCAGGAATGGTGACTTGGATCTACTGATATTTCAGCCTCAAGCCAAAGCAAAACACAATGTAGAATTGTCCCTTGTATACTTCACCATGTCCTTAGTTTGTAAAAGAAGAATAAGAAAAAGTTTCTTAGTCTAAAATTCTCATGGGGCCTGTCAAATATTTCAGTGGATTAAAGTGCCTGCTTAGGCACATCCAGGGACGGGGGTTCTAGCTCCAGTGAGCCATGCCAGCCCCTCCCCTGGGATGTGCTGAGAGGGTGACTGAGACTGGGTGTGGTGGTGCATGCCTATAATCCCAGCGCTTGGGAGGCTGAAAACAGGAGGATCACTAAGAGTTTGATCTGTGTCGTAAGACCCTGTAGACTCTGTACTAAATACATACAAAAAAAAATTCTCATACTTTTCAGCCCATTGAATATATCTGAGGTGAGTAGACCATAATAAGATTTTGTCTTTGATTAGTAATCCACCAAATTCCTTGGATTTGTGACTTTTCGTATGCTCTTGAAAGGATATGAAAATAAAAAAGACAAAGGCTCTGACATTTGCAGCACAGAAACTAGCAGAAGGTTGTGATAGGTAAGATGTAATTAATGTTGAAGTAGGTGTTTTGTTTTCATCATTTAAAATGAGAAAACAAAGGGACACCTTTGAAGTCACTACCTGCAGAGGTAACAGAAATAACAAGAGATGGAACTGCAGAACAGTTCACTTTGATTTATATGAACTTCTAGCCAAGAGGCAGTAGAAAATATTATGTGATGCCTAACATTCATACAAGTGTAAATTCTACTTCTTTATGGGTAAACGTACTAATAATGTAACCAGCATGGCCATTGCATCAGAAAAAAAGCTTGGCCCTTGTCTCTTGCCCTAGAGGAAAACTTTAATCCCTTGAGCTTTCCAGAGTGATATGATTTCTGTATTATTCACAGCAGGCTTTGTGAGTTTATGCTAATTAAATTGACCCATAGTTGTCCGATATTTACCTTGCGTAACAAGCCAGTTTAGGCTGTGGTTAGTACATTCAAGCAAAGCCACCAGTGTGATTAAAGAATTGCAGTTTGCAGCTGCATGACATGAATCCAAATGCTAGCCTCAGGGAGAGGAAGGAAGCTGGAGATTGAGGCCAGTCATGTGCCCTGCATGAGGCAACAGAAGCTGTGGTCTGCAAAGTCAGTGGACTTTGTTAGTGACTGCTATGTCAGGAAGGTGACACCCTGAATTCTATGGGGAGCCTTCACAGAAGTTCTGTACCCCTTCCTAACACAAACCCTACATGTTCCTCTTTGGGCTCCTGATTCGCATCCCTTTTATAAATCATAAACACAACACAATAAGATCATAAGTATAGTAAGCACATTTCAGAATTTTCTATCCTTTTCCTCAAATTATCAGTCCTGAGGGGCTGTGGGACCTTCACAACTAGAACCTATTACCGCACTATGGGTTACTGCTTTCTGGTTCTCACTATTGGTCTAAAGATTAAGATGGATTTCTATTACATCTGTAATTAGGGAAAATACACCTATATATGTATTATTCACAATCATCTTTATGGTTCCAATAAAATTCACTTCTCTTCTGCTCCATAAAACCTTCTATGCAGTTACTTTTCCTACAAGAGAGGCACCTTACAGGAAAACCACTAGAATTGCCGGGCAAGTACTGAGTGCTGATTTAATGTTGGTCCTCATGACCTCATAGGGCCTGGCACAACTGTGAAATTTCTTTCCAGCAAATGTCAACACAGGAGCTGAGCTAATTGGCTGTGAAGATTAAGGTAGAGATATGAGTGGTTGTAAAGGATTACTCATGAATCACGTATCTAACTAAATTTTAGAAGAGGTAAAGAGAGAAGGTGGATATGATAGGGATATGGAGGGGTCAATGGCCTAGAGGAGCACAATGTTAGAAGAATTCTTTTATGGGGCATTTCATATGTGGAGTGGCAGGAAGTGGGGGAGGATGTCAAGATAGTTTTCTAATGTCCTGTACGGTTGTCTGAGTTCAGCCCTCTAGGAGGCCCAGCGACTGCAGTTGCTTGGATTTAGAGGAAAAATCTATAACTCCAAATCAAACGCTAGTAGATCCCAAGATAAACATAAAACCTCAGTATTTTTCATTGTCCTACAAATTTAAGAAATACAATTTCCAACACTGTGACTGTTCTGCTCACAACTTATTTTGAGGTAATTGATAATGTTTGACAGAGTCCCACATGAGATGTTTCTAAACCATTTAAAACAGTTCTCTACTTAGGCATTCCTGGGATCAGGACCAGTAACTACTTACTCTTACTATGGATGGCCCCAGGAAACAGAAGCCAGGTTTGACCCACAGCTCCTGGCATGAAAATACTGCTCTGTTCTGGTCACTCTACAGAGTACAGTACTGGCTCATTGTGTATATTCCAGAGAGTAACTGAGAAGTGAACATGACACAGTCTTTAGTACACTTCAGAGTTTTCTTGCTGGCAGGGACTCTCCATGGAATTCTAAGCCTGTTCAGGCCATCATTTGTCAACACAGAATGAGAGTGATAAAGAGAGTTAGTTCCCTTTTATAGGAGAGCTACTTCCTCTATAGCCCAATAATCCATTAGTCCAATAATTAATCACTTTATGAGTGTAGAACCCTTAGGGTGTGGTCACCTCCCCCAGGTGCTACCTCTGCCTACCATTAAGAGATGACTGGGTCATGGTTTTCCAAAATATGGCTTGCAGGAGACAGACATTCACATCATAGCAGCACTCCACTCTCCTGCTGCTCAGTGCCTCCAAGGGCCACTGTCAACAGGAGTTAGAAGGTTCTTACAAAAGTAGGGACAGAATGAGCAAATGTATGGAGAGGGACAGGAAATACCTTTGAGAAAAACTCAGTGTGCTCAGGTTGAATTACAGACTGATCTGAGGATAACAGAAATGAAAGAAATGAAAATGGTGATACACTAGCAGTGACACTAATTAAAGAAATAACCATGTAAAGCAAACATTTTCATGGAGGTAATACACTTCTGTGTACAGAAAGCCTTATTTTTACAATTTAGAGGCTCCAACTCTTTGGGAAAAACAGAATTCTCCATTCTAGGAAATGTGTGGAGAGTCTCAAAATGAACTAGCCTCAGTGACTCACTACAAAGACTCAAGAATTCAACACATAAGTCTACTCATGCCTAATAATTACTACAGTGGAAGAATACAAAGCAGAGTCAATAAAGGGGAAAGGTAAATGGGGCCAAATGCAAAGGAAGCCAGATGCCAGCTTTCTGAAGACCCCTGCCAATGGATTCATTCAGACCACATTTAATTCTCCCAGGAATGAGTGATCACAAGTACATTCAGCATTATCTACAACGGAAGCTCATTATGGACTCAGTATTTAAGAATTTTTATTGTGGTCTGGTCATGCAGGCAACTTCTGCCCAACATGGATCTAAATTCCAGAAATCAAAGGGAATCCAGAGCATACTCAGGATAAAGCATTCATTTATACAAATTAAGCATGATGATGAACCATCCTACTAGTTAAGGGAAGCTTTTCATTACTGTAAGAAACTATATATCGTCTCACAGATGTCTGTTAAGAGTCAATCTATCAGGCAGAACTTTCTAAAAATAGAAAGCTTCAGTCTTGCTACATCAATTTTTCTGTACTTTTTCTTCCAGAAAATACTCTTTATGAGATAAAGATGTTATCTAGTATTCTGAGTATAAGGCCTTAAATCAAAGAAATGTCCATGTTCTCTTGTATTTATATGCTTGTCGTATGAGAAAGGCATCAAATCTTAGGCACCAAGAACTTGTCAAAGGGTAGGTGTTTCTGCGATCTTGAGAATGAAAATAAACAGCTACAAAAATTTACTTTCACATTTGAAGGCATAATGCAAGATGTTCTTGTGAGTCTTGCCACGAGAATGGCTGCAAAAGCTCAGTCTAGGTTATCCCAGCACACAAAAATTTGTGGATTGGTGTTGGTGGTAGAAGATTTTAATCTTTTTATTTATGTATTTGGAACAGGATCTCACTAAAGTTTGGACTCATAGTGATCCTCCTGTTTTCAGTGCTGGGATTACAAGCATGTGCCACTAGACTCAGTCACCAGCTCAGCACCCCTGGGGACCTGGCCAGTGTGGCAGTGGTGCTGGGGATCTAACTCCAGTCCCTGTACTTGCCTAAGCAGGCACTTAGTCCACCAAGCTATGGCACTGGCCCTAGAAGAAACATTTCCATGTCATCCACTGTGTCAACCTCATTGACAAAACCTGGGAAGATGTCCCATAGCAGACCTTAAATTCAGCCTGGAGGAAAACATGGCCAGGACATGCCACTGAATGTGACATTGAAGGATCTGACTGAGTCTGTGAGCAACAGTGTGGGTCCAGACTTCAGTGGGGCAGGAAGGGCTTGTTGAAGAAAACAAGGAGTGAGCAGAAGTAGGTGCTTGCTGAGCGGCATCCACTGAGGAAGAGGAGGAAGACAGCAAGGAGGTGAGCCGTGATGTGGGGAAATCCATTACGGCAGGATGGCTTGTGCTCTAGGATTTCTTTAAGAGGCACCACCCCAGCTTAACTAAGAAACAGAGTGCTGACTCTGATGGGTGATAATGTGTTCTCTCATTTCTGCAGTTATGAAACAGAGAAAATAAATGAAAAACTAAGTGATATTTTTGTAGAAATTGGCCCTTCTGCTAAGAAATAAAGAAGAGAGGAAACCCCTGAAGAAGATGTCCCCAAAGTCCATATGGAGGATGACTGTCCTTCTGAGGAATAACCTTCAACCCAACCTACCTTTCTATCCTACACTCCAGAAGTCATGTCAAGCAAGATTAGTGTTCTCTCTCTTCATACCGTACCTTATTTCACATTTTACTGTTAAATATGAATAAAATACATATGATATCTTTATTTACATGGAACCTTATGAGAAAATTCAGTTCAGTTTATGAACAAATTTTGTTCTCAACCACGTTTGTAGGGGTCAGAACAGATTAACTTTATTAACATTGAACCTTATGGGGAAATTTGCTTTGGCTTACAACCAATTCAACTAACAGTCAGAATCAGGGAATGAATTAAGTTCATTAACCGAAATATCACTTTATGGTTTGGGCCACTTTGTCAAACAGCAAATAGCTGAGTGTGTCTGCAACTATTTCGATATCTGAATACTCTTCAAGTGATCCACATGGCTGTTTCTGTGTTGGTATTATAATAGTCAACTGATTGCATTAACTTGAGTAGGAAATGCCATGCTAAATTGGCTCAGCATGGAACTGTGCATGGAAGACCCACTCAAGAGAGGACTGCCACCAGAACACTACAAAAACGAAATTACGAAGGAAAGCTGGCTAGTGTTTCTTCACAAGAGCTCATGTTTCCGCCTTCACCTTGGACGTCATATCCGGGCTTTCAGCACAGGTTCTTCAGCCTCCTGGTATGGACTTCCATAGGGCACCACATAGAGCTCCAGGCCTTCTGCTGGTTCCTCTGAGTGCACAGTCAGCCCTTTCGCACACCTTCTCACCTGACTGTGGGCAGACATCATAAGCCAATCTTACAGATTCTTAGAAAATTTAACATCTTGCATTAAATATCTTTCTCTAATAAGCACTGACTGATGCAAGTACCAGACTGTTTTTATCATTGTTGCTGATATCAAGTATTGTGGTGCCTCCTGCTTTGCTCCTGTTGCTCAAGATTTCTGTGGCTATTTTGAAGCTCTCCTTGTTCTATATGAATTTTGCGATTAGTCTCTTTAGACTAATAAAGTGTGCTGTTGCTGTTTTGATTAAGACTACATCGAATTTGTATACCAGTTTGGGAAGTGTGGCCCTTTAAGTTTTTTTAGAAAAGAAAGTGGGTACATGTCATTTATTTGTGCTGCCTCCAGGCTGGGTATTATAAGTTCTCAGGACTGAAAAGGAAATGAATGCATCCTTATGTAGAATAAGTTTGCAGCCTACCTGACTCCCATCCCAGACAAAATAACTTTTAGGGTGTCATCTTTAAGAGGCACAGGAAGGCACTACAAGGCAGAGATTTAGAATGCACCCAAAAGTGTGTGTGTGTGCACTGAGAGAAATGAGACACATTGTGTCCTAGGACGGGAAACATGCTTCTCCTACAGGGGTGAGTCCACTCCCATTGGGATACTAGACTGTTCTGCAAGAATGGACAGGTTTTAAAAATAGTTAATGAAAACATGCTATGGACTCTCAACCTGTTCCTTTTTCCTAGAATCAGTCTTCTGGTCTTTACTTTCTCAAGACTATTTATGGAATTTTGGTGTTCCTGAGGAATTATGGTGTGATGAGTCCAGTAAGGCAGGAGCCTGCATTTAATCAGAGGATGATGATGCAGATTGCCTTGGGTAACATCGGCTGCATCCTGGAAATTGCAGTCTCCTGAAAATACAATTTTATGACTTCCCTCTATCCTTTCTACCTACTTTCATTCTTCTTTTCTAACTCAATACAACTTTGGTAGTTGTAGAATACAATTATACCGAATATTCCTGGTCCCAGAAATCAATATATTTATGTGTGAGAGTAGAAATAATTTGTTGCCTCTGTGAGCTGTTTTGTATCTATTATATGAGGTCTACACATCTCCTCTGTGGGTTATTGGGAAAAGTTTTATTTTTTAGTGGTTTCCTCACTTGATAATAAGGATGTTAAATAATATCATTGCTATTTGTCCACTGCTTATTTTTTATTTTATTTTATATTTTTTAAAGATTTTCTTTTCTTTTTTAAAAAAATATTTATTTATTTGTGTGTGTGTGTGTGTGTGTGTGTGTGGCCATCTCAGCCCACAAGGGGGCGGGGCTGGCTGGCATGTGGTGCTGGGGGATTGAACCGCGTTCCCTGTGCTTTGCTAAGCTTGTTCTAAATAGTTGCTTTAGACCACTGAGCCATCTCACCAGCCCGTATTTTATTTATTTTTTTAAAATAATTTTATTGAGAAGCAAATAGCAATGAGACAGTTTCAAAACCGATTACTAGCACAGATTCAATAATTAATACATTGCATATTGTTGCCTTAGTGGTTATTCATTGTACAAGATGCAGACATGATCTCCTGTCCACAAACACTATTTAGAACAAATCTCTCTATTCATTTAAGTAAGAGAATGCAGCTGTATATCTATCCTACTTTGAGTATACAGATATTAAATGGTCCTTCATTTATATCCCCTTTTTTGGTTAGTTTTGTCAGAGATGGGTATTCCATTGTCATTTAAATATTGTAGATACATGAATTAAGCAAAATATTCCAATATAGTCCAGTAGTCCATAATAGTAGTGGGTTTTCCATAAGACTGGCAATGACAGAAGTTGTTGATTGAGCCTATTACAGCTCAGCATATTAATATGACTTTACTTTTTATACCTTGTTTTTATACTTTTCTGCGGGATGGTTAAGACCAAGATAAAGCAAGACCTACATAAAAAGAAATGTAACTTTTGCATCTGATAAGATCAGTCAAATTCCCTCAGGATTTATCCTGAAACCCTGTACCATAGTTTGTAGATCCTTTGTCAGTGCCAGCCATGTGGATGAGTCACAGCGATTGCTTGACAAATTTGCTTTCTGTGAAAGCCTGAATGTTTTCTCTCCATGTGACTCTCCTTAGGGACCCTCTATGTTGTTGATCACTTTCCTCTGTGGCTCCATAATCTTGATCAGAAAATTTGGGACACAGCTGAGTTACATGATATTACAGTACAGGTTCTCCTATGTCCTGAATCTTCACTGACCTTGAAAAGCTAAGGCCAAAATTTTAACTGTCCTTGCAGCTTTTTTTTCTCTAATTTTTGGTCTGCAAACTTAGTTTGTTAATCCTCCAGAAGAGAAGCTTATTATTATTACCTTACAACATAGGCAGTTGAGCTTAACCTCACTATCTGTCTGAATATTGAACATCTTAGTCATAACATGAAACAGGTATTTTTCCATCAAGTATTGATGTTATACTTTGAATCCCTACAGAATATGAATAAAAAGAATTAAAAAGGTGAAAAAAATTTAAAAATAGGAATAAACAGTTACATATTTTTACACAGAAGTTTAGAAATCTAACCATATACAGCATTGTAGCAGGACCGTCCTGTGTCATTTTTTTTTTCCTTCTCTGTTGTTTTTTATTACCCTTTTTTCAAAACAAAGATTGACTTTAGAGACAGTATGGAAGTAATTGGTATGGTATGACAAGCAGCACATATTTAGAAGACCAGAATGATAGGCATTCCAAGCATGACTCTAATGTTACACATTGCTGTCTTCAGTGCAGTTGCTTAGTTCACAGGTATCAGCATATATAGTTAGTCAGGGTGAGAGTCCTACCAATTAACTGCTAGTTTCAAAAACCTGCTAAGATTCTCAGGGTCATTGCCTTAACCAACTTGTGCATATAAATGTATGGCTTTGCCCCTGTCATGTTTCCTAGCTTTTCTCCTTGCCCTATTTTCGTTGTCTAATCCTCAAATTCTAGCTTTCCTTTTCATTGTCTTATACCTTTCTATTTTTATTTCTTCTGTTTACTTTTATAAGAATTACAATTTTTTAATATTAAAAGGTTAATTTTTCACAATATTCTTAGGAATCAGAACATTATCCCCCAAAGTTGAACACCTTGGCATATTATTTTAAGCTAAAGGAAACTGAGAAAACTGTAGACACACAAAGGTCACTTTCTGGCCTCTTACCTCGACTTCCTGTAGGTCATAGAGTACTTTGACTTAGCTCTTCTTAAAATAGGTCTTAAAACACTCATTCCAGCAGGATAGTTTGGACACCTATACTGTATATTTCTGCTGTCTGTGGAAAGAATCAGTTAATGCTTTAATTTGTTTCATCTCCTTTTTTCAGTGGTTTCTCCTTGTTGCCTTCTTAATTTCTTATACATTTCTTTCTTTTTTTTTTCTTATTCTAATTTTGCATGCACATAGCTGGTAATATGAATAACTGGTTGGAAGACAACACTATGTATTACAGCAAATACTGTGAAGTTCATATTACTTGTTAAGTGAAAATCTGTATCACTTGTAATTTTTTCTGTTTTAATTCTAACTTGAACTTTTTAAAAAAAAATAGATAAATAAAAAACCATTTCCCTGGAGTCCTTACATCTCTGACTATAGAAGCAGAGTCCATGGAATATCTGAACACATTGGCCTTCTTAGGTTTCCCAGATTATTATCAGTAAACCACACCCCTTTGTCCTTCTATCATTCTGCATGATTATGCACAAAAATGTAGTTTGTTTACCTTAGGTTTTTGGGTCTTTATTCCTGAAGCTTCTGTGTCATATAAAATTTGGTTAAATAAATGTGTTTTTAACTGTTTGCCTGTCTTCCTTTACACTATTTCCATGCCATGAACTTTGGGAGGGGAAAAGGTAAAGCTTTTTGTCCAGTACAAAACAACACCAAAATGATCAGATTTAAATGTTTGAGGTAAAGCTACTCTTTGAAAATCTAGATAAAAGTAATTTATTTAAGGATTTAAAATTTGTGTGATTTTCAAAAACAATTCTTAATTTGGCCCACATTATCAATGGGCAGGGAAAATTGATAGCATTGCCCTTTTGACTGAGTAAACAGATATTGAGAAAATTTTAGTTTTTGTTTTCAGGGAGTTGAGGCTTTTACACATAGCTCATTTCAATATTAAATGATTTCTCATTATAGTAAACAACTTTCAATAATGATAATTCAGTA
>NW_004524580.1:12884208-12887524 GCF_000260255.1 Octodon degus
ATATATATACCAGAAAAAAATGCTATAATGTAAAGAGTAGTTTAGGTGTATTTTATACTCCAAGTTAACTTTTATTTAGAATAGGATTTTCCCCTCATTTTATATTGTCATAGGGAGAAAAGAAACTTATGGCTTAATTCTGCCTCTAAAGCATTATTTGGGAGATCCAGAGTGCATATAAATTTCAATTTAGTACACAAGCACTTGATGTATAACCTATGTCGACCACTATGTAAATAGAATTTCCTTATACATATTCAATTTAAACACATCCATTGAAGTCCTAATACATCTTCAAGGCTGGGTTGGGTACTGTAAATAGCATAAAAGATTTAGAGCCTCATAAGACCTTAATCCTATTTCAACACAATAGACAAGTTGATATAAACAATGCTGTTAGCTCCGGGGCTAACTCATAGGCATTCCAGACCAGAACCTGTCATTTGGACATGAAATGTAGCAGCACTTACTGCTAATCTCATATCCATTTCCTCTTCTATAAATGATGCATCTTTGGGAAGTTGTGAGTATCAATCATATAAGGACCACAGAGTGCTTATTACACTTCTGTTGCATGTTATTACTAGATGTTGATTATTAGTTTTAATATATATTAATATATGATCAATGCATTAATATATAATATTAATATTATATATAAATAAAGGAGTGTGTAAATAATTATATGTCACTCGGACTGACTGAGTTTATCTGTTTAGAATCCTCCTGTGTTGCTGTCAGGTTCTACCACTAGAGACAAATGTTTGAGGCTGACAGCTGTTAGGAGACATCTAATGCTTTGCCACCAAAACAGCTTTTCCCAAACTCACCTAATAGGGCTGACATAGGCCCTACACACACACACACACACACACACACACACGCACGCACGCATGCATGCACATATGCACACACACACATGCACATGCACACACGCAGCCAGACATGTAGGCATATTACATTTTGCATGTAAAAGATGTTTTAGCTTTCCAGAGCAGACCATTGAGAGTAGGCCCTGGGCAACGAGCTATCCAAGAGGGATGCCAAACACAAAAGAGCAGTAGAAGTTGGAAGGCCATAGTGCTCTACAGGAAGGTTTTCATCAGGCTTTGGCAAACACACAGGAGTAAAGACACGAAGAAGCCTGGGAGTCACAGAAATGAACAAGGAGCACCTTCAAGATTTAAACAGAAAGGGAAGAGAATTCTTGAATGCCTGCTTTCTGATAGGAACTTAAGCTGTCAGTTAATTAATGATCAGGTGGGTAGGTTTTTGTCATATTTTACTGGTGAGGATATAAGCTTATGACTGTGAAGCCAATTGCTAATCTATAATTGTATTCAAATATATATGACTTCTAGCTTGTGCTCTTTTCAAATTTTTATAATTTTAATTCTTTATAAGTATGTGTTTTGGATACATAGTAATTATATTCATCTTGGGGAATTGGAACCTGTACACAATGCATCTTCTCTCCCCCTTCCCAACCTTTCCCTTTTCATCCTCCCCCAGTCCCCTTCCATCTCCACAGAGTCTACTTCTCTGCTCCCTGTTGTCATGGTTTGTGTCTAGGTGTCCCCCTAAAGCCTTCTGCAGTCATGGGGCAGCTTCTGGAGTTCGTGATTGATTATTGTGGGTGTGGATGCAGCACATGCCCTGGGACAGGTAATCTGCCTTACAATGTAAGGAGGGGAGAGAGGCTGGCTAGCGGCCTGAGCTGCTGCCACTCCCTTTGCCCGTTTACTTTCTGCTGCAGCCATGAATGGTTGCCCTCTGCCATGTGCCACCCTGCCTTGGAGTCAGCTGAGTATGGACTGAAACCTCCACCAAATGTGAGCTAAATAAACTTTTCCTTCCTTCATTTTGGTTGTCAGATATTTGTCCCAGCAAGGAGAGAAGAGTAACTGAGACATCTGTCATCTTTGTTCTATCTTGCTCTTTAAATTATTATTTGTATTTTGTGTCTCTCATATTAACCACATGACACTCAATGTGCCAATTTATTTCACTTAGTATTATAATCTCAAGACTGCTGAATCTTCTTAAAAATGTCTCAAACCTATGCTTTCTGGCTGAGTAGTATTCTCACTTTATATGTATCACATTTTCTTTAGCTATTCACTTGGTAAAGTGCATTTGGACATTAATGCCTCCCTGGTGGTCCCGTGGTTAGGATTCGGCGCTCTCATATAGACCACTAATCTGAATTGCGCTGCTATAAGATGGTCATACATGTATCACTCTAATGTGATGACTCTAGCTCTTTCATGAAAAATACACGTGTAACCTCACATGCTTCCAGGACAGACTGACTGAAGGCAAACACTGAAACTATGTCAAGTATTTAAAGAAATTATAGGCTTAAATGTGTAAATTTTATTATCAAGAAGTTCCCCCCACCCCCGGGAAGTTATATGTGTATTTTTAAATCAAATTTGAGTGATACAAATCTTCTAATTAACTTAATCCCCAAAGAACTTAACTATGCAAAATATACGAATTTTAGCCCATCTTAGAACTGGCAGAACTGGGGATTGAACTCCGGCCCTTGCGCTTACCAGAGAAGCATTTATTCCACTGAGCCATCTCCCCAGCCACAATAAAATTCTTAAAATTCAAATAAATACAAGTCTAAATTACTCCTCTGCAGAAATATGTTGAACAATAGTGAGGTCAGTAATGGTAGAAAATGTTGGTTTGAGTAGGATTGGGAGAAGGCTAGGAATTTTGACCCCTAAACCTTGGTACTATATTTTATGTATTTACATTTCTTCTTTTTTTATTATAAAATATTTTATTTAAGTATAGCATGTGTCATATTATGGCAGGGGCGTGATTTCTTAATTTATATATATTTTCATTTAAAAAGCTTGAGAAAACATTTCAGTAATGTAACACATAATTCTTGAATATCCCGAAGAGTCTTGTCCCTTTACTGGATAATAAAAGCATATATATTAAATGATCTGCTTTGTACAAATTATTTCCCCTCCAAATGATTAGTTATGAGTTCATTCTAGAATGTTAAGGTAAGAATCATATTTATGAATGCAAAATACTTTTTGTGATACTGGAGACTGAACCTAGGGAGGGTCAGCATTCTTTATCTTTTAATTTTGATTTAATTTAATTTTTTTTATTTTAACAGGGTCTCATTAAGTTGTCCTGGCTGGTCATGAACTTGCAATCCTCCTGACTCTGTCGCCTGATTTGCTGGAACACCAAGTATATGTCACAACCCCTGGCCCACAAAATACTCTGAATGCTATTTTTAACAGCTCACCATATTGAATTTTGAGGAGTAAGAAAAAAAAAA
>NW_004524580.1:12887674-12888937 GCF_000260255.1 Octodon degus
TGACCTTTCCCGCCCACACAAGGGAGCCTCCAATCAGCTCCTTATACGTCACTAAACCCGCCCCTCAAGCTCCGCCCCTGATAAAGTGGGTGTTGGCTTTCTCTCTCATACTCACTCCAGGCTAAAAAGTGACGGCTTTTTAGTGGAAAGTGACGTCGGACTTTCGCCCTAATCTTTGGCTCATGTTAATTCGGCCACCATGGGAAACACTCTTCCCATCCTCCAAAGCACACGCCGCCGGGTTGTTTCGTAAAGAACCTCAGCGCCCTCAAATTGGAAGGATATCTCAAACCCAAAAGACTAATTTTTCAATTCTGTTGTTGCAACAGCAAATGGCTAGCAATCCCTTAAAAGCCTTTGTTGACTCTAAAACATGTCCCTCCCACCTTCCTCCCTCTGCTGTCCCCCTGACATACCCACCGGGACTACCCTCTCCACCCCTCTGCTCCCAACTCTGTCTTGTCAGTCTCTTCTGGCTGCGTCTCTACTTACTCCACCCTCTGCAGCAACATCTCTGCCCTCTGCTTCTGCCTCCGGATCCCTTGTGGATTCCGCTGCCTCTCTCTCTCCTCCTCCATACTAGAACCTCAGGCACCAGTGTTTTCCCCTTCCACTTCTCCTCCCATGGTTCACATCCACCCCCCCATGGCTCAACCTCTTCCCAGTGCTCTAAAAGCCTGTGGCTGCCTGCCACGTGGCCAGCCACCACCATCTTGTGGGCCATGTGGCTACCTGCCGCCATTGTGTGGTCGCACCTCCTATGAGGTCAGAGCGCCAACTCGCAGGGCTCCGTCACATTTGCGCCATGTGGTCATCTACGGCCACCATAGGGTCGCTCCTCCTGTGATGTCAGGGCACCGGCTTAAGGCACCTCATCACATGACAAGCCATCACCATCTTACATGCCCTGTGGCCATCTACCTCTCTGTAAGTTCACTCCTGTGACATTAGAGCACTGCCTTGGGCCAGCTACATGATGGGTCACCGACATTTTCTGGGCCATGTGGCTAGCTGCTACCATGTTACAGTCACTCCTCTTGTGATGTCAGAGCACCACATTTTAGTGCCTGATCACATGATGGGCCAGCCCATCTTGCGGCCTCTCCTTGGTATAGCATAACTATAAGAGATTTTTGTGTTTTTCAAATTCTTACAAGAGGTCTCTATAAATTGACTTACAAAAGTTCTGACTAGTCTCTTATAATTACAAACTTAAAAAGGTCATCATAGTTTAACCTGGCCAGAAATATTTGAGTGCACTCT
>NW_004524580.1:12890482-12891503 GCF_000260255.1 Octodon degus
ACTCTTTTCTTGCTGGCACGGAGACCACATATAGTGTTCTTCCTGAGTTCTAAAATCATTATATTAGCTCTAGTCTCCATAGTGGGTGTTGATGGCCAACCTACATGACCCCTTCAGACAGGCCCATTCTGTGCTAACTTCAGACACTGTTCTTCACTCTTAAGGAAATTGTGATCCCAACATGTCCCATACCTCTCATGGGGAGAGACCTCCTCCAAAACTCCACTTCTCTCTCACCTCTCTCTCCACCCACAGTGTACATCCTACAAACCCAACCTCACTGTACAGCTAGCTCCTCCTTCCCTCTTTCCTTTTCAACCATATGCTCTGAGACACTTCCAGTCCCACTCATGCCACACATGCTATTCCTAGACTAGTGTGCCTCAGTGATCCCACAATGTTTCCATACATTCCCCAATACCCAATAGCCCCCAAACACCAAGAGACTCAAGCCCATCATTCTCCACCTCCTTACCAATAGTTTTCTTAAAAGTATCCACTTGCTATATAATACCCTCATTCTTCCTGTACTCAAATCCAATGACCTTTTTGCCTTCTCATAGACTGATCCAGAAACTCTGATCTCAACAGTTCACATAGTCTTACCTCAAGGGTTTAGAGATAGTCTTCACTTCTTTAGTAAAGCCCTTGCTGCTGATCTTGAGACCCTTGATCTCTAGCCCAGCCACTCCTTCAATATATTGATGACCTCTTCTTTGCTCCCCCTCTCATGCCCTGGCCCTAAGACGAACAGCTACTTTTCTCAATTTTTTGTCAGGACCAGCTTACAGAGTCTCTCCCTCTAAAGCTCAGATAGATTCACCAAAAGTCAAGTATTTAAGACCCTCACTCCCACTACTCATGCAATCACTGCCCACCACAAAATAACAGGTTTTATCCTTCCTTAGTTTAGCCAACTTCTTTCATCTCTGGGTTCCCAATTTTGCTTCCCTAGCAGAGCCCCTATATAGAGCATCAAAAGGTTCCTTGTGAGAACCCCTAGAGCTGACTGCTCCTATAT
>NW_004524580.1:12892322-12898850 GCF_000260255.1 Octodon degus
ACGCCACAAACTCCGCCCCTGGCAGACATCCATAAAGTCTCAGGCTCCCTGTCTCAGGTCAGAGAATCTGCCCATGTCCCTGCCCTCAGTCCTCTCCATGTGTTTAGAGTCAATAAAGGCCTTCCCTCCTCCATTTCTGCTTCTCTGCTGCGCCGCCACCACTGCTGCCATTGCTGTTGCCTCTGAATCCTATCAATGACATCTGTGCATATACATTAAGCCTCATCACCTTTCAGAATTTCTAAAGAATAGGCCAAATGCTCCAAACTTAAATTTTCACATTATTTGTCCACTTGCTTAACCAAGGGTAATGGCTTTCTGAGGAGTCTACCTTCATGTCTTTATCTAACTGATACTATTCTTCCTAACCTACAGAAAACTGTTGGCCTAAGCATATGCTCCACAATAAAATGTTTAACTTTAACAGGGCTGCTAAAACATTGATAACTAATCACTGTTCTGTAAATACTCTTATTTTGGCAAAAGTTCAAAAAGTTAGCATCTAAAAAACTAAACCAGAGGCTGGGGAGATAGCTCAGTTGAATAAGTACTTGCCTGGCAAGCACAAGTCCCGAGTTCGATCTCTGATACCACTGAAGAAAAATAAAATAAAAAATTCAAACAGATATAGTGAAAAAATTCATCACAGTTAATATAATTTTGTGCTTTTGAGACAAAATATGAAAGTTAACACCTGTTTACATCCCTTGCAAAATGTCTCCACAGTAAAATTAGTACAGCCCAGAAGTAATCAACAGTAGATGACACACACTCTTTAGTTGAAACACAGCTGGTCACACAATGTTCTTTTCAGACAGTCATATAAACATGAGAATCAACATTTGTGGAATCAGTATGTTTGATTAGTACATGGCACCCCCAGGTAGGTGTCATTTACAATCAATAGTCAAAGTGACTCAAACCACCATTATAACAAACAGTCTCTAATTACATCACAAGCTGTAACCCTCCATCCACCACTAGAACATGTCCAGTAACGTACGGAGACTCTAAAAGAAACACAACCGCATGGGCTACTTTAATGGCTTCTCCAAACCTCCCAAGAGGGATGTTTTCCTTTAACTGTTCCTCTTTCAAGTCTTTCATCATATCTGTATGGACAAATCCTGGTGCAACTACATTCACTCTAATTTTCTTCCTTGCTACCTCTTTAGCAAGTACACAGGAAAATCCCACTAATCCTCCTTTAGTGGCACTGTATATAGACTGGCCGGAATTGCCCTTTAAGCCAATGATACTGCCAACATTAATGATAGACCTGCCCTGTTATTGAATCATAGTTCACATAGCAGTTTTACATGTCGGCATGGAGCCCAAGAGGTTAGTCCGAAGCTGAGATACCATATCTTCAGTTTTTGCTCTTACTAAAAGGCTATCTCTGTTAATACCAGCTGCATTAACAAAGAAATTAACTTGACCTAAATGTTTCTCCATCTCTTCAAATGTATTTTGAACATCAGGTTCTTTAGCAACATCACAGCTAAAAGCTAAATGATTTCCTTCCTCCTGCCCCCAAATTCTGGCTCTCTGAGACCAAGTTACATTCCTTCTTCAAATGCTCTAAGCTTGACTGTGAGACTCTGGTAAGCCCTGACCTTTGACCCCAGCACACAAGAGTGCAGCTTGTGCTGGTACTGGTCCAACCTTTTAAGAATTTAGGAGGACTCTGAGCAATCTGCAGGACTCTGAAGACCTGCAATCTGTGGGCCCAGTGTGTGCAGGCACAGAGCTTTCCTTGGGCCACTTAAGAACTTTGGAGGATTCTAGGTGGCCTACAGGACTCCAGTAAACTCTGACCTTAGACCTCCACATGCAAATATGGAGCTTGTGCTAGGACTGGTCCAAGCTTTTAAGAACCTAGGAGGACCCTGAGCAGTCAGCAGGACTCTAGAGACCTACATTCTGTGAGCCCAGTGCCTGCAGTGAGGCAAACAGAACTTTGCAGAGCCGTAATCAAAATAAATCTACACCTAGACATACAATAAAGCCCAGAGCTTTCCTGGTACCTGGTCCACCCATTTAAGAACTTAGGAGGACTCTGGGTGGCGGCAGAGCTCTGATGAGCTGTGTCCTTTGCCCCCCCCCCCCAGTGTGTAGGTGTGGAGTTTGTGCTGGCATTGGTCCAACCTTTTCAGAACTTAGGATGATTCAGAGTGGCCCATGGCATCCTGGTGAATCTGGCAAACATCCACCAGCTAAACTGAAGCTTTGTTGATTATCGGCCAATCACCCCCACTAGTGGTAAGAACCTTGGTGAGTCCTACCCTGCTCCCCATTGTTGCAGGAATCTTACTGACACATACCTCACCACTCTTCCACCACTGCTAAGTCTAGGTATTTTGCGAGCTTAAAAAATGCCAAATGCAGGAGCAAAAGACAATCTCAGTCTTCTCCCAGCCCACTCAGAACAAATCCAGGAGACACAGACATACAAGAACTTGGAAATCATACACCTGAAATTTCTGAAATGATAATAACTGAAATAAAGAAAGAAGTCCATCAGGCTAAAGAAGAAATAAGATCAGAAATAATCTCTCATGTCAAATATAAATGAAAACAATCATGAAAGAATAGCTCAGTAGAGCTAAAGAAGACATAGATAAAAAAAAGAAACCCACAATATCAACTTCAAACCAAAAATCATTCAAAGCGATAAAGAAGGTCACTACATACTTGTTAAGGGAAAACTTAAGAGGAAGAGAAAATTATAAATATATATGCACCCAATGTAGGAACACAGACCTATATAAGACAAATTTTAACAGACATGTAAATTTCAATGATCAATAATAAAATTGTTCAGAAAAAAATAATAAAATTGTAATGGGGGAATTTATCATACCACTGTCATAAAGAGATAGATCAAGTAGGCCAAAAATCAGCAAAGAAGTAACAGAACTAAACCAAAGTCGTGAAGAAATTGACTTGCTAGATCATTATAGAGAGCATCACCCAGCAACAAAAGAATGCATGTTCTTCTCAGCTGCAATGGGACATTCTCCAAAATAGACCATATACCAGTGCACAGAGCACTCCTAAGTAAATGCAAAGCAATTGAAATTATCCCATTCATACTATCTGACCACAGTGCAATGAAATTGGAAATTATTGACAAAAGAAACTGCAAATAACAACCTCCAAAACAAGCAATAGGTCACAGATGAAATTAAAGAAGAAATTAAAAATAATTTACAATCAAATGAAAATGCAGATACAACTTACTGAAACCTGTGGGACACATGAAAGCCATCTTAAAAAGAAAATTTGTACCAGTAAATTTTCACAATAGGAAAACAGAACAAGCCCACATAAATGAACTTATGCTGTACCAAGAGCTCCTGGATAAAAAAGAGCAAGTCAAGCCCAAATCCTAAAGAAGGCAAGAAATTATAAAGACTAGAGAAGAAATTAATCAATAGAGACAAAGAAAACAAAACAAAGAATAAATGAATCAAAGAGTTGGTTCTTGGAAAGAATAAATAAAATTGGTAAACCCCTAACCAACCTAATCTAAAAAAGGTAAGAAAAAAATCAAGTTCATACAATAAGGAAAACAAAGATGAAATTACTACAGACCCTAGAGAAATTTAGAATACCATCAACACCTACTTCCAAAATCTTTACTCTCACAGGATGGAAAATACAGAGGAAATGGACAGTTTCCTAGATACATATGAAACACCAAAGCTGAGTCAAGAAGATACACTAACTCTGAATAATCCAAAATTGGAAATTGAAATTAAAACTGTAATAAAAAACCTACCAACAAAGAAAAGACCAGATTCCCATGGATTCATAGCACAATTCTACAAGAAACTTAGAGAAGATTTAATGCCAACTTTTCTCAAACTCTTCAATAAAATGGAAAGGGAAGTAATTCTCCTGAACTCACACCTGGAAGCAAGTATTAGTATGATTCAAAACCAGAGAAAGATCCAATGTAAAAGAGAATACAGGGGGCCTGCCCCTTAGTTCAGTTGTTTAAGTGCCTGTTTAAACAAAGCAGTGAGGCTCAGGATGTTGTGGTTCGATCCCAGATCCTTAAGCCAAGCCAGACCTGCCCTGAAGGCATGCTGAGGCCCCCAAAAAAAAAAAAAAAGAGAGAGAAGAAGAAGAATACAGGCCAATCTCTGTAATGAATATACACGCAAAAATCCTCAATAACATACTAGCAAACAGAGTGCAGCTAGTATGTTATTATATATCATGGAGATTATATATCATCAAGGAGATTATATATCATGGCCAAGTGGGATTCATCCCAGGAATGCAGGGATGATTCAACATGAGAATCCATAAATGTAATACACCACATCAATAGAGCCAAGAACAAAAACCACATGATCATCTCAATAGATAGCGAAAAAGCTTTTGACAATATGCAACAATCATTCATGATAGAATACAGAGAATCATAACACATGGTCTATATTTCAACCTGATATAAGCCATCTATGAGAAATCAATAGCCAATATTATGCTAAATGGGCAAAATGAAGGCATTTTTTTACTTTAAAATCAGGAACAAGGCAAGGATATTCACTGTCTGCACTCCTATTCAATATAGTTCTGGAAACATTAGCAAGAATAATTGCACAAGAGAAACAATTAAAAAGAAAAATGATTGGAAAGGAATAAGTGAAACTATCGTTATTTTCAGATGAGATGAAACTCTACATAAAGTACCCGCAAAACTCTAGTAGGAGTCTTGTAGATTTAATTACCAAATTTAGCAACATAGCAGGATACAAAGGCAACACCAAAATATCAGTAGCACTTTTGTACATGATAATAAATTCACTGAAAGAGAAATTAGGGAAATCACACCTTTCACAATAGCATCCAAAAAATAAAAAGAAAGAAAGAAAGAAAGAAAGAAAGAAAGAAAGAAAGAAAGAAAGAAAGAAAGACTTAGCAATCAACCTCACAAAGGAAGTAAAAGATCTATACTGTGAAAATTATGGCACTCTAAGAAAAAAGACTGAAAAGGATTTGAGAAAATGGAAAGATATTCCTACTTCTGGATAGGAAGAACCAACATGGTGAAAATGGCCATACTCCCAAAATTGTTATACAGATTCAATACAATCTCAATTAAAATACCATTAGTATACTTCAGAGAGCTAGAGAAAACCTTCCTCAAATTCATTTGGAAAAGAAGGGTGCCAGAATATCAAAAGCAATCCTGAGAAATAAAAGAAAGGCCAGTGGTATCACAATCCCTGACTTGAAATTATGCTATAAAGTTACTCTGATAAAATTGATGTGGTACTATGAGAGAGACAGACTTGAAGATCAAGAAAACAGATTAGAAGATGCAGACACAAAGTGCCAGCCAACTAGCTCAGTGGATTAAAGCACCTGCAAGCAGGCACAGGGACTGGGGTTTTGATCCCCAGGCTTGCTGTGCCGCCCTCGCCCCTGGGGCACACTGAAATGGCAGTTGAGACTGGGTGTGGTGGTGCATGCCTGTATTCTCAGCTCTTGGGAGGCTGTAAACAGGTGGATCATTATGAGTTGAATCTAGTAGTGAGACCCTGAGCATCCTGTAGACCCTTCCCGAAAATACAGAAGAAGAAGAAGAAGAAGAAGAAGAAGAAGAAGAAGAAGAAGAAGAAGAAGAAGAAGAAGAAGAAGAAGAAGAAGAAGAAAATGTAGACACAAATGCAATATGCAATCACACTCACCAACCTTATCTTTTATAAAAGGCCCAAACATGTTCACTGGAAGAAAGATACCCTCGTTAATAAATGGCACTGGAATGATAGGCTTTCCACATGGGAAGGCTAGACTGAAACTCATGTCTATGACCAGGTACTAAATGATAGTCAAAATGGATAAAAGATTTAAATAAGACAGAAATACTAAAACTTCTAGAAGAACATGTAGGTAGAAATCTTAAATATATAGGAGTAGGTACAGAGTTCATGAACAAAAACCAAACTATACAGGAAATACATTAAAGAATCAACAACTGGGATCTCATTCTTTTGAAAATTTCCTACACTTCAAAGAAAATCTCCAACAGAGTAAAGTAAAAACCAACAAAATGGGAAAAATTATAGGTGACTGTCCCTCCGACAAAGGTGGAGAGTATTTGATTTTTATGTCTATATCTATAGATATACAGATATATACAGTATATATATAGTATATTTACTATATATGCAGATATATCCAGATAGAATTTTAAAAAATCAGGGTCTCCAAATTCAGTGACCCAATCCAAAAATGTGCATCTGAGATGAATATATAATTTTCAGATGAAGAAATATAAATGGTAAGTAAAAATACAAAAAAATGTTCAACATCATTGGTCATTTGAGAAATGCAAATTAAGACAACACTGAGATACAATCTTATCTAGAAAGAACAGCTAACATCAAGAAGTCAGCCAAGAGAGCGCAGGCCCAGCGAGTGAGTGAGACGACCCTCGGGATCCTGAACAGACCCAGAGCGCAGGCCCGGCGAGTGAGTGAGAGGACCCAGGCCGCGGGATCCTGAACA
>NW_004524580.1:12908778-12928085 GCF_000260255.1 Octodon degus
GAAACTGTCTCATTGCTATCTGTTTATCAATAATACTTCAAAAATAGACATATTAAAAAAAGAGGGTTAGCTTTATAATACTTCTATACATCAGAGCTGACTTTATATTTATTAATAAGATTGATGAATGTAGTAAAAGTTGTTGATGATAAAAATTACTGTTAAAGTGAGTATACATCAAATCACTTGGAAGTCATGCAGTTGCTCCTAGGTCTAAACAATTTGCTTTGAAATGACAGTGTGAATTAATATGATTACTAGTTTCATTAGATAAGTATCTGTAAGTTTAGAAGAATGTATCAAGAGAGATTATGCCAAGACGTGCAGTACCTTTCCATGGTGTCCCAGGTTCTTGGCTTTGGGACTCAACCTGTCACTTGATCTTAGCCAAAAGACCAAGAAGCGATGGGACTCAACCTGTCAGATCCTGTAAATTTTTCTGATGGAATCAGTTAACCTTTCTCCTGTGGTGTCATTAACCCTTGACTTGCGTGTGTTAGAGACTTCAGAGAGGTTCATGTTTTCTCCCTCAATTTCCTTCATTTCCCTTCTTCATTTCCCATTATACTAATATTTCTCTGTGCTTTGCTTCAGCTTAAATTGAAATTTACCACAAGCTGGGGAAAAAAAAATCAATTACCCAAGCCATTTCTATCTTGATTTCCATATCCTAAATCTGAAAGCCAATGAGAAAATTATGCTCGACATTCCAGAGAGAAAGATAAAATTTAAGAAGAATTTAACAAGAGTGAAATTTCTGTTTAGATTAGAAATGTTCTGAAACCAATCTTGGAAATCTGAGTTCCAGAGTGATGGGCTTGGGCTTCCTGGCATCTTCCTGGCACGATCCCGCAGGGATGTGACTTTGCAGTTTTTAGCCTTGACTAAAACCCCTATGCCAGGGATAATATTCAAATCATATCAAATAACATGACTGAAAGTTGGTAGCAATGGATCCTGGTGTCAAAAGTAAGACTCCTCTCCTTGCTGTGTCATTGAAGAAGCTTGACTGACTCAGGGGAGGGATGCTGCAGGGAGGGGAAAGGATGGATCTTGCTAATCCTACACAGAAGGGCTTGTTTCCTTGTACAGCCACACTGGTGCACGCTGGATGGATTCCTGTGTTACCCATCCAGCATGGGTCCTTCAGACAGCAGAAGGAGCAGACCTGCAGGGACCATGCAACCTTCACAACCGGCTGCTTTCAGGAGAACCTCTGGAGTCTGATAACTGGTATTTAGGGTAACCACTCATGTTCTCAGTGGTATACAACAGCAAAGCATTTGTTCATTCTTCTTGACAAGGGACAAAATGCTTCAGGAGCGTGGCTGTGCATTAAAATTAATTTTATCCGAAGAGAAATTAAAAGCTACATTTCACCAGAGTGTGTAAGTTGTGATCCACACCAGCTACATGCATGGCAAGTGGGCCATGCTCAGACCTATACTACTGACTATTGTATATATCTTTTTATGTGAGCCCCTTAGGGAGACGCAGTGGGCTAGCCAGATGCCAAGGTCAGTCTTCCTTTGGGTAAATTTCTCCTTTTTAAACGTTGAAACTGTAATTTCAACTCTAAGTTGGCTTTCTATATGGTACATTCACAAGTAGAAAATAGTATCCCTAGAGGACATTCTTTAACTATGCCACAGTGCTCTTGACTTTTATGGATTTCATTCTGATTGTGCTCTCTACATTCTTCAATTGGTTAAATGCAATTGAGTTGCTGTTGACTCAGACAAAAATTAACTATCAGCGAGTGCATCATGGATTTGATCTATGAAAATTTGCCAAAAAATATTCAATCTAGGATCTGGGGAGATGGCTCAGTAGAATAAATGCTTCCCTGGCAGGTGCAAGGGCAGGTGCAAGAGCCTGAGTTCAATCCCCAGTTCAAAAAAAAAGAGAGAGAGAAAGAAAGAAAGAAGAAAGAAAAACCAATTTGATCTAGAATAGCTTCTTAGATGGGGAAACTGCTGCAGTGGGATTGCTCCAAAGGACATAGTGTATTGAAATATGATGAGGTCATAAATTGGTACTAGCTACTTATGTATCCTGCATATAGAAAATACAAAGTACAAAATCATGCTACTGGAATGAAATGGACACCAGAATCAAGAGCTAGGCAATTTCGCCATGGATTGCCAATTAACCTGAGAGACAAAGAAGAAGCAGAGTGGATCCCATTCCAATCAACATTTGAGAAGTATATATGAAGTGATTTTCATCTGTGACAACACTAAAATAAGTTCTTAAGGAGTGATATTTTATTTTCTGTTATTTATGCTTTAATTAACTTTTCAAACTTTTATTAGCACGTTTGTAGCACAAAGAGATCACATTCATTGTGGGGAGCTGGAACATGCACAGAATGCTTGAGATAAGTAGAGATGGCAGCTCTCTCTCTCTCTCTCTCTCTCTCTCTCTCTCTCTCTCTCTCTCTCTCATTCTAGCACCCTTCACTCTCAGGCAAAGCATTTCTTCCTTTTCCAACTTGATAGAGAACTTCTTCATGCTCTAAAGCAATCTTTATCTTATCTTAATTGTCTCCTATTACAGAAGATAATTTTTTTCTGAAGTGACTTCTCTTATGTCTAATGCATATTACAATACTCATGTATTCATATGTTGAAGGGTTTTTTGTTCTAATATGTGTGAGACAGACTTCCTGGTACCCTAAATCTTATTTTACTTTTTACTGAGAGTATTCATTGCTAGAGACTGTACAACAGATTAGCCATCGAGTGCTTAATGCTGTGGCACATAGTTTTAATTGTAAATGTTTCATAAATCTTTTCTAAAAATGCGTGAATTAATGAAATGTGCCTATGTTTTTATTGTACAACAGAAGAGGCAGTGGCATGCTGGAGCAGCTTATTATAATGGATCATCAAAGCCAATTGTTACATTTTTCACACAATCTGAAGGCCAGCTGAGTTCCCATTGTCATGCTGAAATGGAGCATGTGGGCCCATTTAATCCATGGAGATGAACAATTGCTATGAATCAAGACTCTGTATTTTGGAACCAGTTGTTTAACAATTGCTAACACGCTTGTTGGTACTGGGGCAACTGACCCAGTGGCAGGAGGAGAAGGTTAAAGGGATTGGATAAAATGACTGCAGAATGCAGTGCCTGAGCTGAGGTTGGCAATCCGAAGCACCCAGTCTAGAGTGGCAGAGTCATTGCTGAGGCAGCGCAGCGTGGCCTCGAGGGCACACTCGGCTGTGCTGGTACTTAGAGCTTGAGGCAAAGGAGACAGGAAGCATTCACAAGGGAGAAATTGTGGGCATGTTACGTGCTGTTTTTCAGTATTTCTGACTGAAATTAAGTCCTATGAGGACAAGGGCTTATTTTTTTCCTACCATATCCTTAGCACACAGGACAGTTCCCCACATGTGGAAGAGCTCCTTACATATCTGGCATATGGGTAAACAGTAGCAAGGAGGAGTCAGTGAGGAACATTTAATGAGAGTCTACGGCCCTACCACCCTGAACGTGCCCCATCTCGTCTGATCTTGGAGGCTAAGCAGAGTCAGGCCTGGCAAATGCTTGGATGGGAGAGTTCCATGGTTAATTCTGTGTTCTCAATTATTTCCTCCGTGTGTGGAAGAGGGCTGAGTAGAGAGGGACGAGAGAGCAAGACCTCTGAGGGTGATGGCAGTGGGAAAGCCTGGCTGGGCCTTACACAGCAAAGTGTGATTATGAGGAAAAATGAGGGCCCAAAACTCACAGTGGAAAATTAATTAGAAGTTCCAGGGCCAGCCAGATAGCTCAGCGGACTAAAGCACCTGCTTAGTCAGACTGCAGGGACTGGGGTTCTATCCTCTACACCACAAGCAGTGCTGGCTCGGCACCCAGGGCATGCTGAGATGGCGATTGAGACTGCGTGTGGTGGCACAGCGTGTCTGTAGTCCCAGTTCTTGGGAGGCTGAAAACAGGAGGATAACTACGAGTCTAATCTGTGTAGTGAGAACCTGTAGACCCTGTACTAAAATACAAAAAAAAAAAAAAAAAAAAAAAAAATTAATTAGAAGTTTGACATAAAGAAGATGTAAGGACCCAATACAGTATTTTTGGCCTTAAATTGGATATTTTTCAGTTTCAGACCATACCAGTTTTCCATTTCCTTGTCTAGAAAGAGTTCCTTGCTCATTCTCTCCAAATTCTTCCTCTTTACAGTCTTAGATTTAAGTTCTGTTCTTGGAACAAGACATTTATAAGACCACTGGACAGGGGCCTTCTTTAAGGAGGGGAAGAGGGCTTAAAGATAGGTGAGGTTAATGAGAAAAAAATACTCAGAAGGCCCTGGGCTCTATTTAATGAACTATAGAGAAATACTGCCACCTGCTGAAGAAATAATGAAATTGTTTAAAATGGAATGCCTTCTTTCATTGAAAAAAGAAAAGCAGGTTCATACTGAAGTCTGCTAAACTACAGAATTATGAAGCTTCTTACTAAAATAGCTCCATAAATGAAATTAAGAAAATATTGAAAATTTAATACCTTGCTTTTCTTTATTGGTTATTCTGAAAAAGATAACCCTGGCTCTCCCAGCCATTGCAGTACACTGAGCTCCGTAGAGACAGCGCCAGGGCAAGTGAGAGCTGGCCAGGCACTGGGTGACTCTGTACCTCGCTGAGGAAAACAAGTAAACATGGGCAAAGCAGATCCTAAGAAGCCGAGAGGCAACATACCATCCTGTGCATTCTTTGTACAAACTTGCTGAGAGGAGCACAAGAAGAAGCACCCAGATGCTTCCGTTAACTTCTCAGAGCTTTCTAAGAAGTGCTCAGAGAGGTGGAAGACCATGTCTGCTAAAGAAAAAGGAAAACTTGAAGATATGGCAAAAGTGGACAAGGCTCGTTATGAAATAGAAATGAAAACTTATATTCCTCCTAAGGAGAAACAAAAAAGAAGTTCAAGGATCCCAATGTGCCCAAAGAGGCCTCCTTTAGCTTTCTTCTTGTTCTGTTCTGAGTATCGCCCAAATATCAAAGGAGAACATCCTGGCCTCTCCATTGGTGATGTCGCCAAGAAACTTGGAGAAATGTGGAATAATCCTGCAGCAGATGACAAGCAGCCATACGAGAAGAAGGCTGCTAAGCTGAAGGAGAAGTATGAAAAGGACATCGCTGCCTACCGGGCTAAAGGAAAACCTGAAGCAGCAAAAAATGGAGCCATCAAGGCTGAAAAACAGGTTCTTGTTGGTGCACAGCACAAATTAGTTGTATACAGGGGTGGTAGGTTTTGGTGTTCACTTGTCTCTGATGTAGCTTATACAAAACAATTGTTGTTCTGTTAACTGAATACCACTCCATAATTGAAAAAAAAAAAGTTGCAACTGTTTTGTTGACATTTTGAATGCTTCTAAGAAAATACAATTTTTTATTAAAAAAAGATAATGCTAACTTTTACAGTACACATTCAAAATAACAACAGTCTCTAATTCTACCTGCTTACGTCCTTCCTCATATATTTTTCTTCCAGAACCAGTTGTCATTATATTTCAATAGTTAGTTAGTTGTTTCCTACCTAAGGAATCTTTGAATTTTTATTCCTTTGTTGTCTTAGTTGTAGTTAGAGTCATTTTATAAAAGTGTTACAACATGCAATGTTTTAAAATATGCAGTGCTTAAGTAACATGATGAAACCAGATATAAAGAGATTAGTTTTAAGATACTTACCCCTAACTTATTTGGTGAGGTGTAGCCTGCACTGGGAAATGGAGAAATGAGAAATCTCTGCATTAAACTCTATATTTTCGATCCCTACTTTGACCTGAAGTCATATGCTTGTCAGAATTCCCAAGGTTCTTCCTTTGACTTTGAGGGGTGTTGCCAGGATTCCTGGATTTTTTTTCTAACGTCTGCTCTATCTCAGTGCGACTTACAGTGGGAAAGAATGCCTGGTTTTTATTTCATTTTTTCTGTAGAATGTTGTAGATCTCATCTTCCTTGCTTTAGTGCTATGTACTGCAGCGTGTGGGAAAGTTATGACCCTCTCGCACAGTCTGAACAAGAACTTAATCCCAAAGTCCTGGCCTCTGTCTGTCTGCAAATGAGAAAGAAAAAAGTGACTAGTGAACCAGAAAGGACTTCATTAATCCTGGTGTGAAACACTGCAGGCATGGACTTGAGTATCCATGTGAAATAATTAGTGTATTAGACCGGGTCAAGCTGAAATACACTATCAAAAAGTCCCAATATAGAAGTCAGTTGACCTATTTCTCTCAGTTTAAGATGAATGTTTGGTTTTATTTCTCTTGGAAACACCAGAGTATCTCAGGCTGCTATTTCCTACATGTATTTAAAGTGTCATCCTTTATAGTACAGAAAGGAAAATGAGCAGATAGGCAAGCATTCTTTAAGCAAGGGGTGTGGGCGCTGTACACCTCACCTTTGCTAATTTTCCACTAGTGTAGACTTAGAAACACTCTGTAGACTGCCACACTCTGCTGCAGTTGCCCGCAACCACGTACATGAGATTAAGAAGAAAAGTGAACTAAAGTAGAGAAACCTCTGCCAAAGGCCCAGCAGTTAGGGAAGAACAATTACAAAGATTTTTAGGAGGAAAAAAAGAAAAGTTTGGATACAGTTTCAATATACATGGGGTCTGGAAAGGAATCGAGTTTCATCAGAGAAATTCCTGTAGGGTTGGTGAACAAAATCATAAGGATAATCACTGGATATAGAAAATTGAGAAAAATAGCTTAGAAGGAAAATTCAGAAATTTAATATTTAATGATTAACTTTGAAGCAATAGCATGCTAAAGTGTGGTTATAATCTATAAATCCTGGATAGCACAAGCTGTGCAGAGTTGAGCATAAATGAGAATTTTGAAAGGTTCAAGCCCACTTTTACAAAGTAAGAACACAAAGTATGAGCTCGTTGAAATCAACGGAAGGAGAGTCGAAAAGGACGAGAACTCAGTACTCTGAAGAAGACTCAACTTGGCAAAGGGAGCATTCATGACAAGTAAAAAAAAAACGCAACTCAGGGCAGAGAGTTAGGTCGCAGCAGCATGAATTTGAGCAAGGAACCAGGAAGACCTGCGCTGGTGTCTACCTGTGACGTAAGCGATGGGCGTGTGAGGTCTTCTCAACAGCAATCCCCCAGGCTTTCTATTTGATCACATCAGCTGCGGGCAGGAAGCAGAGATTGGAAACAGACTGTGAGGATGTGACACGGTCTTTAATTAAACAAGACAGCAGCTTTTGAGATTCAACATTATAAGCTACATGCTAAAAGGTATTATTACTCAATAATCACCTTTGCTCAGGAAAGAGAGATTAGAGAATACTGCATCTGCTCTGAGGCTGCTGGAATACTACAAGGACATTCTATATTTAAATTATATCACTGTCTTGATATGTTGAACTTTAAGTCCCTACAGAATATGATAAAAAAAATTTAAAAATTAGAATATATTTTAAAAATAGGCATACAGAATTATATACTTCTTATGTTTACACATAAGTCCAAAAATCTCACCATATACAAACTTGAAGCAGGACAGTCCCACAATATTCCTTTTCCTGTCTCCTGCTTACATTCACCACCCCCTTCTTCTTGAACATCCACCTACCTGAGAGACATCATAGCAGCAACTGGCATGTCATGACAAGCAGCCCATATTCAGAAGACCAGAATGACAGGCACTCCAAGCATGAAACTACTATTACAAATTATCATCTGCAGTGCAGTAGCTTAGCTCACAGGTATCAGTATATATAGTTAGTCAGGGTAAGAATCTTTCCAAATAACTGCTAGACTAAAAAATCTGAATATTCTCAGGATCATTGCCTTGCCCATCTTCTACATATAACTGTATGGTTTGACTTATTCGAGTTTCCTAGCTCTTCTTCTTTCCCACTCTTGATTAGTTAGTCCTTGAGATCCTGCTTTCCTTTTACTTGTATTATACCTTTCTGTTTGTATTTCTTCTTTTGAGTTCTTATACTAGGGAAACTATACGATATTTACACATGTGTGTCTGGTTTATTTCATTTATAAGTATATGTGCAAGTGGCATCCACTTCATACTTGATGAAGAATACCTGTACCATATTATGCCTCAGATGTTTGATATGCAGACAGATAGTGAGGTTAAGCTTCACAGCCTAAGTTTTATGGTAATAACAACAAGCTTGTCTTCTGGATAGTTAACAACCTAAGTTTGCAGACCAAAATTAGGTGAAAAGGAGGGCTGCAAGGAAAGCCAACATTTTGGACCTAGCCTTCTAAGGTCAATTAAGACTCAAGACATATGAGAACTTGCATTGTAATGTCATGTAACTCAGTAGTGTCCCAAATTTTCTGATCAAGGAGATTATGAGGCCAAAGAGGAAAGTGATCAATGATGTAGAGTGTGCCTAAGGAGAGTCACTTGGAGAGAAAGCATTCTCTCAGTCTTTCACAGAGAGCACATTGGCTAAGCAATGGCCGTGACTCACCCACATGGCTGACACTGACAAAAGATCTACAATCTGAGGTATAGGGTTTCAGGATAAATCCTGAGAGGATTTCACTGACCTTATCAAACCCAAAAGCTACAACTCTTGTTGCATAGGTCCTGCTTTACCTTGGTCTTAACCATCCAGCAGAAAAGTATAAAAACGAAGTATAAGAAGTAAAGCCATGCTGTTAGGTTGAGCTGTAGGGAACTCAGGTCAACAACTTCTGACATTGCCAGTCAAGCAGAAGACCCAATACTATTATGGGCTACTGGACTCTTTTAGAATATTTTGCTGAGTTTACACACCTACAATATTCAAATAATGGAACTTAACAAAAAAAGGGTATACAGATGAATGTCCATTTTGTATCTGTGTATTCAAAATGGTTAGGATAGATATAAAGTTAAATTCTCTTAATGAATAGAGTGATTTGTTCTTATGGTGTTTGTAAATAGGATATCATGCCTGCATCTTGTACAGCAATTAACCACTAGGAAGAATGTATGCAATGTGTTAATTATTGAAACTGTCCTACCAATTTGATTTTAAACTGTCTCATTGCTATTTGTTTATCAATAAAATTATGGGAAAAAATAAAAAAGAAAATATAAATTTTTAGAAATGATCAACTTACCCCTGGAATAGATTAACAGAGAAGAGAACCTTTGTGGAGGCAAAGAAGGAGAATAAGTGACTTTGGGGAGACAAGTGGTTCCAAAAGAATAACTAATAAATGGTACACTGTTTCCGAGTGGATTTTTTAATAAATAAATAAATAAATGCAAAGATTAAAAAATAAAAATAAATTATATCACTGTCATATGAAGGAGAAACAGCTGTGGAAATGTGTTTTTTTCTAAACTAAAATGGTTCCACAATTCAATTACATTTTTCAAAAATATATTATCCTTGTCAGATATCCTTTCTCTCATCCTTATATTCTCTCAATAAATATGTATTATTTGTTCTCACAAGTGAGTATGTTGTGTTAGAACATTAGGCTCCTCATTAACCAGGCTTAAAAATGACTCATAAAATATAAAGAAAATAAATACCTACTCAGGTGAAGGGTAATAGAAAAATTACCATACTCTATCTGAGGTAACAATTTTTAGATTACAATCAGCTATACATTTAGTAAAACATTACTTGTTTTTTTCCATAATTTTATTGATAAACAAATAGCGATGGGACAGTTTCAAACCAAATTGGTAGGGCAGTTTCAATAATTAACACATTGCATATATTCTTCCTACTGGTTATATGCTGTACAAGATAAGGACATGATATCCTATTTACAAACACTATTGGAACAAATTCCTCTATTCACTAAGACAATGTAACTTTATATCTATCTCAACCATGTTGAATGCACAGATACAAAATGGACATTCTTCTGCATCCCTTTTTCTTGTTTAGTTCCGTTATTTGAATATTATAGTGTGTTATCTCATTAAAATATTATAAAAGAGTCCAGTAGCCCATAATAGTATTGGGTTTTCTGCTTGACTGGCAATGTCAGAAGTTGTTGACCTGAGTTCCCTACCGCTCAACATCACACCATGGCTTTACTTCTTATACTTCATTTTTATACTTTTCTGCTGGATGGCTAAGACCAAGATAAAGCAAGACCTATGTAACAAGAGTTGTAGCTTTTGGGTCTGATAAGGTCAGTGAAATCCCCTCAGGATTTATCCTGAGATCCTGTACCTCAGATTGTAGATCTTTTGTCAGTGTCAGCCATGTGGATGAGTCACGGCCATTGCTTGGCCAATGTGCTCCCTGTGAAAGCCTGAGAGAATGTTTTCTCCCCATGTGACTCTCCTGAGGCACACTCTACATCACTGATCACTTTCCTCTTTAGCCCCATAATCTCCTTGATCAGAAAATTTTGAACCTACTGAGTTGCGTGACGTTACAGTAGAAATTCTCATACTTCCTGAGTCTTAATTGACCTTGGAAGACTAGGGCCAAAATGTTGGCCTTCCTTGAGGCCCTCCTTTTTCTCTAATTTTGGTCTGCAAACTTAGGTTGTTAACCATCCAGAAGAAAAGTTTGTTGTTATTACCATAAAACCTAGGCTGTTAAGCTTAACCTCACTATCTGTCTGAATATTAAACATCTTAGGCATAACATGGAACAGGTATTTTTCATCAAGTATTGATATGTTGAACTTTAAGTCTCATCGTAAAGAACATTAAGTTCTCTATGATGAAAAAAGTTAAAATTTAGAATATATTTTAAAATAGGCATAAAGAATTATATAATTCTTATGTTTACACATAAGTCCAAAAATCTCACCATATACAAACTTGAAGCAGGACAGTCCCACAATATTCCTTTTCCTGTCTCCTGCTTACATTCACCACCCCCTTCTTCTTGAACATCCACCTACCTGAGAGACATCATAGCAGCAACTGGCATGTCATGACAAGCAGCCCATATTCAGAAGACCAGAATGACAGGCACTCCAAGCATGAAACTACTATTACAAATTATCATCTGCAGTGCAGTAGCTTAGCTCACAGGTATCAGTATATATAGTTAGTCAGGGTAAGAATCTTTCCAAATAACTGCTAGACTAAAAAATCTGAATATTCTCAGGATCATTGCCTTGCCCATCTTCTACATATAACTGTATGGTTTGACTTATTCGAGTTTCCTAGCTCTTCTTCTTTCCCACTCTTGATTAGTTAGTCCTTGAGATCCTGCTTTCCTTTTACTTGTATTATAACTTTCTATTTGTATTTCTTCTTTTGAGTTCTTATACTAGGGAGACTATACCATATTTACACATGTGTGTCTGGTCTATTTCACTTATGAGTATATGTTCAAGTGGCATCTACTTCAATATAAAGGCTTTGAGTTTATCATTCTTTATAGCTGAGTAATACTCCATTGTATAAAAATACCACACCTTTTTCATCCATGGTAAAACATTACTTGTTGAAAAACTATTGTTTCAAGTTAAATTTACTGATAATCTATGGCTATGTCGGGTAATTGTTGCATTCAGTTCCTTTTTATGAGTAATATTCTAGTTCAGTTATGAATATCCAGTAGTCGGTGATCTTTCAAAGTAAAAATTGGAAAAATTGAAAGTAGAAATCTCCTGAGAAATGGATTGGCTCATCTTTAGAAGGACTTTCTATATATCTGTGCTCTCACAAGGTTAGTGTGCATGTTGTGTTCAAAATTATTTGAGTTCTAAAACCAATCTTTAAAAATTAGTTCTGTAAAATTGATTAGCAAAGGTTTCAATGCATTTTAGGAAAATCCTAGTAGTTTGACAATCATAAATAAAGTTAATCTTAAAATATTACATACATAAGGGGTCGTGGTGGCATAAGCTTGTTGTCCTAGGAGTTGGGAGGCTGAGTCAGGAGGACTGTCATGAGTTCAATTCCAGGCTGGGCTATTTAGTGTTTTCAAGGGCATCCTGGGCTACATGGAGAGACTCTGTCTCATTAAAAAAATAAAAAAGATATTATATGTGATATGGTAGCCTAACCATTTTAAACGAAACTTTTAATTGCCCCCAACTCAGTAATAAAGCTAATTAATGACTGTAGAAGATAGATTTTAAGCCAGGCATTGTTTATTTTTACAAAGTTATTATCTTGTAAGTAAGAAATAGTGGTTTTATATCTGATATCTAATTTATCATCCTATTTTATTTGTTCTTGTATGGTGCAGTTTATTGCTACCAGGAAACGCAGTTTAATTTCCTTCAGAGGATTAATGACATGTTTGCTTTTATTGTATTGTCTAGCAGGTGTGTTTCGCAATAATGCCTAACCACTTCCTTTTGAAATTGAATGCCTTATTTGCGAACTTGAAAAATATACAAACAGGAAATTGCAAATTAAAAATTAAATTTCATGTGTATGAACTCTTGTATATTATCTTCACAGAAGAAATCTTGATGAATTTTTAAATTAAAATTAAACACAGTGATGTGTGGCTAGATCTTCAAATTTTCATTAAAATAGTGGATTTTGATTAATATTTTACATAAAAGATACCTAGAAAAGAAGTTTTAGAATTTTCACCCCATATATCCCCTTTGAAGTTTCTGATTAGCATTGATAATAACTGATGTTTTCTTTTGATAATCAGTTTTCACGGATTGCGACCAATTTATTGGCTTTTCCTCTGTACTTCGAGGTCCCACAAATCACTTTCAGAATTAAGGTTTTATAGAAAGAACAATTTATTCATAGGTAACAGTATTTATTGGATACCAGCATAAATTTAGATAGCTCAGAAATAACTTAAAGGTCAGGTGACATTTACTTGAATAATTATGACAAGAATGCCACCTCCTCATTAACTATTTTCCAAAATTGTTTAACTGTAAAAGCGACTTGGAAGGACAACTGCTCATCCAGTTCCTGCAACACAGCGTTCCGTCCAACTCAGAATCGCACTCTGTTTGTCCCTCTGCGGCACCTGTAAGGAAAAGCTGCCGGAGCCGCCTTGGAATTGGCTGTTGCTGTGGTTACGATTTGTTTACAGGGTGTGGCAGTCCTGGGAGTCAGCCGGGAGGTTTTGCAGTTGACGGTGAGCGGGAGCCCCGGGAAACCCGGGGGAGTCGCGTTGGGGCTGGCGCGGTGGCGCTGAGGGAGGGTCGGGGAGCTGCACCCCTCTCGGCTGGAGCCAGGCTCCCCGAAAGGGCTGGCCCCGGCCCGGGGTCCCTTCTACGCCGGGGTCGTCTAAGGCGGCGCTGCCTCTCCTGCAAGGAAATCCCAAGGCACAGGTTCGAAACACTGCTAGTTTAAATTGAGGGGTGCTGCAGGTGTAAAATACACACCAGCTTTCAAGAATCAGTGCGCAAAACAAGAACGCAAAATTTGTGCGTTTTTCTTCATACTTTACGGCTTGAGGATGTAGCTCAGTAGTAGAACGCGTGCCTGTTGTCCCGCAGTGCAAAGTAAGGATAATTTTATATCGATTATATGTTGAAACAACATTTTGGTGATATGAGGTTAAATAATCTCTTAAAATTAATTTCATGTGTTTTTCATTGTCAAAATTTGCTACTAGAAAATTAAAGTTTGCATTTGTGTTCAAATATAGAAACACTGGGTCGGACTGAGCTAAAGAGGCTGCCGGAGAGCAGACGGGAGGGTCAAAAGGAACAGACTGGAACCTTCTCTCTGCTCTCCGTCCCTCTCGCTACACACACTTTTATGTACACGCATTCTCTACTTTGTAATAGAATATAAAAATTTAACTTCCCAGCCAACAAACCTTTTGAATTGCATTTTTTTGTATAGGGCTTATATCATTTACTGTTATGTTTTGCTTTACTTTGAAAGGAGAAGGGTGTGAATAAAATTGAGTATTTTTTGATGAGCTTTTGGAATTATGGAATAGTATATATTCATAATTAAAATACTCAAAATGAAGATCTGGGTTGAAAATGGAATATGCCCCAATCTCTCACAGAAGGTTACCTTGTCTGAAAACGCGCGCGCGTGTGTATGTGTGTATGGTTAGTGTACCCACCCTTCCAAGATCTCATGTAGCATTTTATGAATACATGATAAATTCTGGAACACTTTTAGTGTTAAGATCATTTCAAATTTGGGATAAAATTAAAATTTTCCAAAGGTAATTGTAGGTTTACTGCAAGTTTTAAGAAGCAATACAAACACATTCTTTTGTCCAGTGTCTCTCAGTGGTAATATTTTGAAACTGTACTATAATAAAACCAGAATATTGACCTTGAATTAACACATTAATCTTGCTCATATTTCCTCATTTTTACTTGTACTCATTTATGTGTATTGTCTTATACAGTGTCAATCATTGTATTTGTTCATCTACCTCCTACCACTGAAGTGAACAGCTTTAACGCAAGGATCCCCCAGATTGCCTTTGTGTAACCCCAGGCTCTTGCCTACCACCCACACCCCCCTCAACTCCCTAAGTACTGATCTATTCCTCATTTATAAGATGCTGCCAAATCAATAATGTTATGTAAATGAAATCATATGAATGTTATGTTTGGGTTTTTGCTTATAACTAGAGAAGTTACATAGAGATTCACAGAGATTGTCTGTGTTGTTGCAGGTATCTATAGTTAATTCCTTCTATTACTGAATAATGGTATGGTACAGATTTGCATGAATTTATTTAAGCACTCACTTATGGGGGGCTATTTTGGTTGTTTCCAGGTTGGAGGTAGTATGCCAGATTTTTTAAAGTATTTATATGTAACTTTCCATGTAAAGATTATTTTTCATTTCTCTGGGACAAGACTAGAATTCAGGTAATACATAAAAAGTAGTCTCATTAAATCACTTTCATGTAAAATATAGCTGTTTATGCCTGTAATTAGAAGCAAGGCAGGCACTGATCAGTTTTATCGCAGGAAGAGTTTCAGTGTTTAGGAGGGGAAAAGGACTAGAGGAATAAAAATGTGTGAAGAGGTACTGAACAGAAGGAGTAATGAGCATGAATCAGTAAGATGCAAAGTTACAAATAGCACCTTATTAAGAAAGAGAGTTTCTCCCACAGAGGATGGAGAAGAAAAGATTTTATGAAAAGATATGGAAGATGAGAGTGTCTCATTTTCCTTGTTAACTAGAAACATACTCGTGGAAAACTTGCAACTTGTTTCATTTAATGACCATGTTTGTGGCAGACAGCACTGCCGTGAATATGTATGGTGTGTCCTCAAATGTTGGATTTCAGTTAAATGAGTAAAAGAAGGAATTAGAGGAAGGAAAATTAGGAGAAGAATGAAGAAAAATCTGGAAAACTTGTGGAAAGGCACCTTGAGAGAATTAAATTTTAAGAGACTGTCATGAAAAATAAATAATACTGGTTAGTATCTTTTCAAACTTTTTTGAGCCAACACATAAATTTGAAAAACCTAAGCAATACAAAAATGCATTGCATTGTGATTGAAGCATATATACATCCATACACACTTGTGATGGAAATAAAATTAAACAGTTTTGCCTTTAATATAGACGATCAAATTATATTTTCTAGCCTATCGTGACTTTTTCTGTTTTATTCTATTCTATCATTAAACTCCGTTAGTAAGAGCCAGTAAATCACTTAGCCTACTAATGGGTCATGATATATGATGTGGATGCTATGAGGGTAGGTGAGGAACCAAGGGATTGCTTGGCAGAAGAGGACCTTGACTGAGTTTGGGGACTATTTAGTGGTGGGAAAAGTACTAACTTCAGATTCAGCATCTCTGAGTTAAGAGCTGGTCCCTGTTAGATATTAGCATAATAATATCAGACCGTTAAGTGACCTCTTCCAACCTTGGTTTTCTCATTTACAGTGATCATAGTGATATTTAGCTTATTGTTTTTGTTGGAAGGTCATCAATTACCTAAGTATATTCTGGCGTCTCCCTAGTCACAGATACTCAAAGCGTAGACACTGATGAGGGTGATGAGGAATACGATGATGATAACGTAGAGATACAGCATACTGCTGGACGGTTACAAGAATTGAGGATTTAAACAAAGCAAGTATTTAGGTGATAGGCCATATATTAGCTGTCATGATGTGTTAAGTTAGCAAAGGCATGTAGTTATCTCTAGCAAGATTTTCAGAAATCTGTTCACAAACAAGGTAAACCACATCTTTCTCTTATATATAGTCTGTGGCTGTTCTCTTGAGTATTTTCATGTCTTAAGTATTCAAGCTGTTCAAAAATATTTTGCTACTCATTTATCCCTGAGTAGTATGACTTTGAAGCTTCTAAGGACAGGAAAAGAAGCCAGTCTATTCACTATAATTTTCCCTTGAAGAATCCAAAATAATATTAAATTTGATCACATTGTCAAACATTTCAAAAGGAGAATGAATGAAGTGATGAAACAAAGCTGTTAAACATGTGGTGCAACAGAAGATGTGGTAGAGGCGATAAGCAGAAATGTATTACCATACATTAGATTGGGCTAGTGTGACAGATGAAAGAACCCATAGTATTGAGGGACCCAGGACCTACTAGGCTCTTTATGTTTCTTTAAAGGGTTCTTTTTTATGATGAAGAATAATGGAGGCCAGTGATGATGATGATGCAAAACTCGAAGAAGAAATAGAAGCTGAGTTGGATAAAATCAGCATTTCCTCCTTGGAAGAAGAAGAAGAGACTGAGAGCGATTCAGTGTCAGAAACCCTGAGCTATGACAGTGACATCGTAAGTGCTCACTGCTGAACTTTTAATCGCTACTATGAATTGTGCATAGTGGTGTTCAAATATAAGGACTATATTGAAGATAGATTATTCGTGATTGCCACTATATAGACATGCATTTTGTAAAACAGACACTATATATGGTTTTTTATTTTTTTCGTACTTCATCATGAGCATTTCAATGAGATTAGATTACATGAAAAAAAAAAAACAAACATGTGTGAAATATTTAGGCCCTTTATAGATGTAGCTTCTTTTGTGTATCAAATAGATAATCTTTTCACTTGTGAGTTTTCCCATAGTTTATAAGCTTACAAATTTCATTCATTATGAAGTCCAAAGCAATCTACAGTCTATAAAAATCTATTATGTTATATGTATTTTTTTACTAAGAAGTCTATAATCCATGAACTCTTCCTTTCAATAGATCATAATAATTACTTTTTTCTTATCTTTTTAATTATTTAACTATTCTTGCATTCCTATATGTGGTTATCTGAGCAACAGATTTAACAGTAAAAGTACATACTATAACAACCATTCTTAATTTTCTATTCTTGTTTTGAAATTCTGTACCATATGTATTATTATATGTTGCTCTCTTCCTTTGTTTTTGCTTTTGTTTTTGTCCCTTAAGATAAAATTAAAAAAAACTATAAGCCTGTCATAATTTACAGGAATGGTATGAAATATAGATCTAATTTAAATTTTCCCTGAATATACTTAGTTAATATCCCCATTGTCCTTTTTATTTTCTTCTTTTTTTTCCATTTGATGTATTTGATATAGGGTCTCACTATACAGCTCAGACTTGTAGTAATTCTCCTGTTTTCAGCCTCCCCAGTGTTGGGCTTACAGTCATGCACCACCTTGCCCAGACTCAGTTGCTGCTCAGTGTGCCTGGAGGCAGACCAGTGCACTGTGTAGGACCAGAGATTGAACCTTGGTCCTTGTGCTTGCCAGAGCAGGCCCTTAGTCTGCTGAGCTATGTTGCTGGCTCTTGTCCTTTCTCTTCATCATTGGTTTGTCATGTGTTTTGCATACATCTAGTTCTAATATACCAGGCCTCTTAAAATTATTTGTTCTTTTTCATTTTCTTGTTAATTTTTCAAAATTATAGTTTAATGTTTTTAATATCAGAGGGATAAAATGCTTTTAATTATTTTACCATGTTGAAATTTTGTTAACTAAGATTTTATAAAACAGAACAACTCATTTTAAAGTTCTTAAAATAATTCTATTTGAATTTTTAACTAGGATTACACTAAACTTAACTATGACTTTTAGTAAAAGGCGAAAGATTTATATGATCTGAAGAGAAACCAGACTATAACTATGACTTTTAGACATTTATTTTCTACATCTATTTTTCTTTTAGCCAGTCAATATATATGAGATAAAGGATACTGCAATTCTTCATTTGAATATGACATCCATCACAGTAATGATTTTATTATATTTTTCTACACAAAGGCAAAGAATACAATTTAAAGCTCTTCTAACTTCAGATAAACCAATATCATTTATGTAATTCTGGATAAATATTGTAACTAGGGAAAGATACAAGTAAAATTGAAAGATTCAGGGATTACCAGTTGTATTCCACAGGATTAAAAGTTTACATTAAAAGAAGCCAGCAGTCTTTTAATGTAAACTTCTGCATTTTATTTATTTTTCATTTTTCTTTTTATACTACATGTTACATATCTCACGGGGAGCTAGTACATGTACACAGGACATGTACATAGAATCTTCCATCTTCTTCCCTTCTCCCTTCCCTCATTCCCCCTCTTTACATCTCAGTTCCCTTTCCATTTTTCAAAAGACCTATCTCCCTAACTCCTCTTATCTTTTATTTTCCTCTTTACTTATATTTTGGGTTTCTTATATATGAAGAATCATCCAATTTAAATTTGTATCTGATTTATTTCACTTAGCATTATGGTCCAAGGCACATTCATTTTCCTCCTTTTTGGTAAATTTATCCTCCTTTTTGATAAAATAGTACTCCATTGTCAATAACATAATTTATCAATAACATATCTTCCTTACTCATTCATTTTTTGATGAATGTAGCAACTGCTTCCATTTGGTTGTATGAATTGTATTGCTATGAACATGATTATGCATGTTTCACTGTAAAATGAAACTTTGTTTTGGGAAGAAATATAGAAGGAGAATACCAGAGTTAAATGGAGTTTCTAGATTTAGTTTTTGTAGAGTATGTACTTTCATTTCCATAATGGTTGTACTAGTTTACAGCCACACCAAAAGTACAGCGAAGTTCATTTTTCTTCACTGCCTCAATGAGATTTGCTATTATATGATTTCTTATTGATAGTCATTCTTTCTGGAGAAAGGTGGAATCTTAGTGTTGCTTTAGTTAGCATTTCTCCAATGGTCAGATGTATTGAGTATGTTTTCATGTAATTAATAAACATTTATACTTTTTTTTAAACAAGAATCCTAATTGTTTATTTTTTCCTTACAAGTGTATCTCAGAAATTCTGAATATCATTGTATTTATAACTGGCTAACTTTTCATAAGGAGACACAATAGTGCCCTAATTTCATGAATCAAAGTTTGTTTAATCAACTATATTTCAAGGAATATAGGTTCATTCCAGAACTTTTATTTATTTTTTTGTTTATTTTTTTTTGTTTTTTAAAATATT
>NW_004524580.1:12930755-12935028 GCF_000260255.1 Octodon degus
CTTGCCTCTAGCCTCTTTGCAGGGAGTTCTGCTGAAGGGTTCCCTGCTGGGCTTGCAGCCTGGGTTGAATGAGGATCCTCTGCCCCGGGTTGTCTCACTCACTCCCAGTCCTGCGCTCTGGGTCTGTTCAGGATCCTGCGGCCCCAGGTTGTCTCCACCATGCCCAGTCATGGTGGTCAGTTCAACATGCCCAGGGGCGGGGCTGGCCCAGCATGTGGTGCCAGGGATCAAATCCCCAAATCACCATTTCTGTACTTGCCTAAACAGGCGCTTAGTCTGCTGAGCTATCTCGCGGGCCCTTTAATTACCCATTTTTGACTGTGGCTGTTATCTTGGGGGATATAATTTCTTGAGTTCTTTAAATATCCTAGGTAGTCTTCTGTCTACCCAATAGGTGTTTTTTTTTTGTTGTTTTTGTTTTTTTAAATTCTGTAGGTTGTCTTCACTCTGTTAGTGTTTTGCTTGCCATGAAGAAATCTTTTTTCATTTGATGGCCTCATTTATTATTGCTATTTTCTGTGCATTTGGAGTTCTGCTCAAAATTCTTACCTATGAATTTTTTTTCTTCCAGAGGATTATGTCTCAGTTTTATTCAGCTCTTTGAGCCAATTTAATTTTAGTTTAGTACATCCTGAGAGATACGGGTCTATATTTAATCTTCCGCTTGTGGATAACCAGTTTACTTTCCACCACTTAGTAAGCATTCTGTCTTTGGTCAGTGTATTTTTTTGTTTATGCATTTGTTTATGTCTCACTATGTAGCTCAAATTCATAGTAATTCTTCTGTTTTCAACCTTCCCAGCTCAGTGTGCCCAAAGGCAGGGCTGGCATGGCATGTGTTCCAGGATCGAACTGCAGTCCTAGAATTGCCTAAACTTGCCTAAGCAGGTGCTTTAGTCTGCTGAGCTATGTCACCAGTCCTGTTCTAAGATTGAACAGATGAATGTCATTGAAGTTTCTCATGCATGCTTTAGTGTATACCATAGGGGTTTTTTTTTCAAGATCAGATTGTTTTTCTCACTGTAGCTTTGTAGTGTAGTTTGAAGGTATATCATTTAATTTTGTTTTTACACTGGGACTCAAACTCAGGACCTTGCACTTGCCAGACAGGTGCTGTACCATGAAGCCCCAAAGTCATGTCATTTAAAATAACTTCTCTTCTTTCTTTTCTCTGTGTATGCCTTTTATTTCTTTCTTATGCTTGATTGCATTTTTTATTAATTTTATTGAGAAACAAATAGCAATGAGACAGTTTCAAAACTGATTAGTAGAACAGTTTCAATAAGTAATACATTGCATATTGTCTTTATAGTGGTTATTCATGGTACAAGAAGCAGACATGCCCAAACACTATTAGTATGAATCTTTCTTCTCATTGAATTAAAAGAAATTAGTTGTATATCTATCCTATTTTGTATATACAGGTATAAAATGGCCCTTCATTTGTATCCCCTTTTTTTGTTTACTTTTGTCAGAGATGAGTATTCCATTGCCATTTAAATATTGTAGGTGCTTGAATTCAGCAAAATAATCCACTATAGTCCAGTAATCCATAATAGTAGTGGGTTATCTGAAGAACTGTCAATGTCAGAAGTTGCTGACTCGAGCCTTTTTCAGCTCAGCATATTAATATGGTTTACTTTTTATACCTTGCTTTTATACTTTTCTGCTGGATGGTTAAGACCAAGATAAAGCAAGACCTATATAACAAGAAATGTAACTTTTGTATCTGACAAGGTCAGTCAAATCCCCTCAGGATTTACCCTGAAACCCTGTAAGGCAGTTTGTAGATCTTTTGTCAGTTTCAGCCATGTGGATGATGAGTCACGGCTATTGCTTGACCAGTTTTCTCTCTGTGAAAACCTGAGAGAATGTTTTCTCTCCATGTGACTCTCGTTAGGCACACTCTACATTGACAATGCATTATTGTTTTGAGAACTATATTGAACAGGACTTGTGATAGTGAATATCTTTGTCTGGTTTCTGCTTTTAGAGAAAAAATATTTCAGCTTTTCCTCATTTCATATATGTTAACCACTGGTTGCATATAAATGGATTTCATCAGGCTGAGATAAGGTTATTTTATACCCATTTTTTTCATGGTATTTGTTATGGTTTGTGTATAGATGTCCCTCCACAGCCTCATGCAGTCATGGGGGGGGGAGTTTCTGGGGTTTGTGATTGATTATTGTGGGTGTGGATGTTGCACCTGCCCTGCGGCAGGTAATTTGCATATAATGTAATGTGGGAAGAGAAGCTACTCCTTTTGCGCTTTTGCTCTTTGCTAACACCATGAAAAGTTGCTTTCTGCTATGTGCTGCTCGGCTTTGGAGCCAGCTGAGTGTGGACTGAAACCTCCAGTAACTGTGAGCTCAATAAACCTTTCCTTCTTTCATTTTGAGTGTCAGGTATTTGTCCCAGCAATGAGAGAAGGGTGACTAAGACAGTTTTTATTATGAATGAATGGTGGATTTTCTCAAAGACTTTTTCTGCATCACTTGAAATGACTTTATTATCTTTACCCTTGCTTTTATGTATGTATGCTTTGGATGACTTGTGTATGTTGAACCATCCCTGGGATGAATCTTAGTTGGTCATGATATACGATCTTTTTGACTGATTGTTGCCTTTGTTTGCCAGTACCTTGATGAGGAATTTTTGTGTCTGTGTTTGTATAAGAGATTGGTCTGAAGTTCTTGTGTTTACTTGGTCCTTTTTTCATTTTGAAATTCTAGTAATTCTAGCTCTAGGCATGACTATAAGTTATGCCTTGTTTTTCAGTTTCATTAGTTGTAGGAGTATTGGTGTTAGTTCTTTCGTAATGTACTTGTAACTGTTAGTGATGAATCCATCAGGTCCTGGATTTTCTTACTACTGCTTCAATTTTATTGCTTGTTATTCAGTTAGTCAGAGTTTTGTATCTTATTGGTTCAGTTTTGGTAATTCATATGTACATATGAGTCTATTTCTTCTAAATTTTCCAATTTATTGGGGTGGAACATGACAAAGTAGCTACTAACAGTTTTCTAGATATTGGAGATGTGCATGCTTATTTCACTTATTTGATTTCTAATTGCATTTATTTCCTTTCCTTTCTCTTATAAGATGGTCTGAGTATTTGTCTATTTTGTTTACTCTTTTAAAGAACCGGCTCATCAATATATTCACCATTTGTATTCTTTTTTTCTCTTTTAGTCTCAATTTTGTTGATTTCTGTTCTAATCTTTTAATAATTTCCTAGCATATACTAGCTTTTTATTTGGGAAGGATTTATTTTTATTTTTATCTATTTATTTATTTATCTATCTATTTATTTATTTAGTTTTGGGCTGGTTCAGCTGCCTTATGGGCGGGTCTGGTAAGGCATGTGGAGCTGGGGATTGAACTGCAGTCTCCCGTGCTTGACTACATTTGCTCAAACAGGTGCTTAAACAACTGTGCTAACACGCCAGCCCCCTAGCTTTTTATTTGTATTGTTTGTGTATTCTAGGTCTTGAGGTTCATGATTACTTTATTTTGGCTTATTCTGTTTATCTGATGTACATATTTGTAGCTATAAACTTGCCTCTTAAGAGAACATCTATTGTGTCCCACAAGTTCTGGGGTGTTGTACTGGGATTTTCCTCTGATTCTAGGAACTAATTTCTTTCTTGATTTATTCTATGACCCATTGATTTTTCAAGAGAGTGTTGTTCAATTTCTGTATGTTTGCCTAATTTCTGTACCTATTAATTTCTGGTCTCATCACTAAGTGATCTGATAATATACCTAGGATAATTTTAATTCTTTTACATCTACTTAAGCATACTTTATGGGTTAAGATGAGGTCTGCCTTAGAGAAAGTCTCATGTTCTAGTGAAAGAATTGCATATTCTGTTGTCGAACACTGTAGATATTTATTGAATACATTTAGTTGGAGGTTTATTTTAACTCTGATATTTCTAATTGATGTGTTTGTGATAGTGGGGTCTTGAGATCTACCAGCAAAATTGTGTTGGTGTGTATGCTTTTTATGTGCAGTTTTTTTTTTTAAATCAAATTGAGTGTGTTTGTGTGAAGATCATTTTTTCTAAAAATAGGGTAGTGATTCTGTCTTGTATTGGGATTTATGTTGCATTAAATATTGTTTTTGTCGTTAGATTTTTAAATTTACGTTTGGATTAAGTATGTTTTGTATACATCACATCATAAAATTTCATTTGTTGGTCCATGTTGTCAGTCTGTGTCTTTTTTTCATAATTTTATTGATAAACAGATAGCAATGAGACAGTTT
>NW_004524580.1:12935734-12936216 GCF_000260255.1 Octodon degus
ATCTGCATTTCAAACATCTTAGGCATAATAAGGAACGGGTATTTTTCATCAAGTATTGATATATTGAACTTCAAGTCCCTACATAATATGATAAAAAACATTTAAAAATTAGATTATATTTGAAAAATAGGATAAAGAATTATATACTTCTCATGTTCGCACATAAGTCCAAAAATCTAACCATATACATCCTTGAAGCAGGACAGTCCCACAATATAAATTTTCCTGTCTCTTCCTTTCATTCACCACCCCCTTCTTCTTGAACATTCACCTACCTGAGAGACATCATAGCAGCAACTGGCATGTCATGACAAGCAGCCCATATTCAGAATACCAGAATGGCAGTCACTCCAAACATGAAACTACTATTACAAATTGCCATCTGCAGTGCAGTAGCTTAGTTCACAGGTATCAGTATAAATAGTCAGGCTGAGAATCTTTCCAATTAACTGCTAGATTAAAAAATCTTCTGAATATTCTCA
>NW_004524580.1:12940705-12946154 GCF_000260255.1 Octodon degus
CATTTGTGTTGACTCCTTCTTTCTCATTGATGCCTATTATTCTCACATTGTTCATCTTTGCATCATCTTGCAGGTGATGGATTATTCTTTCCTGCATGCTCGTTGTTTTAAAGAGATCTTTTCTTACCTTTTCACTAGCTGCACCAGCATCTTCAAGATCTGAAACTCTGTCTTCACATTGACTTAAACAGTTTTGCAATCTTGTGATTGAGATTTTAATTTCTTCTTTATCTCTTTGACTCTGCTTCATGCGATCTATTTCTTTCCTGTACTGCTCATTCAAGAAATCCGTCATTTTTCTAATCTCCTCTATGTTTTTATCAATATCTTCTTTAGAAGCAGTTGTAAATTTTTTTACAGCAGTGTTTTTTTCAGATTGGGTTTCCTCCCTATGTTTCTGTAGTTGCTTCTTTACTTCATCTGCTATGAGTTCTGAGAGTTCTTTTTTTATTTCAGAAAAGAATTGCACTCTGATTTCCTGTATATCTGCTGTTGCTTATTTACTATAGATGCTATTAATTCATGCATTTGAGCCAAGCTAGTGTCCTCTGCACTTGTTCTGGGTGGGCACTGGGTTTCTTCCATATGTTTCTGCATTTAATTCTTTAGTGCAGATGTTATTAATTCTGGGATTTCTTTTTTGATTTCCAATCTGCAGCTGTTTCTTTATTTCAGAAGCCATTGATTCTTTGCTTTCAGCTATGTGATTTCCCATTTTTTCTGTGTTAGTGTCCTCTGCACTTGTTACAGGTGGGCTTGGTTTCTCAGGTTGCATTTTGTTCCTTCTTGTCATTTTGTATAGCACTGTCTTCTGCCCTTTGTTGTAGATCTTTGCTGTAGTTATAACCTTCGCATGTACTGAAGTTCAGGTGCAGCTCTACAAAGTTTGGACTTATCCAGCTGTGTCTGTCTTGGGTCTGGCTGCTGTGCTCAGCTCCTTCCCGCTGCTGCCCTGGAGGGTGAACCTGTTGTGCTCCTCGGCAAGATGTTCTGCTCCTGGACTAGCTTGTTGGATCTATCCTCTACACTCTCTGCAGGGATTGCAGCTGCAGGATTACACCCCAGGCGTGTATGCGAGGCCTGAGCTGTGCCTGGAGGGGTCAAGTTGAAGTAGGGGGAAGAGGAAGCTTTCCCACACACTCACAGGATCTGGGCTAGGACTGGGTCTGGGGGTTCCCGGTGAGGCAGAAATTCCTACTTGTCGGGCGGGTGGGGGAGGTCTGCAGAGAGGTGGCGGGCGTCCCAAGGGGTGGGAGAGGGTCTGGCCAATGCTGCGCCTGGGCAGGGACTGGTCCCGCTGCACAGGAGTCTGAGTCTTTTGATTGGAGAATTGTAACTATTTACTTTGAGAGTTTTTATTGAAATGTATTAACTTGTTCCCGTAATTCCATTATTTTTCTGTCGCTGTCACTTCTCATCCTTTGGTTAAGATCAAGTGCATTATTTTCCTGTTGCTGATTACCTTTTCACTAGCTTTTTGTTAACCACAAAGTAATTTTCATAGTGCGTTAAATAATTATATAAGTTTAGGCACTGAATATTTTTAAAAATTCTCTGCAATTTTGATTACTAGTTTGTAATATTTGAACTTGTAATTAATATTAAAATGTAAAAATGTATTGAACTTGTTTAAGAATATACAGCCTGTAATGAAGCTAATACAGATTTGTATAGATAACTTATTTGCTTTCATTTTTCTAGAACTGCACCACCACCTGATAATTAAGCACCGAATTTTAACCAAATATGTTTTTTGAGTGAAACTTTATATACAGGGCCATTTTACTTCATTTGCACATTTTACTCAAATTTTTATTGTGGAGTAAATTGCTATATTTGAGATAATATTTTTATAATCATCTCTTTCATAGTTTCTTTTAGAGTAAAAGAACTATGAAACTTTTAATAGTTTTCATTCAACTCTTAGAGTGAAGATGAGTTATCAGATTCAGTTATTCACTGTATTAACACCATAAAGAACTCAAGCAAAACTGTTGAAGAATTCATTCTTCAGGACTTAGAAGATACTGATGTCTTAAGTAAGTAGAGTTTTCATTTGCCTGAGAGATAAGATTTCTGTAAGTATGAATATAATTTAGAAAATTAAATTGCTCAAAGTTCTTACCTCTTTCTATGTATATGTGTATGAATTTATCTCTAACAATGTACTTGCAGTATATTGGACTGTTAGATTTACTTCATTTATTTTTGTCCCCTTACCTACCTTCTTCGTATGTTCAACAAGTAGTAATATGTGTGCTTTCCCAGTGATTCTTTCTTTTGGTTTGTGTTTTCAGTGCTGGGTGTATTGAAAATTGGGAGCCTTGTGCATGCTAGAGAAGCACTCTACCATTTAAATTTAAAAAAAAATTGTTTTGAGTCTGGGTCTCAAGAATTTGTTGAAGTTGACTAAACTGTTATTTTTCATTAGCCTTCACTCTTAGTAGCTGAGGTACCAGGAATGTACCATTATGACAGCATGACAGACTCCTAATTTTAATTTTTTCCACACACTGTGTTACTTTACATTCATGAGCAAAAATTAATGATGGCACTATTTCAAAAGGATCATTGTGGACATCCTTTGTGGAGAAACAAACTTTTGTACAAAAAACTAACAATGTTTGTTTTCTTAAACTGAATAAATCCTACTGCACTGGGGATGGTTGGCTAACTCAGTGGTGCTTAGAACCCTGGACAACTGGATTGGCCAGAGGAATTCAGGTGCCTGGCCCACCACCCTATATGAAGTGAAGCCCCTGGAGCCTGGTATTTGACCTGGCCAAGGAACACGGGGTAAATCTACTTTAACAAGGGGAAACACTTTACATACAAACTCTCAATTTATGATTGGTTCTGTTATGTAGCTATAGACTTTGCTCCCATGATCTAAAGTAAAAAACCAATAGTTACCAAGTTTGTCAATTTCTGAATTTCACTTGATGTTGTCATAATTGCTAATTGTACTACTGTAGTTAGGATATCATATCTTTTCTAACTGCTTGTTCTCCCTTGTGTAACAATATTGGGAAGCACTGGGTAATAACCTCATCATAGCCCTACATCTAAAGATGGAGGATGGTGCCCAATGGAAAGCAAAATCCCACTTTCAATTAATTGGAAATGCAGGATCTTTGGACAGAAAGAAATCAAGAATCTCAGACACACAGAAGATATCCCTGAAGAACAGACTCTTCCTAGAGTGGCCTTGACAGCTGTGATATAACTAATTACTATGAAAATTTAACAAAAAGTATCACAGAAATCAAAATGAAGACTTTTTTTCTGAAATGTAAAATGAGAAGATAAAGGAGTAAAATACAATCTCAGGCTACCAGCCCACCCAGAACAAGTCCAGGAGACATCAACATGGAAGAAACTGGAAGTCACACAACTGAAATCCTTGAAATGTTTGCAACTGAAGGAACATCTCCAGGCAGATGTAGCAGAAATAAGATAAGCAATAGCGCAGGTATAACAGGAAATGAAAGAATTGTTCAGCATATCTAAAGTAACCATTGATGAAAGGAAAAGAAGAGCATGGAGAAATGATAGAAACCTTGAATGAACAATACAGGAAAGAAATAGAATGTATGAAACAGATTCAAAAATATCTAGGAAATTAAAAATTCCATTAAAAGCTGAAAAACAATTTGAATGAAACTGAAGATAGACTTTCAGTCCTTGAAGACATCCTTGTAGATAGGAACCAGGAAAGGAAAGATCTCTTAAAAATAAGGAACTAGACAATAATAATTCAACAGCTCCAAAATAATACAAAGATGAGCACATAAAACTCACAGTTGTAACTGAAAAAGAAGGAATCAACACAAATGACATAAAAAGACTATTTGCAGAAGTAATAGCAGAAAAATTCCCAAGCATGGGAAAAGAATGAAACATACAGGTAAGTATGGCATATCGAACTCCAGTTAGCACCAACCAAAATAAATCATACCCAGACATCTAACAAGATACCAGAAATTTACAAAGAACATTTTAAAAGCTGTTAGAGAAAAGAAACAGATCAGTAATAATGGAAATCTAATCACAATCACAAGATTTCTTACCACAAACCATCAAGTCAAGAGGAGCTTAAAGTGTTTCAATGTCTGAAAGACAACTTGGAACCCATATTTTTAATCTTTTTTTTTTTTTTTTCTTCAGAACTGATGATTGAACTCAGGCCCTTGCGCTTGCCAGGGAAGTGCTTATTCCACTGAGCCACCTCCCCGGCCTTGGAACCCATATTGATGTACCTGAAAACTATCTTTAAGATTAATGGAGAAGTACAATACTTCAACAATAAAAAACAACTAAAGAAATTCATTATCACCAAACCAACTCTACAAAGAATGCTGAAAGATATTCTAGAAAGGGATCAAGATGACCTCAACTTCTTGAACAACAACAAAAAGAAATCACCAAGAAGAGCAAAGCATTTAAACATGGGAAAGGAAGGGAACCAACAGCAGGAAATTAACATGACATAGATAAGGCAATACATAGCAAATTAATTAAAATAAACTGGCAGAATGGATCAAGAAACAAAATCCAACAATATTCTGTATACAAGAAACATATTTAATTCAAAAGGAAATTCACAGGCTGAAAGTGAGAGGATGGGAGGCAATACTCCATGCATCAAGAACTAAGAAAAAAGCAGGTGTAGCTATTCTGTTCATCGACAATGTAACCTTCAAACCAAGAATGATCAAACAACATAAAGAAGATCACTACATACTTGTTATGGGAAAACTTCAAGAGGAGGAGAAAACAATCATACATATGTAAGCTCCTAATATGGAAGCACCCACTGGTGGCGGATGCTGTATCACAAATTTTAAAGAACACAAAAAATCCCCATTGTCTCAAAGAGATAGCTCAACTAAAGAAAAAATTAGCAAAGTGGTAGCAGAACTAAATCAAACCTTTGAATAAATGGACTTAGTAATTATTTAAACTGTTCTACTCAACATCTGAATATACATTTTTTTCAGGTGCACATGGAACAGTCTCAAAAATAGACCACACTCTAGTCCATCGAACATGCTTAAGTAAACGCAAGAGAAATGAAATCATCCCATGCACATTGTCCCATCATAGTGCAAATGAAACTGGAAATTATTGTCAAAAGAATCTGCAACAACCCCATAAACACATGGAAATTAAATAGCACCCTCCTGAACAGCCAGTGGGTCACACATGAAATTAAAGAACAAATTAAGACAATATCTGTAGTCCAACAAAAATTTAAGCACAACTTACTGGAATTTGCGGGATGCAATGAAAGGAGTTCTCAGAGGGAAATTTACAGCAATGAACTGTCACATTAGGAAAACAGAACAAGAACAAATAAATAGGGGCCAGGGAGATGTCTCAGTGGAATAAGTGCTTCCCTGGCAAGCACAAGGGCCTGAGTTCAATCCCTGGTTCCAGAAAAAAAAAA
>NW_004524580.1:12946254-12952504 GCF_000260255.1 Octodon degus
ATGCTTCTAGATAAAAAAGCCCAAAGCCCAAAGCAATGAAATTATATTGATCAAAGCAAAAATTAATTTAATTGAGACAAAACAATACAAAAAGCTAATGAATCAAAGCATTAATTCTTTGAAAGATTAAACTAGTAAACCTCTAGTCAGCATCATGAAAAAAGGAAAGGAAACACTCAAATTCAAAAAAATAATGAATGAAAAGGGTAAAATTACTACAGATTCACTGGAAACTCACCTCATCAGTATGTACTTTGAAAATTTTTACTCACAGGTTGGAAACCAGAAGAAATAGAAAGATTTCTAGATGCGTATGAATTACCAAAACTGAATCAGAAAATATAAAAATTCTGAATAACTCAGTGTCAGTTAATTAAATTGCGAATGTAATAAAATTACTAACAATAAACAGCCCAGGTCCTGATGGACTTATGGCTAAATTCTACAAGAAATTTAGAAAAGATTTAATCCCATTACTCCTCAAACTGTTTAATGAAAGAGAAAAGGGAGCAGTTCTCCATAGCTCTTGTGTAATTTTCAGGAGACAAGTATTACACTGTCACCAAAACCAGAGAAAGCCCCAACTAAAAAAGAGAAGTATAGGCCAATCTTCCTCATGAACATAGATGCAAAAATATTTAATAGAATGCCACCAAGCAATGAAAAAAATCATAAGAAAGATTATAAACCATCACCAGGTGGGATTCATCCCAGGGAGTCAGAGTTGGATCAAAATATATACATGTAGAGATGTAAAACACCGTATCAATAGAGACAAAAGCAAAAACAACATGGTCATCTCAATAGATGCAAAAAAAAAAAAAAAAAAAAAAAAAAGCTTTTGACAAAATCCAACACTCATTCATGAAAAAAACCTGAGATAAAATTAGAATAGATGGTTTTTACCTCAACTTGATAAGAGCCATCTATGTCTAACCAAGAGGCAACATCATTCAATAGGCAAAAACTGAAAGTTTTCACTCTAAAATTAGGTATAAGAGAAGGATGGCCACTGTAATCATGCCTATTCAATATATCTCTGGAAACATTAGCCAGAGAAATTAGACAAGATTGCAAAATAAAAGGAAAATAATTGGAAAGGAAGAGGCTAGAGAGCTAGCTTGTTCATCTAAGCACCTGCTTGGCAAACACAAGGACTCGGGTTTGAGCCTCGGTACCACATGCCATCCCCAAAACACCAGATGCAGCGCACCAGCCATGGACTCTGGGTGTGGTCATACTTGCCTGTAATGTCAGCACTGGAGAGACTGAGACAGGAGGATCACTATGAGTGCAAGCTGTGTAGCAAGACTCCTACCAAATAAATAAATAAATAAATAAATAAATAAATAAATGAATTAGGAAGAAGTTAAATTATCATTATTCACATGTGACATGATACTCTACATGGAAAACCAAAAGAACTGCACCATGAGACACCTAGAATTAATTAGCAAATTCATTAGCATAACAGCATACACAGTCCACTTCTAAAAATCAATAGAATTCTGGTACACAAACAGAAAACTCACAGAGAGATTAGAGAAACAACACCCTTCACAGTAGCACCAAATAAACAAATAAATAAAATGGAATACTTACAAGTTATTCTATAAAGAAAGTAAAAGTTGTATATAATAAAATTACAATACTCTGAAAAAAAGAGATGAACATTTCATAAAATAGAAAAATATTCCTTGCTTGTGGATAAGAAAACCTACACTGTGAAAATGGCTATACTCCCAAAATTGTTATAAGATTTAATGAAATCCGAATCAAAATACCATCACCATACTTCACAGGTCGAGAGAAAACATTCCAAAAATTGATTTCAAACCAGAAAAGACCTGGAATAGCAAAGGTAATCCTGGCCAACAAATTCAGGAAGGAGGCATTGAAATTCCTGACTTGAAATTACACTAGCAAGTTACCATGATAATATAGTACTGGCAACTATGGGAGGGAATAGATTGGAAGCTCCATACACAAGTACAAACACACTCAGCCACCTTGTTCCTACCAAAGGGGCCAAACATGTTCACCTGAAAAAAAAAAGTTTCTTTACTAAACAGTGCAGAAAACCTGGTTTTCCTCATGCTAAAATCTAAAACTAGATCTAGGTCTATCACAATGCACTAAACTATTGTCAAATGGACTAAAGATCTAAACATAAAAACAGAAACATTAAATCTACTGGAAGAAAAATTAGGTAGAAAAATTTACTGACTTTCTTGAAGTCATAGGAATAGGCATAGAGTTCATGAATAAAAACCAAACTACATGGGAGATACTTCAGAGAATCAACAACTGGGATCTCATCTTTCCGAAAAGTTTTTACACATCAAAAAAAATCACAGCAGAGCAAAAAGAAAATCCCCAAATTGGGGAAAGAAATCTTAATTGATACTCATTTAGACAGAAGACTTCTATTCAGAATATATAAAGAACTAAATAAAATAAAATAGTCAGGCCCTCAAAATTCAAGGCCCAAATCTAAAAAATGGGCATCTAAGATGAATACATACTCCTCAGAGGAAGAAATACAAATGGCAAATAAATATATGAAAAAATGTTCCACAGCACTTATGATTCAATAAATGCAGGTTAAAACAACATTGAGATACCAGCTCACCCCAGAAAGAATGTCTATCATAAATAAATCAACCAATAACAAATTGTATAGAGGCTCTGGAGAAAAAAAGAATCATTCTCTACTGTTACTGGCAATGTAGACTGGTACAACCACTATGGAATTCAGTGTGGAGATTCCTCAAAAAACTAGGATTGAAAGTCCCACTCAACACAGCTATTTCCCTTCTGTATATTTTTGTAGAAGAATTGAAAAAGTCATACCAGCATGATATATATGCACCCTTGTTTATAGCAGTATAATTTGTCATAGCTAAATATTGGAAATAACATGAATGCCCACCAACTGAGGAATGGATTAAAAAATGTGTTTCTGGGGACTGGGGAGATAGCTCAGTAGAATAAGCGCTTCCCTGGCAAGCGCAAGGGCCTGAGTTCAATCCCCAGTTCCACCAATAAAGAAAGAAAGAAAGAAAGAAAGAAAGAAAGAAAGAAAGAAAGAAAGAAAATAAAAAATATGTTTTTTTAAGTAGAGTATTACTCAGCTGTAAAAAAAGATGAACTTCGGACTCATAGGTAAATGGATACAACTAGAGGCGATTCTCACAAGTGAATTAAATCAGACCCACATGTGCAAACATTGTATTATCTCCTTAGTGTAAGTACCTGAAAGAGTAAATGAAATATGAAAGGTACAATAGAAACAGTACAAGGCAAATATGTGCAAAAGAAGGGAACAACTGGGATGAGGGAAAGTAGAAAACAAAGGAAAAATAGGAAGGGGTAAAAATCATGTAGCTGTCACACACAGGATATCATGCATAGGACAGCTAAGATTCTTCTACTACTAATTTCTTCTGGCTTTTTGAAGGCAGTAGTTAATGCTTAAAATTTTTACTTCGTCCAGTTTTACACACTTGTATGTGGTCATTTCAGCAATTACGTTGAAGACAGTAATGCAATATAACAGCCACTGTTGAATACTTATCATCTTGGGCTTTTTGAAATTATATATCTAATATCTTACCTATTATTTTTCTATTCTTTTAATGATTATACTGAATAAGTATATTTCCTGAAATTATTTTAATACTAGATTATTTGAGTATTTTATTAGTAGAATGATCAAAGATATAGCTAGAATTAATAATGTCTTGGTTTATCCTGAAATGTGACAACTTAAATGTTTTATAGGACTTTAGTTTGTCTGACAATACATCCATTTAAACAATATAAAACACATAAAAACTGAATGACATATTACTAAATGCTGCTACTTACTTTTTATTTTTATGTATTTAGTACAACATATACAGGGTCTCACTACACATTAATCCTCCTGTTTTCAGCCTCCCAAGTGCTGGGATTACAGGCACATGACCATGCCCAGTCTTAATTGCCATCTCAGCACGCCCTGGGGGCCAGATCAACACTGCGTGCTGGAGGTCAAATTCCAACCACTGTGCTCCATCTAAGCAGGTGCTTTAATCTGCTGAGCTGTCTGGATGACCCTACTAAATGCTGTTTTAAAACTCAATGTAATTTATGTAAATACAAATATTATTTTATCTCAATTTTTTTGAAGAATACAAAATGGTGGTAGAAAAATTGGTATTAGAAAAGATACAAAATTTCACTAAACAATGTAATAAGAATTCAACAATGATTACTGTACAGATTACCAAATATAAATGTGCAAGATTCATTTAAAGAAAAAAACAATAACAAAGAAGTTATAAGAAATTCAAAAGAGGGAAAAAAGAATAAAGAGAAAAAAGCACAATTTTAAGCATTAACTGCTCCTTTCAAAAGACCAGCAGAAATGGACATTGTAATTATCCAAACTATTCTGCATATATACCTAAATAATATTTTTCTTTTCTTTCCTTGTCTTTTTCCTCATCCCAGTTTTTCATTCCCATTGAACAAATCCTTTTCCTTTCCCAGTATCTGTTGTACCTTTTAGAATATAATTACCCTGTCAGGTTCTTACACTAGTGAGATAATATGACGTTTACATATGTGAGTCTGATTTATTTCACCAGTATAGACCAATATAGTCTCTAGCTGTATCCATTTGTCTGCAAAACTTTAATTTTATCTTTTTATAGCTGAATAATACTCAGTTGTGAAAAATACCATATCTTTTTTATTCATTCCTCAGTTGATGGGAATTAGGGTCTTTTCCAAGATTTAGCTATAACAAATTGTGCTGCTATAAATACGGGTACACATATATTGCTGTGGTATGATGATTTCAACTCTTTTGGAAAAATACCTAGGAGGGGAATAGCTGGCTTGAATGGGACCCCCAATCCTATCTTTTTGAGGAAACTCTACATTGATTTCCATGTGGCTGTCCCAGCATTTGTTCGTGGTTAACTTCTTGAAGATAGCCATTTTTTTCTGGCAAAAAATGGTATCTCAATGTTCTTTCAGTTTGTATCTGTTGAATGACTGACCAAAGATGTTGAACATTTTTCGATATATTTATTTGCCTTTTTGTTTTTTTCATTTGTGAGGTATGTATTCATCTCAGATACCCACTTTTGGATTGTGCTGCTGTCAGGGTCTTTGAATTTTGGAGGCCTGATTTTTAAAAAATTCTTTATATGTTTTAGATAGAAGGCCTTGGTCTGATGGACAATTGTTTCCTAATTCATGGGTTTTCTTTTTACTCTGTTGTTATTTTTTTGACATGCAGAAGTTTTCAAAAGGATGAGATCCCAGTTGTTGATTCTCTGAAGTATTTACCATGTGATTTGAATTTTGTTCATGAAATCTTTGCCTACCTCTACGTCCTTAAGGTTTCTACATACTTTCCCTTCCAGAAGATGTAACATTTCAGTTTTAATATTTAAATCTTTGATGCATTTTGACTGTGTTTTTGTGCATGGTGATAGGTGGGGGTCTATTTTAAGCCTTTGGCATGTGGAAGGCCAGTTTTTCCAGCACCATTTCTTAAAGAGGCTATCTTTCTAGTGAAAATGTTTAGTGCTTTTGTCAAAGATAAGGTGATTGAGTGTGTTTGTAGTTGTGACTACATCTTCTAATCTGTTGCATTGATCTTCTGGTCTGTTTTATTGCCAAATTTTTATCACAGTAGCTTTTATTGCCAGACTTTATCGATGCTGATTTTATCACAGTTTCTTTGTAGTATAATTTCAAGTCAGGCATTGTGATGCCTCCTGCCTTTCATTTGTTACCCAGGATTGCTTTTGCTATTCTAGGTGTCTTCTGGTATCAGATGAATTTTAGAAATTTTTTTTTGTATATCTGTGATATATACTAATGGTATTTAATTGGGATTGCATTGAATCTGTATAACAATTTTGGGAGTATGACCATTTTCACAATGTTCTTCCTTTACAGAAGCAAGGAATAGCTTTCCATTTTCTGGAATCCTCTTTGATCTCATTTTTAGAGTACTATAATTTTCACTGTATAAATCTTTTACTTCCTTTGTGAGATTGATTCCTAAATATTTCAGTTTTTTGGGTGTTATTGTGAAAGACATGGTTTCTTTTTTATTTTTCAAAGTTTTATTGATAAACAGATAGCAATGAGACAGTTTCAAATCAAATTGGAAGTACAGTTTCAACAAATAATACACTGCATATATTCTTCTTAGTGGTTAATTGCTGTACAAGATGCGGACTTG
>NW_004524580.1:12959539-12972450 GCF_000260255.1 Octodon degus
GGTGGGAGAGGGTCCGGCCCACGCTGCGCCTGGGCTGGGACTGGTCCCGTGGGCGCAGGGTAGCAGGAAGCTCTCCACACACTCACCGGACCTGGGCTAGGACTGGGTCTGAAAGACATGGTTTGTATAATTTCTCTCTCAGTGCATTCATTGTTTGTAGAAATGATATTGATTTTTGAGTGTTAACTTTGTATCCTGCTATGCTACTGAATTTGGTTTTTAAATCTACAAATCTACTTGTGGACATTTTGGTGTTATATACAGTATCATGTCATCTACAAATAGAAATAATTTCATGTCTTCCTTTCCAGTCATTATTCCTTTTATTTCTTTCTCTTATCTAATTACTCTGGCTAATGTTTCCACAACTATATTGAACAGGAGTATTGACACTGGGAATCCTTGTCTTGTTCCTAATTTTAAAGTGAAGGCTTTCAATTTTTGTTCATTTAGAATGATATTGGCTGTTGGTTTATGATAGATGGCTTTTATCAGGTTGAAGTAAAGATCATCTATTCTGATTTTCTATAATTCTTTTTTCTATAATGTTTTTATTATGAATGAGTGTTGGACTCTGTCAAGTGCTTTTTCTGTATCTACTGAGAACATGAAGTGATTTTTTGTCTTTGACTCTGTTGTGGTGTATTACATTTATGGATTTATGTGTGTTGAACCATCCCTGTATTCTTAGGATGTATCCCACTTGGTTGTGACATATAATCTTCTTGATGATTTGCTGCATTCTATTTGCTAGTATTATATTGAGAAATTTTGCAAACTATGTTCATTAAAGAGTTTGGCCTATCGTTCTCCTTTTTGGTTAGTTCCTTCTCTGGTTTTAAGATCAGAGTAATACATGCCTCCCTGAATGAGTTTGGGAGGATTGCTTCACTTCTATTTCACTGAAGTTTTTGAGAACAGTTGGCATGAGATCCTCCCTAAATTTCTTGTAGAATTCAGCTGTGAATCCATGAAGAACAGGGCTTTTATTTCTCAACAAGTTTTTTTTTTTATTACATTTTTAACTTCACTGATATTGGGTTGTTCAGAATTTTACGTCATCTTTATTCAGCTATATAATTCATATATATTATTCAGCTTTGTAATTCATATATATGTTAAACTGATGTTCATTCCTTCTGTGTTTTCTATCCTTTGAGAGTAAAGATTTTGTAAATAAGTATTGATAATGTTCTTAATTTCTATGGGGTCTGTAGTGATTTCACACTTTTCGTTCCTCATATGAATTTGATTTTTTCTTTCTTTCTTTTTTAAATGAGGTTGGCTAGGAGCTTATCATTTTATTTATTCTTTCAAAGAACCAACTCTTTGACTCATTAATTCTTTGTATTGTTTTCTTTATCTCTGTTACATTTATTTCTGCTCTAATCTTCATAATTTCCTGCCTTCTTTGGGCTTTGGACTTGACTTGCTCACTTTTTCTAGGAGCTTGAGGTGTAGCATAAGATTGTTTATTTGGGCTTGTTCTGCTTTGTTGATATTAGACTTTATCACTGTAAATTTTTCTTTTTAAAATCTATTTGGTACAGGGTCTACATGATCTCACTATGTAGATCAGACTTGTAGTGATTCCCTGTTTTCATCCTCCCAAGTGCTGTGAGTACAGGCACACACTACCATGCCCAGTCTCAATCACCATCTCAGTGTGCCCCAGGGATGGGGCTGGCATGGCTGAGGATTGAATCCTGGTCACTGCACTTTGCTTATAAGCAGAATCTTTAGTCTGCTGAGGTATCTGGCTGGCCCTATAAATTGTTCTCTTAACACAGTTTTCATTGCATCCCACAGATTCCAGTTAGTTGTATCTGCATTTTCATTTGATTGTAACTGTTGTTTAATTTCATCTTTCATTTCATCTGTGACCCATTGATTTTTTTTTTCTTTTGTGGAGGTACCAGGGATCAAACTCAGGACCTTGCACTTGCCAGGCAGGTCCTTATGCCACTGAACTGTATCCCCAGCCCATTGATTGTTAAGGAGGGTGATATTTAGTTTCCACATGTTTATGGAGTTTTTGCTTTTTTTTGGTCAATAATGCAGTTTCATTGCACTATGGTCAAATAATATGTATGGAGTAATTTTGATTCCTTTATGTTAAGTAAAGTGTGTTCTATGTGCTAGCATATGATCTATTTTGGAGAACATCCCATATGCAGCTGAGAAAAATATATAGTCTGATGCTGTTGGGTACAACAGTCTGTGAAGACCTACTAAGTGCATTTCTTCACAAGGTTGGTTATTTCTTAGCTTATTTTTTGCGTGGTTGATCTATCTCTTTGTGTCAGTGGGATATTAAGGTCCCCCAATACATTTATATTATTGTTCATTAGATTTTCACATCTGTTAACATTTGTCATATATAGTTGGGTGTTCCTACATTGGCTGTATATATTTTTGTAATTGTTATCTCTTCCTCAGTTTTCTGCTACCCTAATGAGTATGTAGTGATCTTGTTTGTCTTTTTTAATCCCACTTGGTTTGAAGCTGACATTGTAAGCAACTAGAATAGCTATCCCTGCTTTTTTTGGAGTTCTTGTCTCATAGAGTATTGTTGTCCATCCTTTGATGTTGAGTCTATTAATTTCTTTTTGAGTTAAATGTGTTTCTTCTATGCAGCATATTGTTGGATTTTGTTTCTTTATGCACTCTGCCAGTCTGCTTCTTTTGCTTGAAGTGAGGCTTTTTACATTGATAGTTATAACCGGTATGTATTGTTTAATCTTTGTCATGTTGCTTTCCTACTGTAGGATCCCTACTTTTTCCCTTTGCTTAATTACCTGCTCTGCTTGGTAGTTCTCTTCTGTTATTGTTGAAGTTGTGGTCATCTTTGTCTCTTTCTAAAATATCTGTCATTATTCTTTTTAGGGTTGGATTGATTGTCATGAATTTCTTCAGTTGTTTTTTTTATCAGGGAAGTATCTATTTTCTTGATTCAATTTGATATAGCTTTACAGGATACATCAGTCTGCATTGAATGGTGTTTTCTTTCAGGACTTCAAATATATTGAAGCTCTTCTTGATTGGGTGGTCTGTGTTGAGAAATCTGCTGTATTCTGATGGGCTTTCCATTATAGTTGATCTGTTTCTTCTGTCTAACAGCTTTTAATATTCTGCTCCTTTGCTCAGTTTCTGGGATCTTTTTATTTATTTATTTATTTTTTTCAGAACCTGGGGATCAAACTGAGGCCCTTACACTTGTCAGGGAAGTGCTTATTCCACTGAGCCATCTCCCCGGCTCTTCTGGGATCTTAATTGTTATGTGTCTGGGTGAAGATTTATTTTTATTATGGCTAACTGGACTTCTATAAGCTTCAGTTATTTGTATATCAGATTCTTTTCCCATGCTTAGGAAATTTTCTGCTATTACTTCTGCAAACACTCTTTTTATGTCTTTTATGATATTTCCATCTGTTTCATTGATGCTTATTAGTCTTGTATCATTTTTCTTTGCATCATCTTGCAGCTGTGGTGTTGTTATTTCTTGTTATTCTGGTTTCTTGTTATTTTTAACAGATTTTTAGTTTGTGTTCTGTAGCTGGAATGCTATCTTCCAGGCCTCAGATTCCGTTTTCTGTTTCATTCAAGTGGTTTTGCAAGCCTTCAGTGGAATTCTTAATGTCCTGGATATCTCTTTGATTCTGTTTCACACATTCTAATTCTTTTCTGTATTGCTCATTCAGTGTTTCTATCATTGGTATTTTCTTCTATTTTTTTTCTATGTCTTTATGAGATGTATTGAGCAATTCTTTAATGATTGTTTTCATTTCCATTTTTACCTGAGAGTTTATTTCTTATCTGATTTTCTCCATAGCCTGATGGAGTTGCTATCATTTTCAGTTGCTGTCATCTTTGAAATGTCACATGTGTTACTTCTACATTCTTCTATGACCTTGTCTCCTGACCTTGTTTTGGGTGGACTAGAGGTCTGAAGTTACCTTTTGTTCCTTCCTTTTGTCATTTTTTTGCAGTGATGTTAGGTGTGCAGCTTGCAGTTCAGCAAGGCTCTCAAGAGAATGGGAGGGCAGGCACCAAAACTCCTTCAGTGTGGGGTTCAATGTGGCTACCGCCTCATTAAGGAGGAGGGGACAAGCCATACTTGAAGAAGGATCTACTTATGATGAGTGCAGACCAAAGTTGTACAAGGTTCTCTTTAGGGTGGATTGGCACAAAGTCGTGCTCCCCAAAGCTCCTTGGAGCTTGCTGTGGTAGTATCTGCCTAGTGGTCTTTGGGGTGAGGATGGGCTGCCACAGTCAGCACAACTCTGATGGGATGGCTGGGCGGGGTGGGGTTATGGCTGCCAAGTCTCCTCAGCAGTCATCAGGGCAGGGATGGATGGCCTCACTCCTAAATATGAATCTTATTTTATTTTATTTTTTATGTATTTGGTGCAGGGTCTCTTTTTTAATGTATTTGTTAATATGAATTTTAACACACTGATAGATACTCAACAAATACAACTGTGTAAGAAGATCTGTTCTGATCCCTGATAATAAACTAGTGAACAAAATAAAGTTCTGTCTTTCCAGTTCTAATGCTCCAGTGTGGCAAGACATATAATGGACAAAAGGAAAGTTGTATTTTGATAGTGATAGTCACCGTGAACAAAAAATTCAAGGCAAAGTGACAAAGACTAGAAATTCCAATTTTATTTTCTTTTTAATTTAATGTGTTTGGTCCAAGGTCTCACTACACAGCTCAGACTCATAGTGATCCTCCTGTGTCAGCCTCCCGAGCTGTGGGATGACAGGCATGCACTACCACACCTGGTCTTGGTGGCTGGCTAGGCAGCCCGGGGTGGGCAGACACAGCATGTGGTAGGGAACCAAACCTGGATCCTCGTGCTTGTGTAGGCTGGTGTTTAGACTGCTGAGCTATCTCAGAAGCCTAGAAATTCCAATTTTAAATAGGATAGTCAGGGAGAAAGTGATACTTGCTATGGATATACTTGGGCATGGCAAGCAATGTAAGTATCTGAAAGCCAGTGTTCCAGAAAGAGAAAACAATAAAGATCAAGGCATGTAAGTGGCCATAGTATGTTTACAGAACAGCAGAGTTTTATTTTTGAAGGTACCAGAGGCTACAGAGCTCTTATAAGCCCTCATATGGACCAAAATTCATGCAGAATGTTTGAGGAAGCAATGGAGATATCTACCATATTTTGAGATAGTCAGTCTGTTGGCTGTGTGGAGAAGACCCCTGATGTAACCAGATAACTGCAAGACTATTGCAGTGTTATGGTTAGGGATGAGAGTAGTGTGAGTGAATTTGAGAAAAAATCATTAGATTCTAGAAGTAGTTTTCAATATAAAAAAGAATTTAGTGATAAATTGTTAAAAAGGAAGAGAAAGTAACTCTAATGTTTTCATCCTAGTGCTTGTGTGAAAGGGTATGGAAAGATTTGCTATGTATGAATCAAATGTTGAGAGTAATAATGTATGCTTAAAGCATGAGGGACTTTACTGGATTTTGTTTATTTTTACAGAAGACATGTAAATGAAAATGTATTATAGCATGGATTCATTGGAGATTATGCAGCATAATTCTAGCTTAGTTATGAACAAAGCTAAAAGAAATACATTGTGGAAAACTAGGTACTTGAAAAGAGGTATAGCAGCATTTACAGCAGTGACACACAAGTTCCATATGCAGCATTAGCTAACCAGGTTTAATAATGCCAGTAAATATATATATATATATATATATATATATATATATATATATATATATAACAAAGTCTCACATTTTTTTTTTTTTTGAGACAGGGTCTCATGAGAAAAAAGGCTTTAGTTGGATCCTTATAGCCCATCAAGAAAAAACAATTCATGGGCCAGCCAAATAGCTCAGCGGATTAAAGTGCCTGCAAGCAGGCACAGGGGCTGGGGGTTCGATCCCTGGGGCCTGTCATGCTGACCCCACCCCCAGGGCATGCTGAGATAACAATTGAGACTGTAATCCCAGTTCTTGGGAGGCTGTAAACAGGTGGATCACTAGGAGTCCGACCTAGTAATGAGACCCTGAACACCCTGTAGGCCCTTCCCTAAAACACACACAAAAAAAGAAAAAAAATTCACATACTGTATAGTAGCTCATTTTCTAAAAAAGCTGTATGTTCTAAATACAAACTGTGCAAGTGTATGTACAAATGGAGTTAGAAACTAATTGCATTTTTGAATAAGTGTATAATAATTGTGATTCTCAGTTGTAGACAACAGAGATACTCTACCAAGTATGAGCAGATTATTATTATTTTTTTATGGGTAGAGAAAATATCTGATCATATATTGATGTGAAACAAAATTAGTGGCTGAGAAAAACTATTTGTTATTTCTATGGTTTCATAAGTTGATTGCTCAGAGGAGTTTTTCCCTGGACATTTTACTCATTTATAGTGGATGTTGGTTAAATCTGCAGTCATCTGAAGCCTTGCTTAGACTGGAATTCCTAAGTGGTTCACTGAAATGGCTTGCAGTTAATATTCCTTGTTCTTTGAGGAGTTCAGAATCTTCTGAACTGCAGACACAGGTGGCCTCTCCTTATTGCTTGTAATTCTCAGCACATAGCACTTACAATCCAAGTTGGAAAGCTCCGGTACAAAATTCCAAGAGACTTAAGTAGAAGCTTGTATGACTTATGGCAGCATAGAACAGCGTCTTATCTGCCGTATCCTGAAGGTTACCCAGGTTCTGTTTAGTTTTGTGTAGAAGGCAACATAGGTTGTGTATACCAAGAACATGGTTCTTTGGGAGATCCATCCTTGGAGAATAGTTTACTTCAATAAAGAATTCTTAATGGTTTGAAGATACAGACTCTAGGCTGAACATTCAAGTTAGGAAAAAAGAATTAAAAAAAAAGAAAGAAAAGAAAACATGTCCATTGCAGAACCACACTGCAGTCTTCTTAGGAACAAATTTTCTTCTACACATTCCTATTTTCAGCTAAAAGTTTCCTGTATCCTAAGTTGGGATAAAACTATATCATTACCTGCCTTTTGAAAATAAAGTTTTATGCAACTGTATATATGTCCAGAACCCAAATCACAAAAGAATCTGGATATTTTTCTTTTAAGCTCACATAGGAAGGTATATACATCAGAATGATTTTAAGTAGTCATTGCAGGAAGTACATGATACCTGCAAAGTAGATGTAAATGTTTCGTTAGCCAGCAGAATTTTCCTATGGAAAGGAAGTTTATTATTAAGAAACAGTTCCATGACTTACACAGTAATTGAACAAAGGAAAAAGAATCTGACTGCATCTGAGCATATAACAAAAAGACAATACAATTAAAACAATTTTCAAAATATAAAGAATAAAATTCCATCTTGTGTATTATAGTACTTAGGTTTTTAACTAATATCTATATTAAAGTATTTTCATTAGCTTGGGTAAAATTACATTGTTAGTGTGTTGTGGATTGAATTAATTTTTTAAAAGCATGATTATATACTCAGGGAAAAATAAATCTTAGTCAAAAACTATAAAAGGTAATCAATAGAGTACATTAAAAATTTATTATTTTTATTTTCTAGAAAGACTATAACAAATTTCTTCCATTTGATATTCATTATTTTCTGTTCTTTTGAGTACTATTAATGACAAGTAGGTGTTCTGATAGAAATTGGGATGAAAAGATTAAGACAAGGTTAGGACTCAGATATATTATATTTTAGTATTTGACATTGCAATATTTTTTTCATTTTTTTCCCAGGCAGTAATTATGGAGCTGTTTCTAAAAATCATATGCACCTAAGGATGGGGTTATTAACTACATGTAAAGAAAATCCTGAGCAATTATTGAAGGTATATGTTCAACCTTTGACAGTTCTTTCTATTCCAGTTAATAATGTAGTTTTCTTTCTTATATAAAAATGATAATTTACTGTTTTTATCTTCATCAATATAAAAGTGAAAGAATGTGATTGTTCTAAACAAATTGGTTTTTGATTTTCAGTATTGTTTGGCATATCATACATACAAAAACCACAGAAAATTCTGTCTTTAAGAAATTAAAATAATTATTTGAGCTTTAATATTTGGTAATTTAATGTTCATATGGATAAAGCAATGAAACTATATTCCCTGATTTTTTTTCTTAAAATTTCTGTGGAAAATAATAAATATATTGTAGTGGTCTTGCTTTTCCTAGGAATGTACTATGTTGAATCTTACAGTTTAAATGCTTTGTATAAACTACATATAGTACTTTTTAAAAATGGAAAAATTGTTCATGTAAAAGTGAAGGAAAGCCTAGACATGTGTTATATTGAAGCCCCGCAAATGAATGTGAATTTTCTCTGCAAACTCACTTACTGGCTGTAGTTTTACCTCTCATTTTACTACTTCTATATAACTTTATTATTCTTTCTTAAGATGCTTGACATCATTTGAAAATTACGTGTATGCCTCTCACTCTTTTTGTAACATTCCAATTTGAAATGCTAATTTTGAATTATCAGTTTACTACTTCATTGCATTAAATATCTTTTATCTTTCCAAGTAGAGCATGATAGAAAATTAGTAATCGAAATTATGACATGCATAATTCACATTAAGTAGAATAATACTTAGTTCTCTATTATCATATGAAATATATTAATGTATTTATATATGAGAAATTATTATGGGTAACAAAGGAAAAGTAGGAAAAATATGTTTAGCAGAAATATTCTGAAATCATTACCAAGCAGATTTACTGAATATTGCAGATTAACATGAAGTATTGATTAAATTTTAGAAAAACATTTGTATGGTATGACATAGTCTATTTACGTGGAGAAAACATTTTTACTCATGAAGAAAATAATTATAAATATGATCTGCATTTGTAGGGAGCTTGAAGTAAGTAAAATTTTCAGTGTGTGTATATCTCTAATATATAAATAATATAATTTTATTGATTAGTATTCACTCCCTTAGGTATTATCAGGAATAGAAAAAGAAGATCTGATGAGAAGCGCATCCTCTTGTGCTAGTTCTGCTTCTCCTTCTGAGCTTGGTCCTCTTGATTTGCCTATGGATGACTATGTTTTCGCAGGTAGAACACTTTGCCCGTTGATAGTGTGATAGTTTTTATATGGTTGATTGTAGTTATTCCGAAAATCTTTTTACCATTTTTGGTTTTGACAATTATGAAAACATTACATTTGAAAATTAATATACCTTTACTATACCTAATTTCATGTTCGTGTAATTTGCTTTCTGCCTTCTAAAATAACTTGATTTAAGTATTTTTTTTTAACATTTTCCTGGTTGAGATTTGTGCAATATAACTAATCCTGGATTTGTTAAATATCTCTTAGCCATATCACTTAACTATTCCTTAAATAAATATACAAAGATAAACATTATACTTTTATTTGAAATTTTCAGGAATATTTTAAGACAAATTTCTTTTTTCATAATTTTATTGAGAAGCAAATAGCAATGAGAGAGTTTCAAATCAAATTGGTGGGACAGTTTCAATAATTAACACATTGCATACGTTCTTCCTAGTGGTTAATTGCTGTACAAGATGCGGACATGATATTCTATTTACAAACACCATTAGAACAAATTTACTTCTTTATGAACTGCCATGTAATTCTTATGTGTATTCAAAAATGCATTTTTTTATGCTATTACTTTTACTTTGCTTTTTTGTTTTCATTTGGTCTGATTTTGAGGAGTTGTTGTTTTCATCATTTTTTATTTGTTTGTTTTGTTTTTGGTTTTTTGCAGTCTTGGGCATTGAACCTAGGACCTGCACATAGTAGGTGGGTTGTCTACCACTGAGTCAAATTTCTAACACCATCATGTTACTTTGATAGTGTGTTAACCATATTTACTCACTTTAAAATTCATTTTCCATTTTAAATTATATCAGGTTTGATAGATTTGATCTTTAAAATAATCCTGTTATTTCTCGTCATGAATGCAGATGATACAGATATAAACTTTGGGTACTTTGAAGTGGAAGAGAGGTGTAGGCAGTCTTATGAAGCTTGGCAAGACGAGCAGAAAGAACTAGAAGACAGAGAACAAGAAACTCTCAAGGTGCAGAGGGATAGAGAAGAAAAGGAATTCCAAGAAGACGATGAAAAGAGAGATTGCTGGATGAAACAATTTGAGGTTGAAAAGAAAATGTTGGAGGAATTTCAAAAGGTAAGATTTCTGTTTTGGTTTTGCTTTTTCATGTATTTTTAAGTCTGTGTGGCTATTTTGAGTATTGGCATTTAAATTATGAAGAAAATTGAGCTGTATGACTTTCAGTTACTCCTGGTAATGAAAGCAAAAAACTAAATTAGCAGTGTTTAATGTGTATTTCTTGATTACTTATTATGAAATTCATTGGCATGTCAGATACTGTTTGAGATCTTAGGAAACCCCCAAATACACTAAGTTTTAAGAATCATCCTAGATAGTCAGAATTTATTAAATACATTTTGCTTTTATTACAAACTTCTAATCATATGAAAGTATGACAGAATGTACTTGATAATTTAAAGTCTTTGCTCTGTGGTTTAGCATATGACACATTTTAAATAAAACATATCTTCCAAGAAACCCAAATGCCCATCCACTGAGGAATAGATAAAAAAAGGTGTGGTATTTTTAAACAACAAATTATTATTCAGCTATAAAAAATAAACTCAAGGCTTTCGTAGTTAAGTGGATGCAACTAGGAGCTATAGTTATAAGTAAAATAAATCAGACTCACATGTGTAAACATCCCTGTAGTGTAAGAACCTGAAAGAGTAAATAAAATCTAAATGGTACAATAGATATAATAAAAGGCAAGGAAACTGCTCCAAGGGAATGAACAATTGGAATGAAGGAAAGAAGAAAAGAGGAAAAAAGAAACACAGGGAGAAAATCATGTATGTATATACACAGGATAGCTAAGATGATTGTACTACTGATTTCTGTTGTTTCTTGAAAGTAGCAGTTAATGCTTAAAAGTTTTATTTTGACCAATTGTACATGCTTACATCTGATAATCAGAGCAAATCCATTGCAGACAGCAGTGTGCAATATAACAATCATTGTTGGATTCATATTCTCTTGGGTTTTTTTTTTGAAATTGCTTATCATTTCTAATGTATCTCCTATTTTTCTACTCTCTTTAAAATAATATATTTTTTAAAAATATCTGGTTGAAGTAGTCAACCAGTTAGAGTGACATTCTGTACCTTGTCCCTAGATAAAGCAAATCCTTGGACCACGAGTTTTGTGTTTGCTTTTATGTCTGCTTTTTGTGCCTGTCTGTCATATTAGCAGTCTAACCACTAATGATTATTAGGAGCCTACTTGTAGGTCATGAAGATCTTAGGATGCTGTTAGAACAGACAGGACAAAATCTTGCATTTTATTACTAAAGCAGGTTTATGTATTCCCGAGAACTTGCTGGGTTTGAATATTCCATATACAGAACATTAGCAATTTGTTAGTTCAGAATGTTCTTATTCACCATGTTAGATACTCTTTAACTCTTGATTCAGATAGAAAAAGCAATTATAATATTGCATAAATAATATTGTCATGCTTTTTTAAAAATAGCAAACTATGAATGTTTAACTCTTTTAGTTACATTTCCTCTCTGTAGACCAGAGCAACATAGTCATTTTCAAAATCTGAAGTTCTAAAAGAAATTACAGAAAAGGGGCAAATATAGTATAAACTAATGAAACAATATGTACATGCCCATGTTGAAATACACCTTTAGTATTCACTGTTAGTGTTTCTTTCAGATTTAGAAAAGAGCTGTTAGTTTGTTTTTTTGCAGGGTTTTTTAATTTTTATTATTTTTTTTTGAGATGGGGTTTTAATATGTAGCCCAGGCTAGCCTCAAATTCAGACAAGCCTCCTGCTTCAGCCTCCCAAGTGCTGAGGTCACAGACATGCACACATCAGCTGTTAGCAAATTTTTTACTTTTGACCATTTAAATTCTCTTTGACTTACAATGGTTTATACTGCCTTGATTCTCCTCTTACTTGTTGAATAATTCCTTCTGCATGTTCACTGGAAACTTTTCTGGCTTTGTTGTACTACCAAGGACCCATCTTTTGTCTATTTTATTATTCCATATACTTTTTATTTGATAATATTATCCAGATTTGATAATTAAGGTTCAAGTCTATATTTATAACAAAAGTAAGTAGACTATTTAACTTTCCAACTGTTAATTCACATTGAGAATTTTATCTCAAATTGAACGTGTGGTCTTCTTTCTCAATTATATTCTTCTTGTGCTATTCTTGATAAACACAACTACCATCATTAGTCCAAACTAATGAACTCAGCACAAATGAGAACCATTTATTACCATCCCCTCTTTTCATTCTTCTGATGTTACATTATCTATTTTCTTACTCATATATCTTACTGCTAATTTAAAGTAGTTTAAGCTGTCTTAGTGTCTAGTTTAGTGAAACTATTTGTCTCAGTCAGCTATACTATACCTCAGTGTATTCCTGAGTTAAAGTTAGAATGCTACAGAGATAGCTGCACATTTGTATTTATTCCAGAGTAGCTCAGCCATGGAAGCAGCGTAGGTCCTTGATATAGTCAGGGCTTCCAAGGGAAGAGATTTAATACAGGACACATAGTTTATAGGACTACTTGATAATGTTCACCCAAAGAGCCAAATGTAAAACAACACAGGAGATCTGTTCACATACTAGAGAACCCAAGAACCCAAACAAGAGCTTGGACCCCATAGCACTGTTGTGCATTAGTCCAGCTGAAGACCTAGAGCCCATGGCAGTGTCCTCTGTGAGTCCAGCTGAAGACCTAGAGCCCATGGCAGTGTCCTCTGTGAGTCCAGCTGGAGACCTAGAGCCCATGGCAGTGTCCTCTATGAGTCCAGCTGGAGACCTAGAGCCCATGGCAGTGTCCTCTATGAGTCCAGCT
>NW_004524580.1:12972550-13000050 GCF_000260255.1 Octodon degus
CCCATGGCAGTGTCCTCTATGAGTCCAGCTGGAGACCTAGAGCCCATGGCAGTGTCCTCTATGAGTCCAGCTGGAGACCTAGAGCCCATGGCAGTTTCCTCTGTGAGTCCAGCTGGAGGCCTAGGGACATAGCAGTGTCTTATGCAAGTCTGTATTAAAGATCTGCACTGGAAGTTGCAAAGGTCAGTGTGGAAGCTAGAAAGTCTTTCCAAGATGGGATGAAGGATCTGTGCCACAAGGCTGAGGGATCTATGCTGGGGCCAGGAAGTGATGCTCAAGGTCAGGCCCAGAGCTCCCCTAAAGAGAAGCACAGCCAACCCCAGTGACAGTGAAGACCCAAGGCCCTCTAATGATGAGAACAGCTGAGTTCATATTGGAAAAGCCAGCATGACAGGCTTCTCCAGGAGAATCAACAGTACACCGTCTTGCCCTCCAGTTCTGCTGTGCTGGTGGCAGCAACCCTTAGGGGGGCCATCCACACCCAGCATCATGCTGGTGCAGTTCATCTTGGTGTTACAAGTTAGCCATCAATCCACCACGGTGCCCCTCAGCAAGTGCACGCTTATCGGAACTAAAGAGTGAAATCAGTAACCTTTAGGAGAGTGAGTGGAACTGGAGAAGGTCATAAAGTCAAATAAGCCAGATTCAGAAAACTCAAAAGTCAACATTTTATTTCATATGTGGAAGCTAAAGCAGATAGAGAGAAAAAGTGAAACAATATGAACTAGAAGGGAGATGATTAGAGAAGAGGGAGAGGGGGAGGGGCAAGGGAAGAGGGAATGAAGAGTGAAAATAAAATGCATGTATGCCAAAATAAAAACTACTTTCCTATATAATGTGCACTAGTAAAATTAAGGCTAGAAAATTATATTTCTTAAAGTGATCCAGTATAGTGCCTCCAGAGAACTATTGAGTGTTTTTTACTGTTATTTCCCTGTTTAACACCCATGAAAAGGTTCTACAACTCACTGAAGTTAATGTACACTGTGCTTTTCCTGGTCCTTTTTTAGCTATCTCACTGGCAATTTGTGACACTTCCCAGCTGCTGTCTTTTTTTTTCAAAATTTTATTGATAAACAGCAATGAGACAGTTTCAAATCAAATCGGTAGTACAGTTTCAATAACTAACACACTGCATATATTCTTCTTAGTGGTTAATTGCTGTACAAGATGCGGACTTGAGATCCTATTTACAAACACCATTAGAACAAATCATTCTATTCAGTAAGAGAATGCAACTATATATCTATCCTAACCACTTTGAATACACAGATACAAAATGGACATTCATCTGTATCCCCTTTTTTGTTAGGTTCCGTTATTTGAATATTATAGGTGTGTAAACTCAGCAAAATATTCTAAAGGAGTCCAGTAGTCCATAATATCCTGACTCTTCCACTTCACTGGCAATGTCAGAAATTGTTGACCTGAGTCCCCCACAGCTCAACATAACGGCATGGTTTTACTTCTTATATTTCGTTTTTATACTTTTCTGCTGGATGGTTAAGACCAAGGTAAAGCAGGACCTATGCAACAAGAGTTTTAGCTTTTGGGTCTGATAAGTTCAGTGAAATCCCCTCAGGATTTATCCTGAAATCCTGTACCTCAGATTGTGGAACCTTTGTCAGTGTCAGCCATGGGGATGAGTCACGGCCATTGCTTGGCCAATGTCCAGCTGCTGTCTTTGCGTGTGTTCTCACACGTGCTACCCTCTCCTCAGAGGGCCCTCACAGATGCCTCTCTTTCTCTCATTTTAATATAATCTTGCAAGTTTCCTCAGAATGAACTGTAATACCTTTCTTAGTTGAACATATTTAGTAAACGTGCAAAATTCCTATCTCACTCCTGAAAATCAAGTTACTTTTTCAAGTACAGAATTCTACATGGACCTTTTCATAATCCTGTGAAATATTTATTCCCATAGTGACTTTTAATATGGTTTTTTTCTTAGGATACACTAATTCTGCTAAAGCAAAGGTAATGGCAAACTTGTTAAGGTATTCCCATATCAAAGAAGAATTCTTGATGAACTGATTTTTGTTTCTTCTGAAAGTAAATGCTAATGAAGACAGTGAGAAAAATGGACTGCACTGAAGGCATTATGCAGAGTAAATTATGTAGCAGGAAATCAATTATAATCTATCTATCTATCTATCTTTCTATCTATTTTCCATTTTATGTATTTGGTACAGGGTCTCACTATGCAGTGTGGATTTGTAGTGATCCTCCTATTTTCAGTCTTTCCATTGCTGGGATTACAAGTGTACACCACCACCATGCCTTGACTTGATAGTGGGCCCCGCATGCCTGAGGGTGGGCCAGTGCAGCATGTGGTGCAGAGATCGAACCCTGGTCTCCGCACCTGCCAAAGCAGGCACTTAGTCCGCTGAGCTATCTCACCATCCCAAAGCAACTATAATTTAAAACCTATCCTATAGCATTATTATTTGCAAGTTTTGTAATGTTTAACAATATTTCTCGCCATCATGTTTTATTGTTTAAAGCAACACATTCAAGTACATGAAATACCTTTTCCAGCATCTTTGTTTCCACAGAATGGGAATCTGTGCCCATTGTTTAGTACTTTAGTTTGATACCAGATTTGAGTTTAAAGTTTTAATCGTGGGGCCAAGAACAGAAAGCTGCTGGCTGGGTTGTCACATTTAATTTTTGTGTGCAAATACATTTTGTGAAAGTTATGTAGGATGAGCATAAAGTTCTGTGATATTTAATGTAGTGTCTGTCATCCTGTGTTCAGCAAGAAGAGGACAAGATGAGCGATGAACTCCGCAAAGAAGAGGAAACGTGGAAGGAGGAACTCCGACGGCACGAGGTACCTGCTCGTGCTCAATAGATGCATCCTTCCTCGCCGTTCAAGGGAAAATTGCTGTGCTTGCCGCGGGCATGTTTAAATAATATTGCCTAACATGTAGAACTTCATTTATTGCAGCATTAAGTTAATCATCAGACATTCTCCTTGAAATGGAATACGCTGAAAATAAGAATTAGCTAGTTCAGTGAGTTACAGAACTGTAATTTTCATTACAAAATTATGCCTCTATAATTTCTTCTAAAACTTAAGGAAAGATGCTAGTATGTACCTTGCATTATGCAAGGCTGCTGTGTTTCTTGGACACAGTTGTGTTAAATAATCCCTTAACTTAAGATGTCACTGATGATGTATTAGTTTTAGTTGTTCTACTCCACAGTTTCTAGGTAAAATTACTTTAGGTTATCACAAATGTAAGTAGATACAGCCACTAGTATCCTGTTGTCCAATTAAATAATATTATCTTTCTTTTTATATTTTCAAAACTTTTCTAAAATGATGGTTTTTCTTCTGTATATATTTAAACTTAAAAATTCATTAGGGATGAGAAGAGACATTTTAATAAGAATAACAAGAAAAAGACTAATAACTCATTCCTGTATGATCCAAATAGAATTCAAATGCTAGATTTAGTGGAAGCACTAAAATACCTATAACTATGATTCATGAACAATAGATAAGCAGGTCATATGAAAAATGAAGTAAAACCTATGAGATATGATGTATATGTTCTATAGTTTAAGTATTTAATATCAAAATTAAAAATTAATGGATAAGTTTTCCCCTTCAGTTCTACTTAAACTTGCCAGTACATGGAACTCTTCCAATAGGCTATGTCTACATGCAGGAACAGAGAGTGAAAAAATAGGAAACAGAGAAAAGAACATAAGAAACATGCATACATGCTGAGCAAAACACAGAATGTGTAGATAACCACCTTGATAGGAGGGAGCATATGGAGCAAAAGCAGTGGGTAAGGAGGCTGTGTCTGCAAAGGTTTGAATTGTTTTACTGAGTGAACCTGAATATTCAAAGATGATTGGTTATCTCCGGGTAATATATATGAAAGTAAAATCATTACTGGGAACTTAGCAATAAATCTCTTGACATGCAAGACACAGGGAAAAAAATTATCTTACCATCCGAAGATAAAGGATCAGAAATTACCTAAAAGGATCAGAAGTAAGACCTAGAGCTGATGGCAACAACAAAATGACAGAAAGCGAAGGTAGTGGGACAGAAGATTACATGTCCCTGGTTTCTTGTTATCTCCGTGGTTGGTGGGTGCTGAGTCTTCCCTGACATTTGGACTCAACACATTTCCCAGAATATATATTAACAGAGATGTGAACAATTTTTGAATTGTTAGGATTCCTCAATCTATGCACAGTTCAGAATGCTTTTATTTTGCTTTCAAAACAGAATGATTAGTTTATTCAGGTATATAATCCAGTTTTATTACTATACACATACATACATACATACATACATACATACATACATACAGTTCGAAGATGTGACTCTATTGTGCATTTATTTTTGCTGATTGTAAATTTGGTACTTTCTTCTTACATTCTTTGGACCTTTAGGATTTTTACTTTTATACATTCAGCTGCACATATTTATTGATATGCTATTATGGGTCAGATATTCTGTAAGAGTTTATAATATAACTGTTAATAAAACAGAAAATATTCCTTACTTTCTTTTGATATTTAAATATTGTTGGAATCTATCTTAATGTGTTTCATGTGTGTTATGTATATGTGAGAGAGCACAGCATAAACTCTTGCCTTATTTTGTTAATTTTGATTTAGAAACTTTCCTATTATTCTCCCTGCAGGTTTTCTCAGTTCTATCTTAGAGTTCTTTGTTCATCTTTCTTTACTTTTGAATGTCTTTTTCATATAGATCATATATTTGTTGGAAATACTTAATATTGAAGTTTTTCTTTAGATAACTAGCCATTCACCCATTATACTTTGATTTTTGAGTGAGTAACATTTTTATTTGAACACCTGCATCTTATTTTCATAAGTTTTTCTTGTCTAAACATTTGTTCTGAACAGTTATTTTCATTTGAGTTTTGTGTAATTTAATAGTTTTTTCTCAGAAATTGGTTCTTCCTTCTACGTACTTGATGTATCATCCTATATCCTTTGTGTTAGTTTCCCTTAAATATTGACTGAAATTTTGTTGCTCTCTTTCCTTTTTTATAGAATTCTAGTGACAATGGTATTTTTTCCTCACTTTCTGTCAACTCATCTCATTTTTCATGTTTCAGCTAACTTGAGAATTGGGAGGGGAAGATTTGTGAGTGGGCTGGTTCTTTATTGCTTTGTGTGCACTCCCAGGCCTTCTTGGTAGGATATGGCAAGATAATTCCACAATTCTAAAATCCACTGCCAACTCAAACTTCTTTATCAGACATCCTATTTTGGGCAGTTAGAATCCATTTCTCTTACATAATTTTTGCCTTGTGTTTTTCTCTCTTTTTTTCCTGTGTCATTCTGATACAGTATACTTTCCATCTTCAAAGAATTCCTTAATTGAAATCTGTGTGACTTAGTATTCTCCTAATGATATTTTAAAGTAGATTGCAAGTTAACAATATGATCTTTAAAAAAATAATAGGGCCAGGGAGATAGCTCAGCGGTCTGTGCACCTGCCTGGCAAGTGCAAGGACCAGGGTTTGATTCCGCTACTGCATGCTGTGCAGGCACTGGAACCCCAGGGGAGCTGTTCCAGCACCATGACCAGGCGTGGTGGTGCACACCTGTAATCCCAGCACTGGGGAGGCTGAGATAGGAGGATCAATACAAGTAACAGCTACATGGTGAGACCCTGTACCAAATACATAAATAAATCTTTTAAAAGAGGTAATACCTTTTAAAATAAATAACTAAGGGCCAGTGAGATAGCTCAGCAGACTAAGCACCTGCTTTGGCAAGCTCAGTGACCAGTGTTTAATCCTTGGTCTCACATACTGTGCCATCCCCACCCCTGAAGTACACTGAGCTGGTAGCTAAGCTTGGACATGGTGGTGCATGCCTGTAATCCCAGCTCTGTGGAGGCTGAAAACAGGAGGATCACTATGAGTCTGAGCTGCATAGTGAGACGCTATAAAATGAAAATGAAAATAAAATAAAATAACTGGTTCCTCTGAGTAAATTTGTAGTAATTTCATTATCACTTCAATTTTAGTATTTGTTTTAATCTATTAGATAAAATTCTGATACCATTATATATTTAGTTTATACTGACTGGTACTTATCTTACTTTATTTTAGGAATTCATTAAAAATTTGCAGCTACAAATGGAAGAAGAAAGAACAAGATTGAAAAACTTACAGGAGAAAGAGGAAATGCATTTGTTAGAACGTCAGCATAATGCAGCTGTAAAAATTCAAGCTCAATACAAAGCATTTGTAACCTACCAGAAATACACCCCGATCATAAGAGAACGAATAGAAGTTAAGAAAAGGAAAGCACAAGAATGGAAAGAAAGGGAAGCAAAAATACAACAAATGGTGGAAGAAAAGCAAAAAAGTTTAGAAGAGGAACAAAGGATAGCAGAAGAGATAGAAAAGAAAAAGCAAGAGGAAAGGAAAAAGAGAGAAAGAGAATATGAAGAAAAGAAGAATATCCTACGGCAAGAAAGAGAAGAACTACTAAACAAAGAAAAATTAAAATTAAGAGAAAATACAACCCAATGGCTAACGATGAGTAGTACATTAAAGAAGGGAGACTATAACGCCAAACATGTAACTAGTAATGATACATCAAAGAATAGGAATGATTCAGTGAAACTGTTCATGGATGAAAACTTAAAGAAACAGGATGTTTCCTTTTGTTTACTTGAGGAATCAAATAAGAGACAAGATATAGAAAGACAGCTTATACTGAAGGAATCAACACAAGCACAGTTAAAATCAAACCACACAATTTTAGCAGAATTAAAAATGGCACAAAAAAGTGAAAGCTTAGGGAAACAAACTTCTGAAAACCCAGTTGAACAAGAAATAAGAGATGAAAACATAAACAAAAACACTAAATTAGAAAGCTTGGACGAGATACTTTCGGTGGAATTAAAAACGGAAGAAAAAAGTGCCAGCCTAGAAAATAAACAAAGTTCTGAGAAATCTATTAAGCGAGAAATAGAAGATGCAAACTTCGACCAAAAAGTGACATTTAAAAATTCAGACTTGAAAGAAAATGTTAATGAACAAGAATTAAAGCTTCAAATGCCAACAGAAGACAGTGTGGACCATGCCATCCATGAGAATATTAGCAAAGAAATTCAAGTAATATTAGAACACAATCAAGAAGCAACTGAGGTAAAAAGTGAAGCACAGAAAAAAATCAAAGATAATCAACTGATAGTGGTACAAAACATAGAAAATGAGATAGTAGAACAGAATGGATCAGTGAATCAAGAGGACAGTGCCTCAGTTATAGCAAAGAAACAAAAAGTACTACCAATAAATTTAGAAAATTCTGAAACTGTACTACAAGAAAAAAGAATTGATTCAAAATCCAAAGAAACTGAAGAAAAGGTGCAAGGAAATGCTCTAAGTAGTGACATTGTAATTTTTAACACTTCTGTTGCTATTGTAAATATAGAAGGCAAAGTAGACAAACAAGACATTTTTGGTAGACCTGCGCCTTGTGGAGACGTGGGTGGTTATGAAGCAGGCCATTCCTTGGTGACCAAAGAAGTAAATTGTCCTAACTATGATCCTAAAGCAATTCCTGAAGAGTGCTGGGAAAATAGGGCTAGACACAAAAGTACCATGGCCTGCTCTGTATCCGAGTCAACACTTTTATCCGCTATTGAGGAAAAGAGACTAGCTTGGATAAAATCATGTAAACCTTGGTTTGAAATTTGCAAGCAAAACCAACAAAAGAAAATTGTTCAAAGAAAGAGACTTGTGAAGTGCCCAGTCAACAGTATGCCCCCTTTGAATGCATTAGAAATTCTTGGTTGTGGCTCTTGGAATAATTTACAGCAGGTATTTCTAATTTTGAAGTACTTTTTTCCATATATATCACTGAACTTATTTAGAATTTTAGTAGAGGGCATCTTTTTTATAGAAGAATTCTATCCCTTAGCCGATAAAGTTATTGATGAAATACTGCTCCATTGAGAGGGGATGTATTTTTAAAATCTCAACACAAATTATTTAGTGCATTGTCTCCCTAAGGACTAGAAAGAGCTCTGGGATATAATCTTGAGGCCTATGCTTAGGGGCCTTGTGAGCATTAGTTATTGAACCTGTGAGACTGGCAGCCCCTGGGAACCTAGGGTTAGAATTGGGTTGTTTTGATTTAGGCTACCACACCACGTAGCGGCTTCTTGGAAAATGAAGCGGATTTGTTTGTGACCACTGCTGTGGAAGAGTAGCTTCTGTAGTAAAAGAAAGACCAGCAGTCCTGTAAAGAATCCCAGTTACCTGCTCCTCTTCTGCACTAAGGTGGCTCGCATGTGTCTTGAAATAGTTCTAGTCAAGTGCTACCAGTTTTCCCCTGTTATGGAGACCACACTTTCAACCAGGATTGAGACGGAAGCTAACAAATGTGTGGAGAAACAGAAAAGCAAATTAAATTGTGCAATATTAGAAGTATTTTATTATTAAAATACCTATATTTATCTAAGTCTTGAAAGTCACATGAATTAAATAACTTTCATATAGTCTTTAATTTTATTTTTTAATTTTTAAAAATTGTTTATTGGTACATTTTAGATATGCATAATGCTATATATGATTATCATACATACTAATAATATGATTATTCATCATAGGGAATTTGTACCTGTACATGATATGCAGTCATAATAATGGACATTACTTTATTCATTTACTCAGCAAATGCTAATTTACCCACTGTGATTGATCAGTACTTACTGACAGACTGAAAGGACAGAAACAGAAATCCCAGTCTTTGCCTTTTTGGAATTTAGATAGATACACATATACCATATTATTGCTTCATAATTAAAAGTAGAATTTCAGGGTATTCTGCATGAAGGTAGTGAAATGTGAAATTTCGAGAGACTTTTGGGACAGGAAAGAACAATCCAAGAAATAAAAACAAGAACATTCCTCTAACCATTTTCTAGTTCCTAAGCTATGTATTTGCTGTATGTATCAGTTCTGTAAAAGTACCCAAAGGGTCTCCATGTGACGCAGGCCTATAATCCCAGCACTTTGGGAGGCTGAGACAGGAGGCTCCCAAGTTTGGATCCTGCCTGGCACTCTAGGGAAACTTTGTCCCAAAATATAATAATGATGATGATGATGATGATTATCATAATAGTCCTGGGGATGTAGTTCAATGACAATGCCCTGGCTTCAATCCCTAGTGACACAAAGAAAAAAACCAAGATTTCCAATTGCCCTCTTATATTTTTCCTTGGGTCATGCTACCAGTAATCTTTTTTTTTTTTTTTTTTAATGTATTTAGTACCGGGTCTATAGGGTCTCACTACACAGATTGGACTAGTGATCCTCCTGTTTTTAGCCTCCCAAAAGCTGGAATTATAGGCTCCCGCCACCATGCCCAGACTCTGTCACCATCTCAGTGTACACCAGGGGCAGGGCCAGCACAGCATACCGGGGGATCAAACCCCAATCCCTGTGCCTGCCTAAGCAGGCACTTCAATCGCTGAGCTATCTGGCTGGTCCCTGTGATCATTGTTTTTGATTTGTACTTTCCCTTAGATGTTGTTTCAGGCTTTCCATATGATTCATCAGCACTTGCTTCATTTATAATAAATTCCCCTGTGAATATTTATTAGAGGTAAGCATGAATGAAAGTTTCATGATTAACAAATACTTGTTGCAAAAATACAACTGAGGTTAGTGAAAGAATAGCACCCTTCCCTTTAACTAAGTTTCCATTCTGTCCAGGAGAAGATCTGGGCAAGTCAAGACACAAGAGCCACTTCCCATTGCTACTTTTTCTCTTGCTCACTCTCTGTTCTTTCCTGGAACTCTTGTTCTCTTATTTAAAGTTTCTTTCTTTTACTTCTTTTTTGTTTAGTTTTTGATACAGGGTCTCACTCTGGTTTAAGCTCGGTTTGAACTCACTGTGTAGCTCACACTGACCTACTAGCAGTGACTCTCCTGCCTCAGCCTTTCCACTGTTGGCATTCCAGGCTTGTGCCACCATGCCTCACTCTTTCTTTCACTTCTTAAAGCAAGGCTCAGCAAGCTAAAGTGAATACAGTTCTCCTGAGGATTTGTTGAAATGCTGATTTTGATCAAATAGGTCTCTTGATTAAGAGGGCACTGTTCAGTATTTTGAGTAGAGTGTCCCACAGTACCCTGTCATTCTCTCTTATGACTCCAAGTAATGATTTCCAATTTATAATTGCTCCTTGAAACAACAATTGTATATTATAAAGATGAAATATGAATCAGTCATATGAATGCTGAAATGTTGTACAATACCATCTTTTGCCTGCAGACAGTACCTAAAATGATTCTTTTTATCAAAACAGACAAACAAGCAAGAAAAGCTTTTTAAAAATGTTTTCACTCATCATTGCCACTGACTCCTTACTTTGATTCTCTATTCTCTTTGCTTCAAATTGTTTTCCTCACCCCGACTGCCCATTCTCGTGGGTTACTCAGCAAACACTGTATTCTGGAAAAGTGAGAAACAGTTTTTCCTTGTAATTAACTTTTGGAAATACAGTATCATATATATGATTGACACTCTTCAGATTAAACTCCAGAGTACTAAGTACAGATTTACTTAAATATACAACAACTTGAGGCATTTGCTACACAATCAACTATCAAAGGTGGTGTGGAGAAATTTATATGATTAAATAGAAAATTCATTCATGATCTTTTATGAAAATATAGCTTAAGGCAGTTCATTTATTTGTGAGAAAGTTAGCCAACATTTGTTGTGTTCTAAATGTAATTTTCCAAGTTGGCCATATATCAGATACAAATAATTACCACTTCTGTGTTAACCTTAATTTTTGGAGTATAAAACAACAAAATGTGTGCTGCAGTTAATGTCATGAATGTATCAATAAATAGTATAAAATTTATTTTAATATGTATTTGGAAAAATCTAAGGTGGTGTAAAGATTATATTGCTTTACCACAAGAATTTTAGAAAAACCTTTTCAATGTAAAGGAAGATTTACTAAGAAACTGATACTCAAAAATAATGCTGCTAACAAGAGTGTTGTAGCAATTATTATTCATGTGGTGTAATGAAGTGAAACTGCATAAATTGCCACATAATAAATAACTAGAATTTAAGTGTGCTTGTATAATTGATTAAAAGCAGTGTGTTATTAAATCATGCAAATATATATCATTATAATGTGGAATAGCATTTGTTACTGTATAGCTGAAATTCATCTTTATGTGTTCAATTCTAAATGATGCTTTCATCTCCTTTTGCAGATCTGGTTTTCCAATTACAGAACTTGGATTTGTTTACACACAGACTAACGAGGCAGTGTCTAGAAGTAATTGCCACACAATAGATTGCCATTTTCTTTCTAAAAAAAAAAAACATTAGAAATAATTTACCCCCAAATTGTTTAAAATTATGAGACATTCCTAAGATAATTATTAAAGTGGAAACTCTTACTTGAAGTTATAAAATATATTATTTTTTCCCCTTAAAGTGAAGTGGATGCTAAATTCCCTCTTTGTGTCTCCATGACCACATGGTCCTCCGAGTCATTTTACTATCCAGGATATCCAAGATACTCAGGCCAGATCGTAAGCAATGATGTGGTGTAATCCTGGAAGGGATGCCAAGAGCACAGAAAACAAAGTGGACAAAAAGTGTTTTACTTTGAACTTGTATTGGCAGTAAATGATTGAGTTGTCTTTCCATGCAGAACAAAAAGAGACCAGAGAGCCTTATTCAAACCGAGTTGCTAATAAACAAGATCTCAACTATAATATTTTCATAGATGATTTTTGAAGATGTTTCACACGGCCAGTGCATCTTACATTTTATTGATGTTTCTCCACTGTCCTTGTGTTCTCAAGGTGACAACCATTACATTTCAAGATCTGCCTGGCTGTAGTCTCTCCACGTTAGCTGAGTGTGTGAATCTTCAGTTTCTCTCGCTTAGACGCTGTGGATTAACGTCTTTGCATGGTTTGAGTAACTGCAAAAACCTTAGATACATTGATGCACAGGTATGTCTTCCATTTACTTTGAACTTACAATAAAATACGGATGTATTTGTGTTTGCACTTGAGAATAGCCTTGAGATAACCATTATTAAATATCCTATAATTCAGGATCTAAAGAAATCAAGAGCCTATGTTTGGGAGAAGAAAAGAGTAGATGAATAACTAAATTCCTTGGTATGTTTAAACAACCACCATCTCCTTTGCTTATAGTTCATGTGGATCATGAACTGAGGCCAGGCCTGGCTGGGTGTTTCTTCTGCTCCATATTAGGGTGATTGAGTCTCTTATGTAACCTCAGTCAAATGGAAGCTAGGTTGAGAAGCTCCAAAATCTCTGTTGGTCCAACATCTCTATTGTTTGTCTGGTGCATGACAGGTATATATGGAGACTGAATTCTCTCCTAGTATTTTGGGCTATTTTTCCAAAATGTGCAGATCTCAAAATTGAGTATTCCAAAGGACAAACTCCAGTATGCAAGTGCTGCTCAAGCATCTCCTTGCATTATGTGAGCTGAGGTTTTTTGGCAAGGTGTGAGTTCATGGGGAAAAGAAATATTAGGACTGTGAAGTTTATTTCCACTGCCAAAGGAACTGCATGTCACAGTCTCCTTTCTGACTTATAATGGATTCACATCTTTCCTACTTGCAAAACACACTCATGTCCCAAAGGCTCTAGGAGTCTCATCATTTATTTATGAAAAAGTTAGCCAACATTGGCTATGTTCCAATTGTCTTTTTCCAAGTTGACTGTATATCGGATACACAGAATTACCATTAATTTTTGGAATGCAAAATAGCAAAATGTGTGCAATTGTTGTCATGAATATATCGATAAAGACTATAAAATTTATTTTACATATGTTTGAGAAAATCAACTTTTGGCATTAGATGCATGCTAGAAGCATAGGTTCCTTTCATCTAAATTAGGTCTAGATAAAGATGAAGCTCTGTGTGAAATCCTTAGATACATAGTTTTCTCAACTCATGTGATCTGCAAAATAACGTGAAAAGTTGTATCCCACGCCTCTGCCATCTCTTGGTGATTTACTACAATAGTTGTTGCCATTCAAAACTGGAGAAGCAAGAATGAAATGATAATCACTCTTGTTCACTTAAGTTGTTCTGTGTATATTGCTGCATTGTCCTCTGTATTATTTATTATTTTTTAAAGAGAATACAAAATAGTTTTAAAAAATTAGAAATGATACAGAATTTTAGTAAACAAAATTATAGGAGCTCAACAATGGCTGTTATATTCCATAATGCCCTCTGTATTTTTCATTTTCAAAATACGTTATTAAATACATTTAGAAATTCTTTATTTGCTTACTTAATATTTTAATCCAGATAGTGTATAGTTTGCATGATTATTTTAGAGGTTAGATATTCATATTTTCATTTGGAGATCATATCTTACTTCCTCATTTTGCAAATGTTAAATATGTCATTAATAAGCCATTGAAATAAAATTTATTGCATCTGTTCTTTAGGAAAACCATATTGAGACTATCAATTGTGAACAATTGGAAAATCTCTCTGTAGTTCTTCTTAATAAAAATCAACTGACTTCTTTTCATGGTTTGGATGGCTGCACTAATATCCAAAATCTTGAACTTTCACATAATAAAATCACTCGACTTGGTAAGAAAAATGAATTTTAATATTTAACTATTTATTTATCATGATTATATTTTGTATCATTTGATCCTTTTAAAGAATAGACCAGCATCACTAATGTGCAAAGACCATATTAAATTTATTCAATCCTATTTCATCCAGATTAAAAAAAATAATTTTTAATGTATTTAAAAGGGTTACATCCCATATCTGGCAAGTGAAGAGTTGTTACCAGCACATTCTTTCCTCCTGTATCTAGAGGAACAATCCCCTGGTGAGACTCAATTAGATGCCATGATTTCAAAGATGCTGTGCTTCCCACACTTCTCCGCAATTTTTCCTAGTAAATATTTCCTAGTAAAATGTTTCGGCTCTACTCTCTTGGGTTCCTATGTCACTTGGACCAATCTTTCCCCCTTAAGATACAGATAATAACAGCACATGACAAAATTCATTAAGTAGAATATCCCAAGCGTCTTGGTGCCTGCCTCACCATGTCTTCATCTTCCTTGAGACCTTCTAACCCAAAGAATTCAGCAATGAAAATGACTTGTGAATTGAATTTTAATCCTTCTGTTTCCTAGAAATATTCTTGCCACTTCTGGCAAGGATTTTACTTCATCACTTGTCACTTGCCTTGGGTCAGTGTTTCTCCCATTTTTCTGTGCCTTTCCTCTTCTCTTTGCCTTATCTCTCTTATCCTTTGTCTTCAGGTTTTGTGAAAAGTTCCACTCCCAGTGTCACCCCCGCCTGTCTCTGATCTTTTTTACTTCAACTTCCTTCTAATTGTTTCCACTTTAATGATTCTCAAATGAAAGATTCATTGTATTACTTCCTGGCTGGCTCAAAATCTAGGCCTTGGAATTCTCGTAATTGTAGCAATGCTCCTAGTGGTTTTTTTTTTTGCCATGCTATGGACTTACCGTCCTGTCCTGTCACTGAAATTGTTCCATTAAACCCTTATCCCTCATAAATGGAAGGCAGCTCTAAAGTCCTCGTTAAATTTGAATTTGGCCACTTTAGGGAGAATTCTTCCTAAGTAGTTGTTTCTACTTTGTATTAGTCACCACTAGTGGACATAGAGTGTTTACTTTTATTGATGCTCTGATAGGATATTGGGTGTAGCTGGTGAGCATAGGAACCTTTCTTTATGAAGTTTTTCATCGACCTTTCATCTAATACTTTCATACATGGACCCAGCATCAGTTAATTCACTAGAAGACATGGAAAATGAATTTTCTGATTTTATTGTGTCCACCAGGTCTTGTCAGGGATTCTGTGATTAATTAGAACTATTTGATTACCTTGAAATATTTTGTAGAGGAAACGTAAGGATGAGGGCTTATTTTTGCACTGATAAATTTTGAAATAAAGTCTTAATGGCTCTTTTTCCCAAATATGTATGGGTCTTTACTTTGTTTCTCTGTTTTGTTTTGTTTTTTTTTAAATCTTTGTTTTTTAATCTGTTCTCCCTTGTTTGTGTGTGTTATTATGAACTCACATTTTTATGCTTCAAAAATATTTTAGTCAGTTTGGTTACTATTGTTTTGATACAGTTTATATAAATTTGAATTGCAGATACCATATACTAATATATAATTCAAATTAACTTCTTAAAATTTACATTTGTATTCATTTTCTTATTATCCATAGTGTATGTTAAGAATAACATAATCAGCTGGGCATGGTAGTGCATGCTGTAGTCCCAGCACTTGGGAGGTTGAGGCAGGAGGCTTAGCATAGGTTCAAGACCAACCTGGGATACATAGTCAGTTCAAGGTCAGCCTGCACTACAAAGCAAAACCCTGTCTCTTTCAACAAACAAAACAAAACAAAACACAAAACCACTTGTGTTTTATCCATGAAATAGCTTCATAATATCAGTGCTAATACTACTGATATATATTATATATTTATATATATCACATAATATATATTTATATATTCCTTTTTCGGACAGGGTGTACGGGGTGTACAGGGTTATCACTGCGTAGATCGGATTCGTAGTGATCCTCCTGTTTACAGTCTCCTGAGTGCTGGGATTACAGGTGCGCACCACCACACCCAGTCTCAATGGCTGTCTCAGCGTGTCCCCAGGGGCGGGGCCAACACAGCAGGCCTGCTTGCAGATGTTTTAATCCACTGAGCTATTTGGCCGGCCCCCTAATGTTTTACAGACAATAAAACTTACTAAGTTCAATAAAAATCAGCCCATAAGAGGAAGGAGCACATTTGCCAAGGTTTCAGTACCTGGTTGCGTGAGCTTTTGACTTGGACCAGTCATCAAGTGGAAACAGCACAGAGGAAGGGTGTGGGGGAAGCTGCTCTCAGCATGGCAGCCGGGAAGCAGAGAGAAATACAGAGCAGGTGTCAGGGAGCATGCATTCCTCCCAGGGGTACTTCCTTCCCCTACAAGGCCTCATCTCATAATGTTTCCACCCCTTGTAGCTCCACTGGATTATGAACCCCACACAGGATAAATTCATTGATGGTTTTAGCGCCCAATAAGCCAAGCCATCTTCTACGAAGCCCCACTCTGAATTCTGTGGCACATGTGCTTTGACAGGGCATTTGCAAGCCAAACCATATATGTATTTTCCCAAAGCAAACTTTTGTTTTGCAAACATTAGCAAAGGCACAACTTAAAAAATGTAATTTTTACATGAGGGATAGAATACAATATTTATACATACAGATCTGATTTATTTCACTTATGAGTATGGTCTTTAGTTGCATGCATTTACCAGTGAAATCTTCAAGTTTATCTTTCTTTATAGCTGACTAAAACTCCATTGTATGAAAATACTACATCATTTTTTGAACATTCCCCAAGTGAAGGGGAATTGGGGGAATTCCAAAAATTAACCGGGAAGAAATAAGCCGCCAAAAAAGGAAAAAAAAAACAAAAACCAAAAAAAAAAACGGGAAAAGGAAAAAAAACGCCCAAAAAGAAAAAAACGGGAAGGAAAAAAAGAAAAGAGAAAGAAAAAAGGGGAAAATGTGTATGTATATATACACCAGATAGCTAAGATAATTGTATTACTACTTTCTATTGTTTAATTGAAAGGTACAGTTAGTGTTTACATTTTTTGATCAATTTTGAATACCTATATCTGGTAATCTGAGCAACTACTTTGAAGATAAGAATATTCAATATAAAAATTATTATTGATTTCCTATCTTATTTTGAAATTCTGTACTGTCCTTATTTTTTAAAAAAATTTATTCTCCTTAGAATAAAAAAGGAAACATAGATTTTTAAATATTCTTTTGTTCATTCATGTATTTTCCTGTGCTGTAGAACATTCCCCTACAACTTATCCTAAATGTAAATACTGATTTAAAATTCTACTGTAAAATAAACATGACAATTAATTTTGTTGCTGAGATGATGGCAAACGGACACTATGTTCTGAGTTTGTTTGGTACTGGGGGTCAAACTCAGAACCTTGCACTTGGCAAGCAGGCGCTTTTGCCACTGAGCTGTCTTCCTAGTCCCTTACTGTGTGTTCTTATGCTGGAACACATTAAAGCCAACTTGGAGGGAAGAAATTTTAAAAACGCTATATATTAAAAAAACTGCATGATTTCCCATCTTCATTGCCAACAGTACTATATGGGAATTTATATAAGTACTAGGTTTCCTGAGATAGAATATCTACAAGATTTATGTGAAAACTGCCCTAATAGTAATCGAGGTGCTCGAGGCTTCTCTGTCATTATGGAGCAGACCAAGTAAAAGGCTTCTTTGCTGTCTGTTGGTTATAATGAAGACACTATTTATGGAGTGTGAGACGAGTACGTATGGGAGAGATTTTCTGAAGAGCAGTAGGAGTCTGGTTTCCATCCTTGGAAACTGCTTGTAGGTTCTGGTGGGACTAAGCGAAAGGCACAGAGATTTTTTTTCTTTCAGTGATATATTGATGCTCAGAACTTTCATGAAGGGGCAGCAAGATGGATTTGTGTTTATAAGTTAATGTGCTTCTTTCCCAAGGTAAAATAATTCTTAAGGAGTTGAAATAAAGTTGGAAGCAGCACGAGAATATTTCATGTTATTTTAAATTTAGCGTGTTCCTCGTCTTTGCTCAACTATTCTCACTGCATTTAATATTCAGTGTTAGCTGTAATCTTTTCATTAGAAAATATTAACTGATATTTTTATTTCATTCTTGTATTGCATTTAATAGTGAATGAGAATAATGACTTAGTAGGTTGAGGACAACTACTGAAGTCAGAATATGAAATAAAGTATAATTGTAGATGGTAGAGACACTGAAATATCTGTAGTAAACTTCAAATTATATATATATATATATATGTATATATATGTATATCTTTAGAACCTTTTAATAACATAGCTTGTTTTAATTCTATAAATTAAAAGTTTTAAAGTTAATAGCTTTTTGTTATTACTAGCTTTAATAAACACATGCTATAGTTCTGCAGACATTTTTAATTCTTTTTAGTTTTAATTTAAATATTAATTAAAAAATTATCTCAACACAGAAACTGTAAGAGACCTACATGTTGAAGTATAGATTATTTTCCAGTCAATTAAGTTAAGATACAATAGTATATAGTATTTTTAGGCAAATTGTTATACAGGACACTGTTATGTGTCTGATTTATTTAATGTATTTGGTGCAGGGTCTCACTATGCAGCTCGGGCTCATAGTGATCCTCCTGTTATCAGCCTCCCCAGTGCTGGGATCAAGGTATGCACTGCCGTGCTTGGACTTGATGGCTGGCTCTGCACGCCTGGGGACTGGGCTGGCGCAGCATATGGTGCTGGGGATTGAGCCCCAGTCCCTGCACTTGCCTAAGCAGATGCTTAGTTCACTGAGCTATCTCACCAGCCCTTGTTGTGTCTGTTTTTTTTTTTTTTTTAATTCTTTTAGTGAGTTTAGGGTAGGGTATACAGGGTGTACAGGATCTCACTACATAGATCAGGCTCGAAGTGATTCTCCTGTTTTCTGCTTCCCAAGTGCTGGGATTACAGGCGCGTGCCACCACACCCAGTCTCAGTCACCACATTAGCGCACCCCGGGGGCAGGGCAAGCATGGCAGGCTGGGGATCGAACCCTTGGCCCCTGCATCTGCCTAAGTAGGAGCTTTAATCTCTTAAGTTATCTGGCTAGCACTGTTTCTGTTTTAGAAGCAAGTTTTTTATTAAAGAATATCTGATGCAGTGTACAGTTATTTGTGTATATTTTGCACACATTAGTATATAAAATCTCAAACTCACTTTAGAATGATGGTTTAAGGATGGATTTATGTTAATCAGACAAGAAACTTTCTTACAGTTTTTATTAATTTAAATTTGGACCTGTGTGATTTGGCTTACTTTGGGTGAATTGCAGCTTAAGATTTGTTGTGATAATATTATCGCATTGAACTCTTCGTGTACCTGAAATTGCCCATAAGTTAAGGGAAAATTAGTAGAACTGTTATTTTATATGTGAAATACGGATTTTTTAAATGTATTTATGTATTTATTTATTTTTTGTGGAACTGGGGATTGAACTCAGACCCTTGCGCTTGCCAGGCAAAGTGCTTATTCTATTGAGATATCTCAAAAAATGGATCGTGGTTTTTGACACACAGTCTCACTATGTTTTCCCAGCTGCTCTTGGATGTGAGATCTACCTGCCTCAGCTTCCTGAGTAGCTGAGTTTGAAATGAACTCACCTTACATGAGTTAAAATTATTAAGTTTTGCTAAAAGAATATCCAAATCAAATGAGAAATAAATAACTGATAATCTAGTTTTCTTCATTTCTCTCATTTTCATATTGGATTATATTGACTTTGTAGCAGAAACATTGAGAAAGAATAGTTTTGAAACACTTCCATGTCGTATGGAGAAATTGCTATATGAATTTTAAGTAGAGAAAAAAATTAACTGAATATAGTAATAGGTAATTTTTAGCACATGATTTGAGAATGCTGATTATATTTCGTGCTGTTTCATCTCCCAGTTTATATTGCTTTCTAGAAAAGTGCCCCTGTTGTACACACAGAAGATACTGAAGTGCTGTTTTCATCTCAGCTTGGTTACTGTCGTGGCTCATAGACAACAGACGCCTGATTAGAATTTTTTTCCAAGTGATATGTGTGAATCATGGGCTGAAAAAAAAAAAAAGTGAAACACAGCTATAGACAACCGTGCTTGTAGAAATCTGTTTTTGCTGGTTTTTACTATTGTATAGTCAGTGAATTTTAAGAGTCCACTAGGTGGTGCTAACTTACCTTTTGAAAGGAACACATGGGGATTTTATTTTTTTTTTAATTTTTAATTTTTTTTGCGGGGGGGCTGGGCGGAACCGGGGATTGAACTCAGGCCCTTGCACTTGCCAGGGAAGCACTTATTCCACTGAGCCATCTCCCCGGCCCCACATGGGGATTTCATAGATTGACCAGTGGAGGTTCCCTCATTTACAGTGAAGAGGCAGACCCAGATAGTTTCATCTAACTCATGGCAGAGAGTGGCTAGAGTCCAAGTTTCCTGATTCCTGTTTTATTGTTCATGTTTCTGTACTGCATGTATAATCCCAAAGGACTTTTGCACTGAAATTAAAAGTCTTAAATGCAACTCAGCATGTCTGTATGTGCAGAAGAAAAACTGGAGGATGGAGCAATAGATGAGTAGCTAAAGGAGGTGGAGCACCAAGCACATTCAGTGGAAGCCTCTGCTGTGGTTTAACATTTTAGTTTTACTGTTCTTTATAGGATTTTCTTCCATGTGGCAGAAATGTTTTATTAGACAGCTAGCTGAATTTTTTTGGGAGGAATTCTGTAAAATAGGTATTTATGGTAAGTATATTCAAATACTAATTTTGCTGTGGGCTATGATCCACTTGGCTGGTGTTTGAGTTTGTAGAACATAAGAAATTTTAAGAATTTTGTAAAGCATTTGTTCAATAAACACAAGAATGCTCAAGCAAAGCTTCATCCTTATTATTATTGTACTTAACACTTTAGAAAGAACTTTTGAATATTTTCTGGCTATTGTTTTCCTTTGGATAGGGAAGTGGAGGAGATAGCATGTGTTTTCTTAGAGGTGTAGAAGATGTAACAGTGTACTACAGTGTACTACAGGAAAGCCTGCTGTAAGTTTATGTTGCCTCATTCTCATACTTCATTTGATAATAGAGAATATGGAAAATTAAAAGGTAGGGACCCTTAACTTTCTTCCTATCTTGGTCCCCTCCTTTGATTCAAAAGTATCACATCAAATAACTGTTTAATTAATCATGCATAAAGCTTTTGAATGAATATTAATGTATTACCCCTCCTTTACTTATAGCTTAACTATCTTTCTCTGAGTCCATTCTTGTTCCCCACAAATTTGCAGTTTTTTAAATTCTTTGTATTATTGTAAGTTATTTTACGATTTACATAAAACTACCTGAAACAGTTCCATAACCTTCTTTAAAATGCTTTTGAATATTATTTTTAATCCTCTTAGTTACTCCACAATTAAGAAACTAAGAAATATAGAAATCATCTAACATGCTTACATCCACAGAGTGGGTTTTTTTTAAACATATAACGGAAAAACTCCAGGGTTTACTTCTCATTATGCCATACTGCCTGGTGGTACAGTTTAATATTGATCATGTTAGAATAGTCATGGGGAATTGGTAAATGAATCGCTTGCATGATAATTGCAGATGAATCCCTTTATGTTTAAAATAACAAGGCATCACAGTTATTACAGTTATAAATACCTGTATTTTCTAAATGAAGTGATAAAGTGAAGTGGGATACATTGTTTGTTTGTTTATTTATTTATTTGGTACAGGGTCTTACTACACAGCTCAGACTTGTGGTGATTCTTCTCTCTCAGCCTCCCCAATGCTGGGATTACAGGCGTGCTCCACCACACCTGGTTTCGGTGGCTGGCTTGGCATGGGGCCGGCACAGCATGTGGTGTTGGGGATCAAATCCAAGTCCTCGCTCTTGCCAGGCAGGTGGTTAGGTCGCCAAGCTCTCTCTCCCTGGCCCCTGTTCACATGGCTTTAAGTGTCTGACTTAACATGAGCCAACTGGATTCTCCAGTGCTTCTCCTCATTCAATTTGCTATAGTGTCTCACTTCAGGTAGCCTCTGGAAATCCTACTGTATTCCTGTACAAGGTCCAAGAAAGGCAATTAATATCTGATAATTTTGTGAAAGTAGTTTTATCCTGTGTTATGGTTTGTATCTAGATACCTGCCCTCAGGGCCTCCCTTCCCCAAAACCTCATACAGCAGTCCATAGGTCAGGCTTTTTCAGAAGTGACTGGATGTAGAATGGGCTATGCAGAACTAATTTGCAGTGCAGCACAGGGATCAGGGGCCCTAGGATTAAGGGCAAGAGTGTCGGCCTTGTCGATTTATTCCCTTCTGCTTTTCACGAACTGTTTCTCCTCTGAGATGACTCCTCTATGCTGTCCTGCTGTGGAGCCCACCAGTTATGGACGGAAATCTCCACCAACTCTGAGCTTTAACTCTGGGTGGCAGTTATTTTGTCTCAACCACAAGAGAAAAATAATAACAGAATTTAATAATGGAAGTTGGATTGTTGATGTGACTGTACCTGACCATGTGGCTTAGGAGCTGACTTGTGGGAAGAATTCGGAAAGGTTAGAGAATGCTGTCTGAAGTTGCAGAATTAGGACACCTTAGGCTGGATTTGATGGGAGATGCTGGGCAGGGCTCACGAGACCAGAACTCTGACAGAAATGATGCTGTTAAAGACCAGGCTTGGGAGGTTTCTGCTGGCAAGAAAGAACTGCGTTGGTTGTTGGATTGCAGATGATGTGTGCTATGGCTTGGCAGAAAGTTTATTTGTATGTGCTCATGTCCAGAGACTTTGATTAAGACTAATCTTAAGTGTGGTGTACTAATTAATCTTGCAGAAGAAATTTCAAAGCAGTGTAATGTTGAGGCAGTGGCATAGCTATACTTGGAGACTTTTAGTCAGATTTAAGTTGAGAATCAAGACTCCAGAGCCCAGCAGAATGATTTAAAGCATTGTGATTTTGGCCAGAAAGGAAGTTCCAGTAAAACTCTGGACTGCAGAGATAGGGCAGAGGAGATCTGCACTGCTGAGAAGAAATAGGAAAATAGAAAAGATGACCCGAAGGCGTCATAAGAACCAGCAAGAGTCCACTCCTTGCAGCCTCAAAATTGCAAAAGTGAAAGACTTTGTCTTGAGAGAGAACCTCAGAGCACCAGGAAAGCCAGTGGCCCAGGAAAGTTGTTCCTTGGGATTTGTTCATAGGCACTGGACCCTACAACAAAAGAAGAATAAGCCTAGCAACTGCTCCAGCTGGCAGCAGACCCTGGCATGCATGTGGCACTGGTTTTAGGTGTATGCAGAATAGAAAAGTTGTGCAGTCAGGAATTCTTTTACCCAAATTTCAGAAGGAGGCTGAGAAGCAAGACAGTGTGTCCCTGAGAGGGCTGTGCATAGAGCTGTGAGGGTGAAGCTGAAGATGTGGTGGAGACCGCAGCAGTTTGGAGAAGTCGAGAACATGCATTATCTGAGGAAAACTGCAAGAGGGAGCAGAGAAGGCCCAAGAGAGAAGCTATAGGAGGTAAAACCACCAGAAGTAGCCTGGGGGCAGAGCCACTAGAGTCCTTTGGAGCTCACAACTTGCCACAGATTGTAGGAGATGTTTGAAGTGGAACTGTGGGGTTTAAAATTTATGCAGCTGGATTGTGGACTTGCTTTAGTCCCATTCCTTTATGTACCCCTGTTTGTAATTTTTGGAATGAAACTGTTTATCTTGTGTCACTGACTATTGGAAGTGTTTAACTTTGTTATCCTTTGTACAGGGAATTGCAGCTAAGAGTTCACCTCAAATGTCAGAGATTTTGGATGTGGACTTTTCAGTAATGCTGAAACTGTTAGGACTTTGGTAACCATTAAAGATGGATTAAATGCCTTTGGTATTAAGAAATGTGCATGAATTGGTGTGAAGTAGAGGTGGAATATTATCGCTTATGTGTAGGTGTACCTCCCAAGCCTCATATGGTCCTAGATGGGGCTTTTTCCAAGGTGGATGTGACGCTAGGAGCAAGGGCACTAGGATCAAGGATGAGAGTGCCCTCTCCCATCCCAAGTAGCCTGGAAAGGAGATGAGGGACAGAAAGTGCTGTGGTCCTCTGTGTTGCCTTGTTATCTTCTGCCTGCCACAACACATTTCTCTACTAGATGACTATTTGCTGTACCACCCAGCCATGGAGCCAGCTGATTATGGATTGAAACTTCAATAAACTGAGCCAAATAAACTTTTCCTACTTTAACTTTTGGTGTCAAGTATTTTGTCTCATTAGTGAGATAAAAGTAACCAAGTGCCTTAAGCATCCATTAAGAGTAACTCTTGGGGATCTCAAGCCACTCTCTAAGAACTACAGCAATATATGAAAGTTCTCTTGTTCGTGCACTAGTAATTTTTTGCTTTTTTGATAATCACTATTCTGATGTAGGTAAGATTATATCATCATGGTTTTGATTTTAGTCTCTCTGATGGCTAGTGAAATCAAGCTTAACTTTTTCAGCGTCACAGAGCACCTTCTCCAGGACATGGTTCAGCCTCCTAGGCCTTTCTTTGAAATCTGTGTGGAAACCTCTATCAACTCACAGCTTTCTCTCTCTCTTTCTTTCTTTCTTTTTTTTTTTTTTTTTTGGACCAGGGATTGAACTCAGGTCCTTGCACTTGCCAAGGAAGTGATTATTCTACTGAGCCATCTCTCCGGCCCCCAACAGCTCTTATATTTTGTGTGCCTGAAAATTCAGTACCAAATCGATGACGCCAAGACCTTTGACAAGCTCAAGCAGTAGCCTAGCCCTCAGGGCTATGGTTGCAGAGGTCTCTGAGTTCCTGGATGCCTACACTCTTGGGAAAATACTTTCCTTGGTGGCCCTAATGAACGTGACAGTATTGTTATGTAGACATAAAGTATACTTATTGCTTTTTACTTTGTCTTTTGTCTAGAATGTGCTTTGTGCCCATAGAATATGTATTAGTGTTTATTTTGATGAACTCTGTTCATGAAGATTTTTTGTTTATTATTTTTTAACATACACATGTATACACATGCAAACACATAAACATTTAAGTCAATACAGTATATATCATAGGATATAGCATATACCGTATAATACATAATATATAGTAATGATATGTACATATATTTATATTGAATTAACATTTAGAATGTAATTTTCACTTGTGATTGTATTCTACTTTTGTATGTTTTCTTAGGTTGATACACTTCGAGCTAACTGTTGACTTTTTTTATTGAGAAACAAATAGCAGTGAGGCAGTTTCAAAGCAGATTAGTAGGACAGTTTCAATAATTAATACATTGTATATTGTTGTCTTCATAGCAGTTATTCATAGTACAAGATGCAGACATGATATCCTGTCCAAACACTATTAGTACAAATCTTTCTTCTTATTGAATTAAGGGAAAGTAGCTGTATATCTACCTTATTTTGTATATACTGATACAATATGGTCCTTCATTTATATCCCCCTTTTTGTTTTTTTTCTTTGTCAGAGATGGGTATTCATTGCCATTTAAATATTGTAGATGCATGAATTCAGTAAAATAATCCAATATAGTCCAGTAGTACATAATTGTAGTGTGTTATCCATAGGACTGGCAATGTCAGCAGTTGTTGACTTGAGCCTTTTAGAGCTCAATAACTGTTGTCTTTGAAAGATAGTTTTCTTTAAAAGTTTTTTTTTCTAAAAAAAAAAAGAAAAGTTTTCTTTCTTTGTTGTTTCTATTAGTTCAATCTAATGTTACCATCTGTGGTTATTTTAGGACTCAATCGATTTAGATGTATTATGTGCCTTCCTTCTGGTGACTTGAGGTCTTTATTCAAATTCGAAGTGTAAGTGTAGAGTTTGTCTTCCATCCTATCTGTGATTTCTGTATCTGTGGATTCAAGGATCCTCAGACTGAAGACATTTGCAAACTCATTGTATTTGTGCTGGACAGTTCCTACTTCTCTAGATTATGTAGTTCATTAGCTTTTTTATAACTCTTATTTTTCAAAGTTCGTATAATTTTCTTGACATCCTAGAGTGTACCTCGGTTGATTCATATTTGAGTGAGATCATTACTCTGTTGTGTTTAAGATATATGGTGTTATGGAGATGTTAACAGTTTAGAACAATAAACAGATATCACCCAACATTTTCTGTGCATCAGAAATCTTGGGATGGCTTGGTGAGTGGTCCTGGTACAGATTTCTTTGGAGACTTGCAGTTGAATTCTCGGTCTGGATGGACATCCTCTTATGGCTCAAAGAGGCCAAAAGCTTGACTTTTGAGCTCACTCATTGTGGTTGTGGGTGGACCTCAGTTCTGCACTGTGTTTTAGATGATTTTCTTTAATTATTGTCATTAGACTGCTGTGGTCAGGGCTTGCCAGGAAATACAGGACACTTAATTTATTGGATTATTTTATAACAGTCACCCAAAGAGTCAAGTTCAAAAGAGTCAGGAAATTTGTCCTTACACTGAAGACCCAAAGAATCCTGCTGAGTGCCTGAGTCCCACAGCAGTGTCCTTCAGGAGTCCAGCTAAAGACCTTGAGCCCATGGCAGTTCCTCATGTGAGTCTGTTTCATGGATTTGTGCTGGGTAGACCCAAAGGTCAGTGGTGGAAGCTAGAAAGTTTGTGCCACTGGGATAAAGGATCTGTACTAGCAGACCGAGGGATCTGCACTGGAGCCAGAAATGAATGCTAAAAGTAAAATCCAGAGCTCCTCAAAAAGGTACCACAACTATGCTCAGCTACAATGAGGTCCTGAGATCCTCCGACAGTGAGTACAGCCAAGTTCATACCAGGAAACCCAGCATGACAGGGTCCTCCAGGAGACTGAACAGCGCGCCATTTTTCTCTTGTATGAACCACAGTCATTTGCAGTGATGAGAAGATCCCAATCTCCTTCACTGATGAGAACAACCAAGTTCGTATCAGGAAAGCCAGAGTGACAAGGTCCTGAAGAGAACCAGCAGCCCCTGATGAATTGACACTTCCTAGCAGTACCCCTTCTTCTCTAGTTCTTTCTCTTTGGTTGATAGTAGTGCTCAGATGGGCCTCCTACACCCAGCACCAACTTTGATTCAGTTCAGCTGGGTATTACAAGTTGCCCACTAATTGCCAATCCACCACACTGACTTTTAAATTGCATAGTCAAAACTTGTGTTTTCTAAGTGTACCTCTCTCCTCGCTATTATAGACGGTTCAGTGCTTTAATAAGCAGACCCAGTTTGGTGTTTTAGCTTTCTGAATTTGTTTTAATTCTTCCATTTAAAAATCTAAGATTTGCAGTTTCATTTTTATGTGCAGTGCTCTCCCACTTTTAAAATATGTACAGTGAAGAATAACATGAGGATTTTCAAAGTTTTTTCATAGTTCAAGAACTATTTTTCTTGTTAGTCATGATTAAATACAAAATAGCCATTCTCATCAATATTTGCTATTTTTCTCAAGAATATTACTTAAAAAGGTAAAGAGTTAATTTTAATTTTAAAACTTGTAAAATAGAAATGTGAACAGGTTAAGCCAGGAGATGTAATATGGCTGTCCACCTTTTTTTTTCTCTTCTATAGGATTTATCCTGGTGAATAAGTATGACTCAATCCAGATCTTTCTCTATACAACACAATTATAGATACATAGATTCAGATTCAAGTATTTGTTGATTTAGATTTAGATTTAAATTTAGACTTACTCAATAGCTGAAAAACCTGAATTGGTGTATGTAGATGAACATATCCTGGGCATCTGTCCATGTCAGTACTTCTATATATTGAAGATGAATGCATATTCATGTTAGAGATACCTCATAATCTATTCTTCAT
>NW_004524580.1:13001250-13021991 GCF_000260255.1 Octodon degus
AAAAAATGTTTTCTTTCAGGTGGTTTAGAATCTTTGAAAAATCTTCAGCAGCTAATTGTGGACCACAATCAATTAATTAGTACCAAATGTCTTTGTGATACACCGACCATTATACACTTGGATTGCTCCTATAATAATCTCACTGATGTGGAGGGCATTGAAAATTGTGGATTGCTTCAAGTATTGAAATTACAGGGAAATTATCTAAGTAAGGTAATTGTCTTAAATTAATTTTTCTGGATGAAGGTAACATTTATTGGTATAAATATCAATCACACATTAAAAGGCAATTTTGAATACATCTTTTTACCGATAAGCTGCATTTGATATCTAGTTTATTTTTAATTCTTTTATACTTTTCTCCTAAAATGTTCAATAGTTACAATATTTTATGAATCTAATTATTTAAGGTTAATCTTAATACTGAAATATAATAAATTATAGCATTTTAAATTTACTAAGGTATATAGTTAGCACTAAATTAATCTATGAAGAAACTATAATTTCATTTCTTATGAAATAATTTTTTAAAGTATTTAAAATTATGAAGTGAATTATTAGAATTATGAAGTGAATTATTAGAAATTTTCCTCGTACTAAGATTGTTATAATATTGTACTTGCATGATTTACAGTAGAGCACAATCTCTCCATTGTAAGCTCTGGCGGGTTTTATAATTATAAATTTAGTAAGCTGGCAAAATATACACTAATGAATTGTATTAACATTTAGCTTCCATCCTTGGGAAATCATGTACTACTGAGAGAATTATACTTGGATGATAACAGTATATCAACTATGGAATCATTTTCTTCCTATTGGCTGCCTTTACTACAAAATCTTAGTATCTCTCAGAACAGGTAATATATGTATGTATACACTTTACTAAAAATAAATGCAATTATTAAACAATTATTAAAATAAAGGTGCAGTGTTTATAAAGAAGTAGGAAAATTGAGTGTCTCCAGTAAGTCACTGACAGAACATTAAAAATAGATTCATACCTAAATTATAAAGATACAATATAGAATTTAAAAATTTGAAGGAATGGATTGCTCTGTTTTAGTAAAATTTTCATTTATAATATATTTTTTTCCTTAAAGACACATTTGTAGAACTCTCAAAGGGCAAGTTTGTTTATATTTGTAAAGAATAGTCTGTGGAAAATCCAGGAGGTAGCTAATTTAATTCAGCAGGATGTCTCATTCTCTCAAGTGGTACTTATTAAGTCCTGAAAGAATGATTTTTAATCTGGTCTCAGCTTGCATGCCTTTTTGTAACTGTTACGATGGACTGAAATTTGATTTCCCTAAGGATATAAAATAACACTTAAAAATGTCTTAACATTAAATGAAATGGGTATCTGCCTCAGAAGATTCATTTGAAAACACCAAACATCTGGATCTTTATAGAGAATCACTGTCAAAAACCACAACAGGAGTACAATATGTGCACTTCTCGTGCTTCATAGTTCCTTGAGACCTATTCACTGTAATATGATTAATTTGCTCATCAAAGCACATAGAATAGGGTAAAGCAATCACATTTTTAACAAGAAATTACTTTTTGAGCTATACAATGCTACAAAACAAGTGAATTCAGTAGCTTTATAGTATAATTTCAGTCAGGAATTGTGATACCTCCTGCCTTCCCTTTGTTTCCCAGGATTGCTTTCGATATTCTAGGTCTCTTCTAGTTCCAAATGAAGTTGAGCAAAGTTTTCTCTAGCTGCGTGACATATAAAAATGGTACTTTAATCGGGATTGCATTGAATCCATATAACAATTTTGGTAGTATGGCCATTCTCACAATTTGTCTTAGCTAAATCCTGGAAACAAGCCAGATGCCCATCAGCTGAGGAATGGATAAAGAAGATGTGATGTTTTTACACACTGGAGTATTATTCAGCTATAAAACAGGATAAATTTGAGACTTTTGTTGGTAAATGGATGCAACTAGGGAACATACTCAAGTGAAATAAATCAGACCCGCATGTGCAAACATCGTATCATCTCCTTAGTGTGAGAACCTGAAAGAGTAAATGAAATCTGAAGGGGACAGTATATAATGGAAAAAGAAAATGAACTTATTCAAAAGGAAAGAGTTACTGAGTTGAAAAATGGACAGGAGAGGGAGTGAGGGAAAGAGAAAAATCTATGTGTGTAAACAAGATGGATTGGACAACTGTACTGTGGATTTCTGCTGGTCTGTGGAAAGGAGCAGATAAAGCTTAATCTGTTTTGTCTCCTTTTTCAATTGTTTCTTCTTTTTCTCCTCTTAATTTCTTATATCTATTTTTTCTTCCAATTTTTCATGCATAAATCTGGTAATATGAATAACTGACTGGAAAAAAGTACTATGCATTTAAACAAATACTGTGAAATTCATATTACTTTGTTAAGTGAAATTCTGTATCACTTATAATTTTTCTGTTTGAATACTATTTTGTACTTTTTATAAAATACAATAAAAAGCAAGTGAATATGGACAACCAGATTATTCTATTTTTTTTTACAAAAATACATATAAAACTCTCTCAGTCTCTGCCATAATACTTACCATCATTTGAGCATCTACATGCTAAGTGATTTAAGTTCCACCTGGTAAAGTTTGACAGTTGAATATTGAATCTGTATTCAAAAACCCTTCAAATTGTTCCAATCAAATCTAAAATATGAAAGTTTCTTTTTAAAAAGGTTATTGGTTGGGTTTTAAAGACAGTTCCAGCAGCCAATAGTGTATGAGGGCTTGGAGCCATCCATAACCCTTCTGATATTTTCATAGTGCTCTTCAAGCAAGAAATACAGTTTCAAATGAACATATTGTGCTACGTTTTTGGACATACGCAGTAAATGTGGAAAAAAAATATATATAGATATATATAATCAAGCTACATTAAGGACCAGAAAAATATTTAAGGAGATTAGCATAACTTTCTTTAAAAAATAATGCCTTTAATTTCATTTGATGATTTAAATCATCAAAGAAATATGTTATCTCTAAAAATTACAATTAAAGGGCCGGGGAGATGGCTCAGTGGAATAAGCACTTCCCTGGCAAGTGCAAAGGCCTGAGTTCAATCCCCGGTTCCACAAAAATAAATAAATAAATAAATAAATAAATAAAATAAAAATTACAATTAAGACTAGGTGATAAAGGTCTTTCTCTTACGACCTATACATATCAATACTATATAAAGGTATTTATTAAAGTTGAAGCATGGTTTTATAATTAACAGTGATAATCTGGTTAATTAATCCAAATCAGCCCTATTTATAATTTTTGTTTGCCTAACCTAATGTTTGAATAGTGTCACATTGTTGACCATCTTCAGAGATATAAAAAAGAATGGTATATTTCTTATTCTAAGAGCTCTTCAAAATATAGTACTTAAGTGTTAAGCTTGCCACTAAAATGATCTATGATATAACATATGCCATTTTGAAAATTTAAATAATACTGTTACTAATTTTGAAGAAGATTTTGTTCAGTTTTTAATTTTTTTTCTTTATTTCTGAAGTGAGAAAAGATCTTAGTCCTTAGCAAGAAGATATAATTGGTGGGATGGGCAAGTAGAGCCATTTCCTGGTGCCATATTGTGAATATAATCTTCCACCTTAGGATTTTTTTAAAATGAATACCATTCCCTGTGGAAATGTGTTGTCTTACATCATGATTTTATATGTGTCTGAGTTGTTTCATAATTATATAAGGTTTGATAAAACTCAGAATCAGCACATCTGAGTTCGAAGTTTGAATCTGTTTCTAACCAGGCAACTGATGTCTGTTTCTCATGATCTGAACTTGACCCCCAACACCCACCAAACATGTAGAATGTATAATAATACCTACCTACCCTGCTTTTAATGACAATCCATGCAGAAATATATGTGAGTACATTTTAAGGATCTGAGAATTCTATACATGTGTATATATGGAAATGTGAGTCATTGTGTGTGTGTGTGTGTGTGTGTGTGTGTGTGTGTGTTTGGATCTGTGGTTAGCATGGTTTTTAAATTATATATATTTTTCTTTAAATTTTTTGGTAAATGTTTTCATCACAAGGAAGAAATTATATATCCATATGCTTTTCCTCCCAACAAATGGAATACATATAAAGAATGATATTTAGTATGTATTGTTTGAAATGCTTGTTTCATCCTGACTTCTGTTTTAGATTTTCATTAGGACATGTCACTGTTTTAAGTTTGACTCAGCCAAGTTCCAACTAGAAGGCTCTCCGGCTTCATAAGCTTTTCTACTTCCAGTGAGACTCTAAGTAGGAGCAGAAAGTGGAAGCTATTACCCATTGGCTGCTCATTGTACAAATCTTTTGCTTCTTGTCGTCTTTGAAATTTATATCTTTTTAATGCCCAGGGCTAATGTGACAAGGTCAAATGGTATTAGGTTTTCGCTAATGTCCTTTATCTTTCTGGTTTAAATTTTCTTGAAAAAAAATATACACAGAATGTCAGTAAAAGGAAAAGTTTTAGAGGTTGAAAAAAGAAAAAGGATTCTATGATTAGGTTTCTACTTCATATTATGAATAGTAACAAAGGTGAATTTAGCCATTTAGCTTCTAAGAAAAAGTAACTTCTTAAAGCATAGTTACACAAAAAGATAAAATTTCATTGTATTGCAAAAATATTTAGGCGTAGCAGGTATTTCTTAGGTTGATTTTGCAAAAGGGATTTTAATACTTGTTTTTAATCCTAAAACCTTACTGGTTGCTTTCATAGTCTGTCTTAATAATTTACCACATAACTTATTACTTAGAAATATGAGATACTATATTCTATCAGAGGAAGAATGATAGTATGTCCATAGGACTTAGTCTGCCATTAGCTACTAGTCTTTCAAATTCTTCTCAATAGAAGGGCAAAGATTTGATATTAGAAATATTAATGTTATAACACAAATACAAATTTTCTTCCTAAGAAATAATTATACTTTCCTTTGTAGGATTTAGATTTCTTTCTTTGATAATATCAGAACACGTCATTATCACAATAGGCGATAGAATGAGATCAGTATTTAAATACAATAACTATTTCCACTGCTTTTTAATTTCCTCCCTCATTCCCTCCCATTCTTCTCTTCACCTCTCTTTGTGCATTTGTTCATTCATATGTTCTTTCCTTCCTTCCGTGTCTATGGACACGGCAGTAAATTTTCCTATGATGGAACACACCAATAATGAAGTGTATCAATACATGAAATGACCAGTATTTTTCTCACATTCTCTGTAAGTTATTTGAAATCTCACCCTATTGAAACTTTTTAAGAAGAAAGTATTGTACAGGCTCAATATGAATAATATTAGTACTTAATATTAGTACTTAGGTTTGACATTTAGAACAATTTCCTCCTCGATTCATTATTTGGTCTGATTTTTTATCAGAAGTATCTTCTTTCTGCTAATGCAGAACAGGATAGTGCAAGAAATGGTCCAGGTCACCTGAAGGCTTGATTTTGTGCCAGACCCAAAGAGGCTGTGGGATTCTGTGAGGTTTTCAGTCACTGATAGCCTGTGACTTCTAACCTTAGAATAATAAGTCTTATTGTCCTGGAAAAAAAAAAAAAAAAACAGAACGAAGGATTTCATGCAAATAAAGAGCAATTAACTGTCAGGACAACTGAACAGAGAGGGGAAAGAGAAAAAAGAAAAAAGAGGAAAAGAGAGGAGAAGGGGAGACAGAGGGAGAGGAAGAAGAAGAAGAAGAGGAGGAGGAGAAAGGAAGAGGAGGAGAAAGGGCAAGAGGAGTGTGATTAATGACTGCTCTTTTTTCTTTTGTGGTAGTGATGTTCTTTGAGCTGAGCCATTTCTTGAAGTTCTAGAATTCCAACATTTATAAAGGGGATTAATTTAGAAGATTTGCAGTTTTGGTGAGACTGTATTATGGGAAAAGGGGTTTTGTCTTAGTTAAAGAAACATGAACTGTTCAATTTTAACTTCCAATTGCAGTAGTAATGCGGCATACTACTGCAGAGGTCTTAGTTGCAGATACAAATCGAGCTAACAGCGATCTTCCCTTCATAATTTTATGCCAAGAATATGCATTTTATCAATAACATTTATGCTTCTTGTTTCAATATGAGTTCTTAATGAAAATTGTTAACAGCAAATGATAAAAACTTTTAAAAGAAGAGGAAAGTTCATTTATTACGATTTTAGTATGTAAAATTGATAAGCACATCAACTTTAAATCTTATGACATTTCTGCCAAATTTGAATGTATATTAATTCAAGTTTATTTATTAAAGTATTTTGTGACATTGAGGTCCTTGGACTTACTGTTTGAACATTGTGCATATTTTCACTGTAGACTTAGTATAATTTTGTATGCTTAGTACTTACGTTTTCAATCTAATAAGCAAAGCATTTTTAAAATTAAAAAAAATTATTTTCTCAGTCATCCCACTGAAAAATAAATTCTTACGTTTGTGCCTCAAAAATTTAGGTCAAATTCTTGAGTCAAAGAAAGTCATGCATAATGGACATACTATGTAACTTTGGCTTCATACAAAGAAAGAAAAATTAGTAACCAAAAACCATTTATTTGAACTTCAATAGCAAAAACACATCAAAGTCCATGATGTTTGTGGCTGAAATTGTCAATCTCATGTTAATTTCTCTGTAACATCAGTTAAATTTTCTTATATTAATATTTCTTTGTAACAAAATGAATAGAATTAATAATAGGTTTACTTAGGCTTCTATAATTATGGCATTGTTAATAAGTATTGTTAATAAATGTTATAATTGTGTTATATACAATTATACTCATATATTTTATATAAATTTGCATAGTTATATAACTGTGTCATATAAATATTTTATTATGTAGTCACATAAATATTCAGAATACTCATTTATAATTTTAATAAATTTTATGTTTTTGTTTCCAGTTTGACAAAAATTGTACCACTTTTTCATTTTATTTCTTTGGAAAAACTAGATGTCAGCAACAATTGTCTGTCTGGTAAGTTTAAAATAATATTTAACTTTTAAAACATCGTAGACTTTTGAGTTTCTATTCAAAATATGGTGAGGGACTGTTTTGAATACATGGATTCATGGCATTGACTAACATTAAACCTACACAATAACACACATTGGAATAATATTTGAAGTTATCCTTTGACTTTTAAAATAATATTAACTTTTATGTTTGTGGTAGGACTAAGAAATCATAAAATTAATATTTTAATTTTCAGATACATATATTTTGCCAATGAAAAATGTAGTGTGTTGATATCCAACACATATAGATGGCCATTAAATTTATTAAAGAATTGTGAATTGAATTAACCAATCCCCTTTAACAAAATTTCCTAATTAACTTATAGCAACAACCATAGTCTGGACACAGTCTGAATTTATCTAAGTTAATTTTGTCTTTATACTAATAAGATTGAATAGTATTTTTAGTTTGATATTTTCTCTGCTCAGTATTCATGTGTTATTGTACTGTATTTCTCATTTAAGACTTTTTTTCTTTTCCTTTTTTGTGCTAACTTATAACCCACTCTATGAATGTATCACAGTTTGTTTATCCATTTATCCTTTCCTGTTCATTGATATTTGAATGCTTAATGCTTAGGGCTACTATAATACAAACTTCCTAAGGAAAGTATTATACAAATATTTTTGCAGACATGTATTTTTAGTATTCTTGGGTAAATACCTAATTTTTTGGCTGATAATACAGTAAATATAGGTTTAACTTTAAGGAAAACAGCCAACACTTTTTTCAAAGTAATTGTATTATTTTTGCACAGCCACCAATAATGTATGAGTTCCAATTATTCCACTCTAGAACTTTTCCTGTCATTGGACTAGCATACTGAAACTTTAGTTGGTATTTCTTTAATGAATAAAGATATGGAATTTTTTACAGATATTTATTAGTGATTTTATATATTTTGAAGTATATGATGTAGTGCCCTACAATTTCAGAATTTTAATTATTTGCCTTTTTTATTTTCAGAAATTTTTTTAATTTATTCTGAATGAAAGTTTGTAATTTTTCCCCTAGCTTATTTTACACACAAATTTTATAAACAGCATTTTTAAATTAGATTTTTAAAAATTTTGATGAAATTTAACTTCAATATTGATTTCACAGGTAGAAATAAATATTTCTCCTCTTCAAGAGGAAACATTTTTGTCCTGTTGTCAGAAGACTTTGTACTTTTACTCTTTAGCATTAACTTTCAAATCCACCTTAAATTAATATTTATTTATGATGAAGACTGAGGTTGAATTCATCTCTTTATATGAATACGCAGTTGCTCCAGCAACATTTGTTGGATAAGCTTTTTTATCATTGAATTACTGTGGCATCTTTATCAAAGATTTGCTTTGTATTTGGGTTACTTTGGTTTGTGTTTGCACTAATAGTTTCTCTACTAAAAATAGTTCTATTTTTCCTGTTTCTTCATTATTTCTGATAAATTTTAGCTCTGTGGAACATTGTAGATCATACAGTTTAGCGAGTCTACATATCATCTGCTTTTAAAGGATGTTGAGTTTTATTTTGTCAAGTAGTTAAGTTAGTGCTGAATCATTTTGTCGCTGTCAGGCCTGCCCTTGTCCTTCCTGAAGACAGCCCGTTCCAGTCTCAAGCTCTTCGTGCTCGCTGTTCTCCACTAGTGACCTTCGTATCGCACACATAATGTTTCTGCATTTTAGGTGATTGCTGACCTGTTCCCTTATTGTGACACCTAGCACCTTTCCAAAGATTGGGGCAAATCCTCACACATGTAACCCTGACGCGCACACAGTTATCTCCTTTGCAGGACTTTTATTCTACAAATTCCAACTTCAAGTTGTTGTTTTGTTGTTGTTGTTCTTGTTGTTTGTTTGTTTTTTTCCCCCTGTATTTTAGGGAAAGGTCTACAGGGTGTTCAGAGTCTCATTACTAGACTGGACTCATAGTGATTCTTTTGTTTACAGTCTCCCAAGTGCTGGGGTTATAGGTGCGTGCCACCACGCCCAGTCTCAATTGTCATCCCAGTGCACCCCAGGGGCAGGGCCAGCACAGCAAGCCTGGGGTTCGAACCCCTGGCCCCTGCACCTGCTTGCAGGTGCTTTAATCCACTGAGCTATTTGGCTGGCCCTCAGCTTCAGTTTTAAAATCAGACTTGAAGACAGCTAATGTGTATTTTTTGGTGGTATTGTGGTGGTTTTCTATCGGAAAGCAATTCAAATGCATTAGTCTGCACTGTACTGTAGATTTACCCATTATGTTTCATTTGAAAGTACAATGGGTCTGTGTAATCCTATCTAGGTGTAATTCACTTCTGTCACCTACATTCAGCAGTTTTCTGTCACAGACACACATTGCCTAGCAGCCACAGCTTCAATGAGCTCCAGTTTAGCTTACCTTTTCTGGGGATCCAGGCCGTGGTCGCTTAGCTTCCAGGGAGAGATATCCTGGCAGAAGCGTGTGGTTGAGCAGAGATGCTGAGCTCTTGGTGGTGGTGCAGCAGGAGAACAGGGCCAGACAGCAAAGGATGCGGACAGTCGTAGAGTCCGAGGCCATGTTTCTTTGTCCCCAGATCCTCTTGGTGTGCTCTAGACCCTCCCATGGGGATCCCCAGGAGGATCAGGTTGCTACTGTACCCCAATTGTCATACCACATGTGTTCCCTGTTTATGTTTCTCATCGTCAGATTTTGTCTTTAGGATGTGAAACAGAATATTGTAAATATTTTACATATATTATCCCATGTAATACTGTATCTGTGAATGTGGGTTATAAGGAAGGGGTCCCTGAGTCCACAGATGCTAAATGATAAGACTTTTCTACTACAACATGTGTGTTCTTAACCCAGTCAGCTCCTTTAAAACTCATGTAATGTTCTGCGGAAAAGGTGAGGATAGTGCTTTTCTTTCACTGGTAGCCATTGAATAAAATGATCATTTTACCTTTCTTGTGATGTCTTTCCTAATGTTTTATTTCCTGCATAGATCTTAAAAATGCCCTGAAATGGTTTCACGGATGCTGTTCTCTCCGGGAAGTGTCTCTCATTGGAAACCCACTTCTTCAAGAAGTAAACTGGAGGTAAAGAAATATGCCAGCATTCTATAACCTTCTTTGTTATTGCTACGTAAAGCAAAATTCAGTGACCGCCGTCCTACAGAGAGGAATATTTGTGGAAGTTTTTAAAAAACTACTTCAAAGCTTTTGTTTTAAACTTGTAAAAATACTCAAATTACCTTTAGTCTAAATTAATTTTTATGCATTTATGAAATAATGCAAATATAAAAATATAATTGTGATTCACTCTGTTGAAGAAATGACAAGTTTAGTATGATACTAACTTGGATTTTCCATATATAGGAAAGACATTTGTTGAGAATTACCCTTGGCAAGTTATTAACATCATGCAGCTTGTTAAATTATTTCCTTTCTGACAGTAATTTTCTTCTGTTTTTTTTTAATTTTGATATTTTAATTGCAATATCTTACATATTGTACAGCTTAGGTATTTGTAAGTATAATATATTTTGACTGATATTTACATTAAGTAATATCCGTGTAGGATAATTAACATATTCTTCACCTAAAACATTTCTGAAAGTATAAACTTTTTGTTTCTTAAAAAGTATGTATTATTGGGCCTGCGAGATAGCTCAGCAGTCTAAAGTGCCTGCTTAGTCAAGCTTAGGCAGGCTTGGGGACTGCAGTTCGATCCCAAGCACCACATGCCACACCTGCCCCGCCCTCAGGGTGGGCTAAGTTGACCAAAAAAGTATGTATCATAAGAATATGCAAATTGATGCCTCTGTTTAGAATATTGAAGTACCCAGATGTAAACCATAAAACATACTTTGTAATTTTTAATACTTCTTTTTCTTCTTTGAAAAATAAAGGTTTCCTAGGGAGACCATAGTTACCAATTATTGTATGTTTCTAAAATCACTGGAAGAGGCTATTGGATGTTTAAAACACACAAATTTCATAAATTTTCAAGATTATGGATAAATTTATTACTCTGATTTTCTTACTAGCATTTCTGCAATATTGAGTAGCATTTTTTACAGTTACTATTTTATATTTTGCACATAGTAAGTTTTGTTATTACTTTTGAGAATGAGTATTTTGAAGTCAGTACAATCAAGATACTGAATATTTTTATTACTATTAAAATTACTTAGTCCCCTGAACTTTATGTTCAGTTCTTTTTGTTAGTACTTGGGAGTGTTTCTCTATCCATCGTGTCATTTATGGTGAGAAATTTGATGACATTCTTGTCTTTGTTCTCATCTCTGCATAGTTTTATAATTTTCTTTTTTTTATGTTTTATATGTTTTTTATTTTTTTTTCTTTTCAAAGTTTTATTGATAAACATATAGCAATGAGACAGTTTCAAATCAAATCGAAAGTACAGTTTCAACAAATCCTGAGGGCATTTCACTGACCTTCTCAAACCAAAAAGCTACAACTCTTGTTGCATAGGTTCTGCTTTACCTTGGTCTTAACCATCCAGTAGAAAAGTATGAAGATGAAATATAGGAAGTAAAGCCATGTTGTTATGTTGAGATGTGGGGGACTCACGTCAATATAATTTTCTAATATGATTAGTATGTGGGGATTTGTAGTTTTACTTAGGTTTGTTCTGCTTAGAGTTTACTGTCCTGGCTTTATAAATTAACAGTTTGCATAACATTTGTACTTTTGAACACTATTTTTTACTTCTTTGACTATGTCATCCTATTAAGACATATATTTCAGTAATGTTGAACAACTTGGTAAGATTACAAAGACACTGTTCTATTATTTTACTTGTTAAAATTTTCTTTCTGTTCTTTACTCTGAATAGTTTCTATTGATATGTGTTCAAGTGCTCTGATATTTTCTTTCTGTATACTCAGATATTAATCCTATTAAAAGTAAAAAGTTTAATTTAAATTTCAGGTGTTTCGTTCTCTAGAAATTTTATTCTTTTAACATGTATTACATATTAATTATGTTCTTGATTTTTAAAATATTGAATTTATAGAAAATGCTTTTAACATCTTTCACTCTTATTTCCATCCTGTGTCATTTTTGGTCCTATTTTAGAAGATATTTAAAATCTGAGATTGTATTTCTCTGCTTTTTGTATGCTTACTGAATTTCCACTATATTGTGGACATCACAAATTTCATATTGTTTAGGTTTAATCTGGTTGTTTTCTACCTATTTTGTATTTGTTTGCAACAGCTTCAGACTAGTAGTATTAGTAGTAGGTTTTACTATGGAAACAGTTTTCAGAATATGTTCTCAGATGCTCAGATATGAATCATTTCAACTTGGACTACGGAAACAGTTTCCAGTGTGGTTTCCTCAACTGTGCTGAATTTTCCTTTGTACCAGCTTTTCCTCCTTGCTTTAAATGTTTCCTCTCATACCCTCACATGTGCACTCAGTAGCTCGGTGGCTCACATCCCACAGTGCTGAATTTGTCCATGTCCACTTGAGGATTTTCTAGCACTGGTGATAACTCTAGCTTTTATTCTCTCCTTTTCTGTCCAAGAGCATAAAAAGAGAAGGTTGGGCATAAAAAGACATAGTTCATTATGACTTATTGTTCACTTGACATTTGTACCATGTGGGTACCTCAAGGCAGAGAAGACAGAAATAAAATAACTGAGACAGCATTCGCCAAGGGGCATAATTCAGCAAGATGAGTTTGGCAACACTAACTTACTACGTGCAGAGAAAAGGCAAGCTTTTACTAAAATTCAGGTAGGAAAACCATTTTCAGTATCTTGATTGTATTAAGTCAGAAAGTCTTGTCTGTTTAGGCAGTGAAAGTACAGAATTTGTTAACAGATAGGAATGAATGATTCAGAATCTACTCTTGTGACCCCTGTGCACAGAAATGGTGGGCCATTGGCCTTGACTTGATTTCTAGGCTGTGGATGGCCATGCTGAGAATCGTTCTGACTCTGATGACTTCAGAAGAGTCTAAAACATCTTAGAGAAGAACTGAAAGTTTGCTTTAATATTCATTTACCTAACTTAATCCACCTGTTGAAGAAGCTAAGCATGTCTATAGAAATTTCCTACCCTCTGTTGTCTGAGGCCATTACAACGCTATCTTGTCAGATGGATTGGGTCACTAGATTTGCTAATGGCTGAGCATGTGTTAATTTGTTAAGAAGTCGGGAGACCTTTTATACCAAGTCAAACATCTATGTTATTCAGTACTCCTGGTAATTTGTTTATTATAGGCCAGTTATTATTCTTACCTTACACACCTTTCTTTATTAAAGCTCAATTTCTGCATAAATTGCTAACATTACACTCTCTGTAGGAAAGCCTTAGGTCTTTCCACATGTTATAAAATAGAATATATCAAGCTCCAGTTTACAAATCCCTTTGCTAAGCGCTCCTTAAAATGTTTAGCAAAGGAAAGAAAGGATCTACTATAGCCATTTAAAAAACATGTTCTTAGAACAGCATCATAATCACCTAGAAAACTCAGAAATACAAACCCTGTCCATTTCCACTGCATCAGAACATGGGTATGGTTGCCAGTAACCTATGTTTTAACCATTTTTTAAGTTGATTCTCTTTTATTATTTATTTATTTTAAAGAGAACAGAAAATAGTTAAAAACATTAGAAATGATACAGAATTTCACTAAATAAAATTATGGGAATTCAGCAGTGGTTGTTCTACTGCATATTGTTGTCTTCAAATTGGTTGTTCAGATTAGCAGACATAAGAATGCAAAATTGATCTCATTGATTCTGATGCACACAAAAGTTTTAATGTTTCTGCGTTTGCAAGCATGGTCTTCCTATCCACTACACTATTTTGACTCAAGGTGGTCAAGTAACTTAAATTAATTCATAGTAGTTAAATGGGGATAATAATCTCATTGGAGAATTATGAGACCTTAATGTCATAATGTATGTATTTTTTTGAAAAATTATTAGAAAATGGTAGACAGACAAATACTGATTTTCCCATTATCATGCTCATTAGACTATCTCTGTGGGCTCTGAGACACCAAATATTTAGCAGATTTCTACACTGTAGAGCCAACTGTGCCTTAACCTCTTGGATACTACAAAAGAAAATTTAAGTGAAACTCATAATACACAGACAGTTTTATAATTTTCTTAGGAATATGAAATGCATATACTATAATGACAAACATAACAAATAATAATGATTATAACTGCTAATGTAACATTTGTGCCTAACATTGTTTCCACTCAAACTTTAAATAATGTCCACTGGATACAATCTAGTAACTCTGGTATCTCCACGTAATAATTGCTAAGTCTCAACAATATTAAGTAATCTGACCAAGGTCATATAGCTAACAAGTTGAAGAGGCAGGAGTCAAACCTATGCCATCTGGCTCCATATTCTGCACTTTGAACGTCCATATTTCAGTACCCCCCAAAAAATATATGTGTGTGTGTGTGTGTGTGTGTGTGTATCAGGTGATCTTCAGTAACAGGCATGCTTTAGAAATTTTGACAAGCAGGGGTTAGATCTCAAAAGTTTACTGAGATTTAAAATCCAATCAAAAGCAACAGGCTGGGGGCTGGGGAGATGGCTCAGTGGAATAAGCGCTTCCCTGGCAAGCGCAAGGGCCTGAGTTCAATCCCTGGTTCCTCAAAAAAAAAAAAAAAAAAAAGCAAAAGGCCCCTTTGTTGGCCGGGCTAAGAAAAGAAGGGAATAATCTCAGAGCTGTAGTTAATCTCTACGAGAAGTCCATTCTGCGCACATATGAACTGGGTATACTGGGAAGTGCCCCCTGGGAAGAGCTACTAAAGCAAAAGCTTGCACTTCCCATGTAGTGGAGAGCAGGCCAGTATTCTGTACATATTGCTTCATTTCATAGCAACCCCATGAGCCATGTTCTGTAATTGCCATTCTCATTTTAAAGAGAAAAAAGCTTAAATACCTTGTCGTTTTCCCCTTTATGGTGCATATAAATGACAGCATTGATATTTGGGTTCTGAGGCCTGATATCTAAGCACTGTGCTCTGTTGCATCATATGATGCATTGTGTTATATTTCTCCTACATTATAAAGGGCCTTTTATGCTGGGATAAATGTTAATTTTCTATCCTGTGATTCCTCTATCCTGTGATATCCTGGACAGACACTTGTGTCACGGATTTATGTTTCAGCCCAGAGACCAAACTGCCTAGGTGTATATTTAGATTTTCTATGATGTTATCTGATACTGTGCAGATTCTTTAATTCTTCTATGATGATGGTTATTAGTATCTACCCCATAGAGTACTGTAAACTTCACTTAGAAATCTATGTAGTTTTAGGGCTCAGTGGATTAAAGCGCCTGCTTAGGCAGATGCAGTGGCCAGGGTTCAATCCCCATCCTACACTGCCAGCCCCGCCCCTGGGGTGTGTTTGGACAGCGATTGAGACTGGGTGTGGTGGCGCATACCTGTAATACTAGCTCTTGGGAGGCTGAATACAGGCAGATCACTACAAGTCCAGCCTATGTAGTGACACCCTGTAGACCCTGTACTAAAATGCAAAAAAAGAAAGAAAGAGAAGAAAAGAAATCTATGTAGTTCAAAACAATCGAAATTTATTTCTTATTTATTTTACATCAACTGGGGGTATAACATATAATCTTCACTCAGAAATTTAGACAGCTTCATATTATGGTCCTGTGACTTCATTGTCCTCTTAATAGTTTTTAAGAGGAAGAGACTATAAGAAATACCTAATTTATCTTTGTAACCTCTTTGACCACTGTAAATTTTAAGGGGAAAATGATCACTTAACTCACCTTACACTGACTGTAATGGATGATAATTTGCAAACTAACTCTAAGACATGCCAGGAAGCTGTAAGAAGACTGAAAGACGGGCATGATGGTGCAAGCTTGTAATTCCAGCACTCAGGAGGCCAAGGCAGGAGGATTATTGTGAGTTTGAGACCATTCCAGGCTACAAAGTGAGCTCAAGGCCAGCCTGAGCCTCACAGGGAGACCCTGCCTCAAAAAGAACAAGAAGAAAAACAAAGAAAAAGAAGACTATCAGAAATGTTTTTGTCTTAGTGTGAATGGGATATATGATCACATGAAAACTTCATATATGGCATATACAAAATGTGTTCCTTTTATTTTTAGTAAGCTTCAATCAAGCCATCCATAGTTGTGGGAAAAATAAAATTTATTTTCAGCAGCAAAGTGCTAAGCAATTAGAGAAGTGATGAAATTAAAAGTTATTATTACAGGCAATAGAAAGAACTACAGCTAATAGAAGTAGCACCAGATCATTGCACAAATTTATCTAGTTCAGTCCTTGAAGGACATATTCACAGTAATGCACAATTTTCCAGTTCTTTTATTTTACTGAGATGATGACATTGGGGTATGGAGCTGAATTAGCATGCCATATGTATTCTTTGCTTGATTTCATACATTTTTTTAATGAAAAAAATATCTAAAAGATGATTTTCCTCTGAATTCTAAATGATAGCATTTTCTACAGCTAGAAATGTTAACTATTCTTTATTTTATTAATCCCTGGATTCAACACTTTAATATGACAGAGTCAGTCTTCTGCTGACATGAATAGCATGCCTACATTTGGATCTTTCTAGGGATATAGCCCCAGGGCACAGCCCCTGCCTGGCGAGTGCAAGGTCCTGAGTTCAATTTGGTACAAAAAACAAAAAACAAACAAACAAAAAACCCACATAATTTTGGGTCTATTTTCTCTTAAAATATTTTTTTTTTATTTTAGGTTTCTACCCTTGATACCTTTTTCTTTCTTTCCACTTATACATGCTATTTAATCAACTATCATCCTTTTTATTTATGTTATGTTTAAAAGTATAAATAGCTCACTTCTATACTGATTGTTTTCATAGCATAAGAAAAATTATTTTTAACCATATTTAGTTTACCTATCTCTGTTGTGTGTTCTCACATTAAACTAAGAGCTGTTCAGTTGAGAAATTTATCTACATCCATTAACTCTAACAAATGAAATAATCTAGCATACTTGGTTGTCTCAAAATTTATATTTATCATGGAAGTAAATTTGTCTATCACTTTTTCTGCGGATTGTGTGTCAACGTGGTGCTTTGTATGTAGCTGACATGCAACAATATTTTTCAAGGACCACATCATAGCAATTAATTATTTTACAATGTGTAATAGCATAAATGCATAATTCAATCCACTTAATTGTTCTGTTTATTAAGTTCAGTTAGTGATGTAAAATGTTAACCTCCTAAATTAATAATTGTTATCAGCATCAATTCTCAGTAGTTATTAATATCAAGAATTCTAAAAGTTTGGCCTTCTGATTATATGGCCATAGTGATTATCAAGTTTTCTAGATTTCCTGAGAAACTGAAATCTAAGACTCATTTTTATAGTAAATATCAGCTGTTGGTTCATTTCCAAGTGTAATGTGATAAAAAAATTTCAGCTATTTAAAGCATTCCTGTGCACGTGAAAAGGCCTCCCAAACCCAATACTAGGTGTCACACCCGATGTGTGAAGAGCTATGCCATCCAAAACAAACATCAAGGTCTCAATCTAAGCTTATTAACTCAAGGTCAAGGGCTTTTTACAAAAGTTTAAGCAAGGGTCAAGCCCTATTTCTAGTGTTCTTAGAGTTAAACTTCTTATCCGAAGACAAAAAGTGTGAATTATGTCTAAAAGGTACTGATTTGTAGATGAAAGTATTTATAATGGACGTATCTTCTGGATCATTTTTATAGACCTCTTTATTTTCTTTAGAGCTATGAATAAGGACCAAGTCTATGATGGCAAATGAAAATTGATAGTTTTGGCTGAATCGATTTTCATCAGGGTTGGGCCAGTTTGTATTCCCATCCACACTGTAGACGCCCCCTCCCCAAACTTACTGGTATTCATTTCTTATTATTTGCTTTCTTGCTCATTGCCAATCTATCTGGAGTGAGATGAATCTCGGTGTTGTTTTAATTTCTATAATGGCCATCTATGTTGAATATTTCTTTGTTTTTATTATCCATTTGTGCTTCTTTTGAGAATGGCTTATTCATTTGCTTTGCTTTGTTTGATTGTTTGTTTCGGATAGGTTTTCACTATGCAGTTCTGGCCAGCCTTGAGCTCATTTGTAACCTAGACTGGCCTTGAACTCACAGGAATCCTCCTGCCTCAGTCTCCTGAGTACTGGGATTACAGGTGTGCACCCAGGTCTTTTATTTTGGGATGGTCTAAATTTTCTTTTAGTTCTTTATGTATTCTATTTGGTTAGTGTATTAGTCTCTTGGCTGAGGCGTGGCTGATGAAAGGTTTTTCCTATTCTGTAAGTTATCTCTTTACACTGTTATTTGTTGCCTCTGCTGTTCAGAAGTTTTTTTTTTTTTTTTTAATTTTGTGAGATCTAAAATTGACACTGACAAAGGTTCTACAATCTGAGGTACAGGATCTCAGGATAAATCCTGAGGGATTTCACTGACCTTATCAGACCCAAAAGCTACAACTCTTGCTGCATAGGTCCTGCTTTACCTTGGTCTTAACTATCCAGAAGGAAAGTATAAAAATGAAGTACAAGAAGTAAAGCCATGCTGTTATGTTGAGCTGTAGGGGACACAGGTCAACAATTTCTGACATTGCCAGTGAAGCGGAAGACCCAATACTATTATGGACTACTGGACTCTTTTAGAATATTTTGCTGAGTTAACACACCTATAATATTCAAATAACGGAACTTAACAAAAAAAGGGTATACAGATGAATGTCCATTTTGTATCTGTGTATTCAAAGTGGTTAGGATAGATATATAGTTACATTCTCTTAATGAATAGAGGGATTTGTTCTAATGGTGTTTGTAAATAGGATCTCAAGTCCACATCTTGTACAGCAATTAACCACTAATCAGAATGTATGTAGTGTGTTAATTATTGAAACTGTCCTGCCAATTTGGTTTGAAACTGTCTCATTGCTATTTGTTTCTCAATAAAATTATGGAAAAAAATAAAATTTTGGTTCTTGAGTTCAATCCCCAGTACTGCAAAAAAATAATAAAATAAAATAAAATGTTGATTCTTGGTACTGTTTCTTATACCAGTGGTGTCCTCTTCAAAAACTAGAGATTTTCAAAACACTAAGACTAAGAATTCCACTGGGCCCAGCTATTCCCCTTCTAGACGTTCACAGGAAAGAGTTGACATCATCATATTACAGTGATACATGGATCTCATGTTTATAAGAGTACAACTCAGAATACCTGAAACTTGGAATGGATAATTAGTCAATAAATGAAGGGATAAAGACAGTAGGATATTTGTGCAGAGTGGAGTACTACTCTGCCATAAACATGAATAAACTGGAGTCATTTGTAGGAAAGTGGAAGCACTTTGAGACCATAATATTAAGTAAAATAACTCAGATGCACAGGCTTTCTCTTAGACGAGAAGCCTAAAATGTAAATCATGAGCAAGATGAAAGACAACAGAAAGTATGGAGATAGGTCTTTTTCGAATGGGAAGGAGATCCAAAGATGGAGGGAGAGCAGAGGAAGGAAGGCAAAGGGATGTGAAAGAGTTGAGGCATGTAATGTTGATGTACTCAGTCCCCTCAAGGGGGGTAATCATTATGTGATGCAAGCGTAAGGTGGATATTCAATCATTAAGGTGGATGTTTCCATGAGCTTTACTGAACCCTTTGATACCAACAAAGGGATTAATTACCGACTTTCCCATTTGGCTTCTTTCTTTCATGTCTGGCCAGTGATACCATGGACAATACTGATGTACTAAAATTTTTCTTTTTAATACTTAGTCCACAGACCCAGTTGGGAATCTCCTTTGGGAATTTGTTTCCTTCACTAATGATTAGTAGATTGCTTAAGTGGCAGAATATTCACCAGGAAGTTTTCAGGAAATGAAATATTGCTTTGGCCCTTGACGAGGAGTAACCCAGCTGGAAAAACTAATCTTGAGATCTCGCAGTATTCTTATACTTCATCTTCAGCATTAATCAACCTGTCGCTGCATGTTTTAATATATTCTTCATAAACTCTTAAAAGTCTACATTTGTAATTTAAGTCCAACCTATTTGCTTGCATCTTATACAGATCTGAAGACTGTTCCTTAAAATAATTAAAATTAATAGCAATTCCTGTCAGAATATTAATTGTATAAAATCACTAATTCAAAACATTGTGACAACCCTGAAGATTCAAGCAAATTTTTACAACCAAAGAATTTCAAAATATTCTGATTAAAATAAATGACTCTGAAACTTTTAAAAATGAAGGCATGGTACCATCAAAAGGTTACTAATGTAGAAATCTGGGCCCTATTGACCACATTCACTAGAATTATTCTCCATAGATAAACTTCTGCACTTAGTGACATTTCTGTCAGGACTCATCTCAAAAAGACATGACGTGTTATGCCAGATCCATCATTTGCGTCCCTCGTTGGCCTGATCCCCTGTCAGCAGTCCCCACTTCCGTTCTTCTGCAGCAACAAAGAGCAAACCTAGCATACTGTATTAGCTTTGCATACATTTTCTCTATTATTTTGGGTGTGGGATAAATAAATGCTCATTTAGTTAGAGGAAATGGACTTGTAGTAAAATATGCTTACCAGCCTATAAACCTAATGGGAGAGATTTTCATTTTCCTCTGGGATTATTTTGTTGGAATGTCAAAATTATTTTGTCAAAGTTTCTCTGAACATGTATACAGTCACTAAGTACCATGTTTTTGGAATAGTATTCTGAGAGGATTTTGTATCA
>NW_004524580.1:13022095-13044509 GCF_000260255.1 Octodon degus
ACCAGGGGTTAAACTCAGGCCCTTGCACTTGCCAGGGAAGCGCTTATTCCACTGAGCCATCTCCCCGGCCCCTGCATTTATCAGTTTTTAAATCTCTGTCACATAGCTATTCCAAAACATCAATTTCTCTTATGTCATTTAACATATATTCTGATAGTGTTGAATTGCCAGCTGTGCTACTAGTTTCAGTACGTTTGGAAATTTGAAACAGTTTGCAAATTTTCAAAATGTTGGAGATTTTTACAGTTCAGATTTAAACCTGAGCAATCACTGATTTTAGTAACACATGTAGCAGTTGTGTTTCTTCTGGCTGTATTCAATTTTATTCTTTAAAGCTGAATAAAATAGGTGATATTTAAAAAATACAGATCTCCCAATTAATCAGCGAAGTGTTTGTTATACCCAGAATATGTTTTGAAAAGCACCTCAGGTCCTGCTGATGAAGTAGAGCAAAGACAGTCATTTCAGGAACATCAGCCTGTGCTTCTCCAAATGGGACCCATAGAGTCCTGCTCAGGAAGGACTTCAGTGTTGCTGCTGCTGCACCACCGTTCTGAGTCCACGACCATTTTTTTCTGGGGCAAAATTTTGCAGTTCAGTAGCTCATTATTTTTTTAAAAGCAAAAATGTTCAAACTCTAGGAAGGGGAAAAATGTCTGCCTTTCTAAACTCATAAGTGACAGTAACAAGTAATAGGCTTGCTTGCTTTTCCTTGTAAGATATACTTTCTTGAAAGCCCAGGGCATGCCACGGATGCCTCATTTCCTCAGCCGGCTGGCTCACTCTGGAGACCAAAGCAAGGAACAGAAATTTGCTTGGTGCCCACATAACTGTAACTAACTGCTGCTTCTGTTCCAGGGCTGTTTGCAGAAGAGTTAGATTTGCTCTTCTATAATTTAAGATCTGGAACCTTAAGTAACAATACTACTCCTAGAAGCAGAGTCTCTTTTTCATGTTGAACGTGGTGCCTTATTTTTTATTAACACATCTCAAAAGTAGTATATTTTGTACTAAGATCTTATAATTATAACTCAGTTATTTTGATATTGCACTCACGTCTTCAAAACTTAATTGTGTACTTGGAAAGAGAACATGCTTTAGCATCATTAGTTTTTAGGGGTTTTTTGTTCGCACCAGGGATTGAAATCAGAAAGCACTTACTTCTCTGAGCTAACTCCCCACCTCCACAGCATTAGTAATATAATGTTTTGGTACAGTAGAAGTTGATCTGTCCATTATATTTTGATTATTAACAACTTAAATTTCAGAGGGTAAGTGGCAAGTGCGAGGTCATGATTTCGATTCCTGGTGCAATCAATCAATGAATCAATGAATCAATGAGTCAGTCAATTTATCTCAGTGGGTAGCTGTTCCTTGATTTGATGGGAAGCCAGTGAAGGACTTCGTGCCAAATTCAATGTTTTTTCAGTGGTAGTTACCTCTGGTTATCTTATTCTATCCATGATGTATGACTGCTCGCTTAATATAACATTCTGCTTTTGAATCGTACCTTAAGATGAATACAGTAGAGAACACACCTATCCTGTTTATTTACCTCCTTTTGGATAAGTGTGGTGGTTTATGATTTGACAAACAACAGTAGTATTCAATCCACTAATAAGGTTCAAAATTTATGTACGGTACTCAAATCTTAATTCTCAACTTGTTTCTGAGAAAAGCAGTAAGATGTCGATTTCTTAACATTGTGAAGGATATCATAATTACCTTGAAGAGCAAAACTTCATTGTTTTCCCTCTTTCCTTACTTAAGTATGTGTGAGAGGACAAACATCATTTTATTTTTCTGAGGAAAGAGATGAAGGACATGTTGGGAGGTGACAATTGTCATTCTCAGTAAGGAATTCTGGTGCTCTTTTGGCTTTCCTTAAGAAAGGCATATTCCTGTCTATTTTTCTGTCTGTCTGTCTCTCTCTTTCAATCATCTATTTACTTTTAAGACTATGAAAATTATAATTATACACAAATAATTATGCTTTGTGACTTGGTTGATCCTATCATGTCCTTCAGAAAGAGAAAATACCAAAATTTTATTTTGCAGCTGTATTTGTAGGAATGAATATGTTTGCCAGCCTGTACAGAACAGATAGAAATACAAACTGATGCTCTTTCTCCATTTAAGCCTCACCACGTTAGTAATTATACTTCATCATGCTTTATTTAGTGTTGAGGAACTGTTACTTTTTCTGTGTTTAATTAATAAACTTTAGTTTTCAGCATAGTTAGTGGTGAGCAGCAAATGGGGACTCACGTACATCCCATCTTCACGCATCCACATCCTCCCCCACCGTAAACCGTGTGTGCCACAGAGCTCCTCGTGTGATAGTCCATACATCAACCACATGAGCACGTGATGGTGATGATCATGTTTCCATATGAATAGCTGTCACACATCTGTATTCTTTAGTGCCATGTCTGTTTCAGTCTCTTGATAATGTTTTAAACAACCTGTGCATTTTCTTGTTGCTGACTATTGGTTGTTCTTTGTATACTTTAGAAATCAGCCCTTTATCAGACATGCTTAACAAATATTTTCTCTTAGCCTGTGCCTTCTTTTCTGAATTTTTTGATCTTATGTTTCATAGTAGAAATTTTTAGTATTAGTTAAGTCATCATACCTTAGGTCCTGCATCTGTTTATTTCCTAGTCTAAAAGCTTTATGGTTTTGCATTTTACAATTATGTCCGTGATCCATTTTGAGCTAGTATTTTGTGAAGTATGTAAATTTCCCCTTGAGTTGTGTTTTTCCTGTGGATGCTCAGCTATTTCACCACCATTTGTTGAATAGATCATATTGGCTCCATTTGTAATATCTTTTTCATTTTTTGTAAACTAATCACATGATTATGCTTATGTGAGTCTTTCTGACCTATTTTTATTTAATATACTTAGTACAGGGTCGACAGGATCTCACTATGCAGATCAGACTCATAGTGATTCTCCTGTTTTCAGCCTCCCAAGGGCTAGAATTATAGGTGCATGCCATCACATCCAGTCTCAATCACTTCTCAGAGTGCTCCAGGGGTGAGGCTGGAATAGCATGGATGGAACCCCCGTCCCTGAATCTGCCTAAACAGGTGCTTTAATCTGCTGAGCTACCTGGCCTATTTCTTTTTCTCCTCCCCAACCACATTGTTTTGGTTAATGTAATTCCACACTTAATCTAGAAACTGGGAAGTACTAGTCCTCTGTGTTCCTTTTCTTCAATATTTTGCTAGCTATTCTGTGTGTTTGGGCATAGGCCTATATAAACTTTAGAATTAGTTTGTTAATATCTGCGAAATACCTTACTGAAAATTTGGAGATTGACTTGGTCTACAAGTCAGTTTAGGAAAAACAGACACCTTGACAACACTGAAAGTTCTCTGTGAATCAAGAACTCTCTCTATTTACACAGTCTGTCTTTGGTATCTGTCATCAGAACTTTGTAGTTTTCTTTAAATTTTTCTCAGAAGTCCACTGCATCCCTGTGACTATCAGCACCCTTTTCAAAAGAAATGCACCTTGTTTTTGTGAAAGGTTGCTCAAGTATGTGGTTTTTAAAATTAATTTCATTGAGAAACAAATAATAATGAGACAATTTCAAAACCAATTAGTAGGACAGTTTCAATAAGTAATACATTGCATACTGTTGTCTTTGTAGTAGTTATTCATAGTACAAAATGCAGATATGATATACAGTCCAAACACTATTAGTAAAAAACTTTCTTCTCATTGAATTAAGAGAAAGTAGCTGTATATCTATCCTAACTATTTTGTATATACAGATACCAAAGGGTCCTTCATTTGTATCCCCTTTTTTTGTTTAGTTTTGTCAGAGATGCGTATTCCATTGCCATTTAAATATTGTAGGTGCATGAATTCAGCAAAATAATCCAATGTACTCCAGTAGTCCATAATAGTAGTGGGTTGTCTGTAAGACTGGCAATGTCAGAAGTTGTTGACTTGAGCCTTTCACAGCTCAGCATATTAATATGGCTTTACTTTTTATATTTCATTTTTATACTTTTCTACTGGATGGTTAAGATCAAGATAAAACAAGACCTATAGAACAAGAAATATAACTTTTCTATCTGATAAGATCAGTCAAATCCCTGAGGATTTACCCTGAAACCCTGTACCGCAGTTTGTAGATCCTTTCTCAGTGTCAGCCATGCGGATGAGTCATGGCCAATTCAAGTATGTGTTAGTGGTTGGGTTTGATGAGAAACTCTTGCTGTCGGACCTGCTTGCTTTTACTTCTGGGTTTGTTTTACAATAATTGTCTTTTAAATTGATATAGACTTTTGGTAATATTTCAAAAATTATTATAATTATCAAGAAGCAGGAGAAAATATAATTTTAGATGTTTCAAATCTTGGAAAATTGTATGATCTCTTCCTTTCATAGGCCTAATCTCACTATATTTGATTGAGAAATATAAATTCTTTCCATATTACAGCTTAATTATGCTCAAATTTCAGTCTTTCATCTCCAAGTATTGTATTTTAGGAGAAAATAGCTAAATATATAAGAAAAGCTCTAAAAGTTGTTTTGTACATGGCAGAATGCCCTTAATTGCTACACAAATTTAACTTCATTTTCTCTCAAAATCAATGTTTCTGACATACAGTCAGTGCTTATTTACATGATAGGTATATGGCTGATTTTAAACATAAACTCTTATTATCAAGATTAGTAACTTTTTTTTGTTTCCCAAAGGCATTCTCTACTTAAAATATTACCTGCTCTAAGAATAATCAATGGTGATAAGCTAAGTTCTGACTCAGAAAGCCACATTGAGGAGCACAGCCTTCTAGAGTCAGGATACTTCCTGGTGCTTTGTCAGACCCAGATCCGAGAACTCAAGGTACTATCTGAAAACTGCATCACAACAAAAGGGTAAGATTGTCATCCTCCCCTTACATTTAAAATAAGTAATGTGTGCTGAGGATATAGCTGAGAGCTGGAACACTTGCCGAGCATAGTTTCATATTTGGATCATGACAGTCATTATGTGCTTCTTACAAAAAGTATGTTTTGGGGAATAATCTGCCTTTAAAGAAATCTTCTTGGAAATGTTCTTCAAAATACATTAAATTATGTTTTGAAATAAATTTGATATACATATATAAAATATAGACTACTATATAAAATAAATGACAACATGACAGGTATATATTCATTCTATTGTTCATCAGTCATATATCAACAATACTTGTGGGCAAAAAATTATCTTCAAAAAATTACAGATTAGCATAAATGAAGATTGGGTAAATAAAATGTTTTGGAGGGATAAGGCAAGTTTTGTAATACATAATGCATGTTATGTACAAGATGTCATATTACATGAGTATTATATTTACATTTAAGATGTTATGGGACCGTAACGGAGGGACGCAGTTACCACTTTCATGCATTCAGAGTAAGGCATCTGAGAGGACTCACAGTCGAATTACACTTTAATTCTTTCATTCTGAATACATACTAAATGAAGTAATTGGTTTTTTAAATATTTATATATTGAATTTTTAAACTAGATTTTTAATTTTCATTGCTCTGGACTATGTAAATAAAAAGGAAAACTTATCCTGTTTTCACTTATCATATCTCTCCATTGTAAATGGAAAAATTAATATGTGCTGGATAATATCTAAATTTCATGACTAAATTTTATGCTAGCATCATTGCTACTTATAGTTCCATACATGCTTGTCTTATTGAATTATTTTTCTATTTAAATATTTTAATGTAGTCTATTCATATTAAAAACAAATCTCAGGGCCAGAGAGATAGTTCAGTAGAATAAGCGCCTGCCTGGCAAGTGCAGGGTCCTTAGTTCAATCCCCAGTACTGTGAAAAAAACAAACAACAAAAAAACCCCCAAATCTCACAACTTAAAAAAATAAATTTATTTTTGCAGAAATGTTTTCTTTTGACAATATTAAAGTTACTTACATATGTCTTTGTGGAAATCTAAAATAATATTTCTTTGCATACATGTAATGTGTGATTCTGTTTTGTACAAGAGTGATCATTCACATCATGTATGTTGAAATTTCATTTTGTAACGTGAGGTGTAAAATATATACCTTTACATTTGTATTTATATTTATTGCTATTGCAATTTAAATTCCATTTTAGCTTTGATACTGGGAAATAGACTATTATGATATATGTGATGCATAAATACTGTTGAACTCAATACCTAAGCAGTAGTATTTCATGTCCCCATGTTTGTACTGAACCCTTTCTGCTTCATTAGCCAATAAAATGGATGAAATAGAAAATTTTAAAAATATATCAGGGTTGGCTATATTAAGATATAATAATTTATGGAACATAATCACTAATTATTTTTATACTCTGAAGAAATAATTATAAATTTCCTTTTGCTTCTGAGATTAAATACCATAAATACTGCATTGTTACAGAACAAGAGTAATTCAGTTTCTGGCTGTCTATAAGATATAGCTGGAAACTTAAGAGATAAGTGAAAACTTTAAAAAATACTTTATAAAACCTTAAAAACTGGAAAAAGAAAATAAATATAATGTAGTTAAGAATAAGTCTCATATACTGTGAAGTCATTTTCATTTGCCACTGGAAACATCAAATCTGGTAAACATGAAAAATTGATCAGTTATATAAGGCTACGAGTTAGAAATGAACAATTGTTTAAGAGAACCTCAACCGTATGTGTCTTAAGCTATTTGAATTCTCTTTGCAATAAAATGTTTTTCCAAAGAAAAATGGAAATAAAAACTTTCTCATAATATACATTCTTTGTTTAAAAATCCAGTACAAATATTTTGAGTGGCAAGAGTCAATGTAGAGAGCACTTTTAACTTTACTTCATAAATAACTTTTCCAAATTTAGGCAGCCATGAATTCTAATGTTATGGTAGTAAAAGAATGAATTTTTCTCATCTATTTGTTCCAAAAATACCTTGAATAAAAATGGCTCTAAAGCTCCCAGACATTTTGTCTGCACCAACAGAGCTAAATTAACTAAATACTTTCAAACTGTGCTCAAAATGAGAACATTTTTGTAAAAATAAGTAAAAGTAATCTATAATGAATATTGTAGTAAAGTTTAATGTTCATTTTAGGAACAAAGCAGAATTTATTTTAAAAATTGTATATGTTGTTGTAATTTTTAATGTGAGATGTTCCGATCCCTTATTTGTTCAGGAACGTTTTCACCTTGAATACAGCAGAAAACATCCACCACTATTTTAAGAAACTGATGACACTTAGTCATGAATACAGATGCGCACATGAACGTGGGGATGTAAGTGTCACTGAGCAAGGGGAAGCAAGGGCTCAGCAGAACCATCGCGCCCTTCCACAGCATAGTGGCGCCCTGCAGCACGAGGCCTCCCGCGCTCCCGCAAGGGAACCCAACGCTCCCTTACCGCAGGGCACTGAGCAATCCGTGGACTCCGGCTTTAGTCGCTCCCCCCTGAGCTGCTTCCCTGTGTATAAAGATTTAGAAGACAGAAATCAGGAAAAATTAGTATGCCAGCAGAAGCAGGACACCAAGACAAGCAGCATTATCACCAGGACGAAGCCGTCGGTGGAAACAGCACTGACGGGTCCTCTGCTGAGGAGTCACCAAAAAATTGAACACAATAAAGAAATGTAAGCTCTGTGTGCCGTCTTTCCTTTGGGCATGTTGTATTTACTGTTTCTGATGGCTGATCTTAGTCAGTGGTGCCAAATAATGACTTGGTAAGATATTAATCACTAACATTATTATACTAAGTCCCTTATGTTTTCATGATGTACACAAACTACTAATCACAGTGCAGATGGAATTTCTAATAGCATTCATTTTAAATGAGTAACGAGAAATTATTTTTCTCCTTTCTAATGTCTAAGTTACTGAGTTGCTTTTAAGGAAATAAAACACTACATTCTAAAATAGAAGGTAAGACATTCTGAATAATCAGATAATTTCATTTTCATTTTTAAAAATGTGCTCAATTTGCATGTGCTCAATATTTTCTCATTGATCTAGAAAACACTTAATGAGCGTGTGGGCCACTATTTGAGTGTGTGTCCTGTAATTTTCTCTGGCATAACGGTTCTATAAGGTAAGGCAATGTTCCCTGTAATTAAACACATAATCTATCTCATGATTAAACACTTGCAGAAAATCAAGTTGCTGGCTCTAATCATTTATTGAACCAGCAAAGATTGCTTTTTACTTTGGTCTGTCCACTTCTTGTTCTCTCTGTGTGTGTGTGTGTGTGTGTGTGTGTGTGTGGCCTCAGTGTGAGGCCAACAAGAGAAAAATTGTATAATCAGCCTGTCTGGCACTGAATAAGGCAGAAATCCTGCTCTTCTTGGTCTGGCTTTTCTCAGGCATTGTCTGTATTAAGTGATTTCTTCTCTGAGCATTATGCTAAGTAGTTTGATATGCTAAAACTGGCATTTATTTCCAATTTAAAAATTTCTAACATTTATGAAAAGCGACTTTAATATTTCCTGATTTATGTTTTAGTAATTAATTTCATGGCCTTTGCTCCAGATGTTGCTTATTGAGTTTTTATATACAACATTTGGAACTGCTTCATCAATGATAATAACATTACTAAGTGCTGATATTAAATAGAGATAAAGAACTGAAATATATATGAAAGACCTGAAAAAAAATAAATGAACCCACCAGCCAAACCTGGTTATTTGGGTATTTAGAAAGATGCATTGTCAGTTATATTGAAGTTTCCTTAGCGAGATTTATACATACTCTTGTGCTGTGAACATTTATTTTACATTTATTATTTCTGCAAGAAACAGAAATAGAGATGATGTTAGAGGTCTTTTTTTTTTTTCAACATGGAGAGTACATTGTGTTTAGGACAACCTCAAGTCAGCTTCTTTCCTTGCTTTTGTGTAGGAAAGTAACACCAGTTCCTATGTATGGCACTAAAGAAAATATCCTTCACGCACCTCTTGGTTTTGTTATTAGGCTCAGGTACTCATGAGATTTATGGCTTTAGAAAAATTTCACATTGTAGACAGTGAAACTCACATGTACTGTGGAGAAATATAAGGTGTCAGGTGAATGTGTTTCTTCATAAACCTTTCAGGTTTTACTGCTTATATGTTGCAAATATTTGGGGGGCTCTTCTTTTCCCTTTGTTACCCAAAGTACCTAGTATAGCATTTATATGCTAAATAGTAGGTTATCCATTTTTGTTAAAAAGATAAGAAATGAATGGATAATTCCATGACCAAATGTGAGTTTAAAAAGTTCTGTCTATATTATTAGGAAGAAATGATTTGTTGGAATATGAATATTTCTTCCAAGTACCAAAAGTGCAAGTAGTTTATCTTAGACCAGAAGTTTTAGCCATTAATTTCAATTTTCTACTCATAGCAAATAGATTAAGAGTTTTGAAAGTCTGTAGATAAGTGGCATTGATGAGGCTAATGATGTAATAATAAATTGAAACAACTATAGAAAATAGCATCATTCCTTTTTAATTTCTTACAAATGCGGTGAGAAAAAATATATGTGGTTACACCTGATAGAGTTTACTGCCTGATTGCACTTTGTTTTAAACCAACTATAAGGATATATAAGGATGGATAAAATTCATTAGGTTTAATAGCTATAAAATTATTAAAAACTATTTCATGAGAACTTTGGAGGATAGAACCTTTCCATTCAAACTCAGGAACTTGAAGTTACCAAGACAAAATAGGTAGCGCTTAAACTATACAAGAATTTTGATGTTTGTAATACTATAATTGTGAAAGGAAAACCATGATAAGATGTACTGCAAACTCACAAGCAGTGTCCGTTTTTATTCACATTTGCTATTACGGCGCAGCCTCCTGGGTTGTGGAGAACACACAGTACTTACTGATTCAGGGCCTGGAATTGGCCCACTGGCATCAGGTGGCACATGTTAGATTTTATTACTGGGCTCATAAGAGTGAGAGTTAAGTATCTGATGGTGGATAGGGAGAAAAGAGACACTAGTGACACTCAATTAGGGGCTGTTCTCTTTGGTGAGGATAGCCTCCTTGGCCTGCCTCTTCAAAGCCCTTGCCCTGCAGGGTAAAGAGGCGTGCTGAGGCAGCAATTGAGACGGCGTGGTGGCACTTGCCTGTAATCCCAGCTCTTGAGAGCTGTAAACAGGTGGATCACTACGAGTCCAATCTAGTAATGAGACCCTGAACACCCTGTAGACCCTTCCCTAAAATACAAAAAAGAAAACAAAGAATCTCACCCATCCTTGCTAAGTCAAAATTTATCTCCTCTCTTCTGCATCATGCAGTAACCTCTTGGCCAGTATCTCACAAAAGTTCTACAACCTCTCCCCCTGAACTACACAAGTTCCCTCATACCTAGATCCTTCCTTGGATGTGACAATGTGACCTCACATTCAGATGTGAAGGTTCCTAGTTTTTACCTCTATGACAGTAGTTAGACAAAAGAAGCGGTCTTGTTTTTAAGTAACACTTTGCACGACTCACACTTACAAGTTGCAAGACCCTCTTATCTGCCTCTGTGCATTCACGCCTACTAAACATGTTTCCCTTTCTCCTTTTTATAGTACTGCAGCTGTGACGATACAGGCACGCTGGCGTGGATACGTGGTGCGCAGACAGATTGAGTTCTCTTCAAGGACACATACTGCTTTAACACAATCCCTGCCAAATTCCTTCAGTAATCAAACTGTTTTAATGAAAGAAAAAAGTGAAAACAGTATGACTATCCATGCACAGAAGGAGAAGGCTGCTGTTCTTATTCAGGTTAATTTTAATCTTTTATTAGCATGGTTCATCATGAAAGGGATAGGCATCCTCTTTCTCTGGGTTATTCGGTACTAAAATCCACCCCCAAATGTTAGTAATTTTCCATTACATGGCTACATTTTATACTCGTCTGACACGGAGCTGCATGTTAGCTGTAGGTTGGCTTTTGCTCTGCTTAGTATGTAGATTGAAACTACATACTATACTCTTTATAACTGAAAGAGTATTTTTTCATGACTGTGAATTAAGCTAACCTACACAATCATATTTAAAACTTCTTAGCATTGTCATTTGTCAGTTTGGTAAAACGTGACCAACAATGTGGGCTCATGTCATGTAAGTAATAGCTATTTCTAGAAGTATATTTTTAAAACTTCACCAAAACTTACAGTTTTTAAAATACCTATTTCATTTAAATATTCAGAGATCAAGAAGTAAGTATCTGACTCAATGTTAGCAGATTTTGAAATTAGTATTAACTTGATTACATTCATTTATTCACTTATCAAGTTTTTTTGGAGATTTTTCAGACACTAGTGTAGGCTTAGAAAATAAAACTATCCATGAACAAACAAACAAACATCCAAATTTAAAAACCCTGCAGATACGCCTGCCTATATGGAGTTTATATCCTGATGAAGAGCCAAATACACTGAATGCATATACAAAGTTAAGTGCTGTGGAAATTTACAACACCGTGCCTCAGTTTGACAATAGTAGCCAAACAAAAACAAAATCAGCATTTTGTTCGATTCATTCAACAACCATGTTTCAGTGTGAAAATCATGCTGCTTTATATTTTGTTGGAAGGTACAGTTTGTCAATTTGAAAGGGACAAAAATCAAGGAGAATTATAAAGCAGAATGAGGGTTTGAAAAGGAAGTTTTTAATTTTAGATAGAACAGATATGAAAGCCCAGAAATGTTGACATTGGCATGAGGTCCTAAGCCACTGGCTATCTGGAGGAGACGATCACAGACCAAGGCATATCAGCTTCAAAGTCCCTGGCAGAGGAGCACACCCATGGTGTTTAAGAAGCAGCAAGAAGCAAGAAGCCAGCATGAGGGGAAAATGATAAAGGGGAGATAAATGGGATTTTGAAGTCATAGGTCATTGTGAAGAATTTGACTTTTCCTCCTGTAATTTGAGAAGACATGGGAGGACTTTGAAAAGTGGACTGATGTGTGCTCATGTCCAGTTTCTGTTGCAAATATATTGCAAGATCAGTGGCAAAGAGTTAGGGGGCCAGTACAGTACTGAGGGAAAAACATGGCACCATCTAGGATATGAGCAGTTGAGGTGATTGGAGTATTACACTCTGGACTAAATACTGAGTTAACCTGAAGGAAACTATGTATTTATACTTTCAAAATAGGGAATGGGAATGTTAGTTATGGGAATTGTTGTAGGAAAGATGGTCAGGACTCAGGGATGCTTCCTAGTTACTTGCACAAAGGAAAGGATAAGCTTAATATAGAGAAAAAGAGATCTTTTTTCTCTCAAGTTCTTCTCGTAAGGCTACAGTTTTCAAGACAATTACCATTGCTGTGTTTCTAATGAATATGCCTAGATTTTAGTTTAATTTTTATTGTATCTTCCTAAAAGAAATATATAGAAAAGGCCACATACTATGCTGCTAAGAATGAGGGGAAACATTTTATTTAAGTAAGTTCTAAGAGAAAGAAACTTTGCTTACTATCTGAAAATATTATTCCTCTGCATAAAGAATGTAAATGTCCAACAGTTCAGACTCCTCCTGTTATTATTGGATGAGCAGTGCATTTTTCAGCAGTAATAGCAAATGGTTATTAAACTTTTGCTTCACTCATCTTAATGAAGAGAAGCTCATTACTTTATGAAGCTGTCATTCTAGTGACTGATATCTTTATTAGATCTCCTTTGGTTGACAGTCTTAGTATCTGTAAAAGAGAGCGCAATTCATCCTTTCTTTATAATTTATGGCAAGGCTCTTCTGATGTACGCTGTAGTAGTCAAGACGCTGAATTCAATTTCATTTTCTCTTGTGTGGGATATAATCATCTAGTTTCTTTAACCACTCATTTTAAGATATAAATTTTAGAATAGCTAAGCATCCCAGGATGGGATAGAGCATGACACAGAAGAAAGATCAAAATGGATTTAGAAAAGATCAAAATGAAGATTTCACAAAGGAGGTGGTAGACGATGTTCTCTGCTCACCAGTATTCATGGTCTTCTTTGTCTAGGCGAGTTAGACGTCCAGCTTCCCTTGCAGTTTAGTATGGCCTTCTCTCTAAGTTCTGGTTATTAGAATGTGAGTGGGGGACGTGAGCACTAGCCCCATGCCTGCTCTGTAAAGCCACCCGTAAGACATACCACAGTATTTTTCTTTGCTTTGCTTGAAATGTGGGTGGACTTAAGAGCATTCTTGGAATCTGTTGAAACTGAAGAATTTGCAAAGCCTGGTTATTTCATCATTGCATGTTAACCAGGTTTAGCTGGTGGGTTCATTTATTTTGATGTAAAGAGGCAGGAAGACCTTCCCATTTAACGTGTTAGGCTTGTTAGGGAGGCCACACTGAGAGAAAGCCAGTGTCCAAGAGAAAATATACACCCCAGTAAGGGAATCTAAAAAGAGAAGAGTAGGTTTTATTTTTTATCTGTTATTTTGTATTGAATATTGAATGATTTTTAAATACTTTTATTGAACTCAAAGTGAAAGGAGTTAAAAAATAATATGTAATAACCATTCAGCTTTATGAGACAAAAAAAAAAAATCAAGAATGCAAAGAGCAGGTGATGTTCTCCAAAGTAAGTTCAAAAGAAGAAATCTGCTTTCTTCAACTGTGCTTTTAATTTTGCTTCTCTATGTACAAAATGTTCTTTTTTCTTTGTTTCTACCACTTAGTAGTCATTCAAGTTCTTGTCTGTGTTTTTTGCCCCTCATATGAGGAGAGTCCTATAGTTACCTGAGAAGTGAAAAATTACTCATATTAAGTTTCCAAGCAAAAGAATAGTGTCTGTTCTGTGGTTTCTTTTAGAAAACCTGGTGAACAAATTCAGCACCTATACACTGAGCTATGCCACTTTCCATTTTAAAAACTTATTCTTAATTTTTTTGAGTCTAAGCTCAGGTCATACTTGTGGTCCTTCTTCCTCTGTTTCCCAAGTAGCTGGGATTATAGGAAGGTGACACCATGAGGTGACACCATGTATGACTCATGACTGAGTTTTTAGAGGCACGATGAGTGAATTTAATCTACTGTATTTTGGACCTCTATGAAGTGTTTAATATATGATTTTCTTACATGATGAACTAAGTAAGTAAATACGATTTCTAGAAGTAAAGGATCAAGATAATATTTAACAAGTACCCATTATGTGATAGTCATGTGCTAATCACTCTATAAAATTTATAATTAAATATATATAGCAATCTATTTGATTTTATCTTTTACATTTTATATATGACACTGAGTTTGTTTTTAAAGTGTTGATAACTTCATAATGTGAGTTGGAAATCCATAAGATGGGTAGAAAGAAACACATATACCAGTGAGAAGTAGAAATATAGATGAAGCAAAAAATACACTAGAGAGAACAGGCTAGCCTAGACGATAGTCTCTTTGGGATTCCTAGGCTAGCACATATTTTTCTGGAAATGAAATACGTTTCTTTGTGTAGAATTTGAAGCTTAACACATGTGTACAAGAAAATAAGTTGTAATTTTTCTTGAAGAGTAACAGTGTCCTAGCTTAATTCTTCTGGGTTGAGGTTATCTTAGAGGAAGCTGAAAAAGAGTCTGTTGGGGCATTTGGTGCAGCTTGATGAAAATAAGATTTTTCCCATGTAGAAAAAGTTATATTTAGGGATAGCAGAGTAGTAGAATGCAGAGCATGCTTGAGAGGGATGCGGCTCAGGTTTGAAGGCAACACTAATTTTCACCTCAAACACACTGGATGGACAGGGTCAACTTCTAGAGAACTGGCACGGTCCCCACCCAGAAAATAAGCTAAGTCTGCGCCCATTGCTGGGCACTGGGTTTCTCCTAGTTTATGGAGTAGGACAGGCTCCCTGAAGACTCAAGTAATTGTCTGGGGAGTGAAAAAGGACATCTCCACTATCCTGTGCTAGAAGAAGGGGGCAAAGCATGGTGCGTGGGCTTGAAGCCTGGGATCACCACGGTCAGAATACTGTAGCTCCGCATTCCAGGTCCATCTGCATCCTCATCCTCCAAGGCCCTCCCAGGACCACATACCTGAGAAGGCTGGTGGCCACAGCAGATGTGATACAGCTCCCACCTGCCTGAGCAGTGTAGGACCTTCGACTTGTGATCTTGGCATTGTTTTTCTCCATAGCATTTGTCTAACATACAGTGTCTTCCTTACTTATTGGGTTTTAGTCTCTATCATCTGTTAGAATAGAATGGCCACGCTTCGAGAGTCTCTATGTTTGTGTCATTGCTCAGCACTTTATATAAAGCATACAGAAGGCCTCAGTACATTGGGCATATGCTGGGCATTATGGTAGAATACCATATCTTTGCATTCCCAGCAAGAATAGTGGTCACGGCCATAATAATTGGAAATTCTGAACAGTAACTAATGAGACAGCTTGGCAAGTGACCTGGTTTGAAATGGTAAATCTTCATTCTGATTTCACATAATTGTTAAATGTTTAGCTACTGATACTGATTCTTACGATACCCAGCACATTTCTCCCTCTGCATCAGTACATTGTGCCTTTCATAATTATTTCAGTATAAATTTCTATTATTGATTTATTTCTGTATTTTAAATATACATGGAATATATGACTAAAAAAAGCAAAGCTTTTCAGTGGCCTCATATATATATATATATATATATATTATATATTTAATTTAATGTACATATTTAATTAAATATAAGTAAAATAGAGGGAATCTAAATATATCAGTATTTAAATATATCAGTATTTAAATTCCCTCTACTATTACAAATATTCATTTACATATGTTGTAAATCAAAATACAAAGTCATAGTTTTTAAGTTTTGGATTATATGTTATTTATATGTTTTAATGTATAATGACCTCTTCTTTTCCTTGTAGTTTATTCAGTGAAAAACCCCTAAGCCATTCTTCCTGTGAGATTTCCATTTCCTGAATTTTTCCACAGGTATATCCATGGCCTGAGCTTAGCACTCCCCTTGTTTTCTATAAATTGACTGTAAGACTCTAAGATTTAACAGTATAGTTTTTTTTTTTTTTTAGTGAAAATATGTCATAGGTGATAATGTATTACAAAAGCCATGTATGTAGTATCTGGTTACCTGTCTTTCAGTCTATTAATACACATTGCCTGGATGAATTAATATATTAATGGTTTGTAAAATGGCAGTGCTTTTTATCTACTAATCATTTATTAGCTAAATTATATCTAGAAAGAGAAATTTGGACTACTTGATTATTTACAGACTCAAAGGTATGGTTCATACTGGAAAAGTAGGTAAAATGACTACTTTTTAGTTTTCAATTTTTAGGTTAATAGTTTCCTAGCATCCGCTACAGGTCACCATAGTGTATACTGTCATGATGAGTGAGTAAATTTTAAAAAGTATATTATGTGCTTATTTCTTAATCTCAGTGATGCTCAAACTGCCCTTTCATTTGGCCAAGAGTAGTTTCCTGAAATTGCCTTTTGGGATATAATTTAATGCTTTTCAATACCTTCCTTACTTTGTAATGTAACACATGTTCCAAACTATGTCTCAGACATTTTACCCTAGACCTAAAATCCATATTTCTTCACAGATCTTTAATTCCTTTAATGAAAATAATGATAAAGACCCCATGTTGGTTGAGGAGATAGCTCAGTGGCATAAGCACCTGCTTGGCAAGCTCAAGGTCCCGAGTTTGATCTCAGGTACTGCATGTCTTGCTGGCCCTGGAATCAGGCATGGTGGCTCATGCCTACAATCCCAGCACTAGGGAGGCTGAGATGGGAGGATCACTATGAGTCTGAACTGTGTAGAGAGACCAGGTATTTAAAAAAAAGAAAAAGAAGATCCCATGTGGATTGTGGATTATAAGCATACTTTCTATTACTGGTATGGTCATTATTTTGGTTTTAAAAAAACTCACTAAGCTAGAAAACATATGTTCTAAGACAGAATATACAGGGGTTCATCCTGGTATTTTATAATTATATTTAGGGCTACAGAATTTTTATTATGTGATTTTATTTTCGTCTTTGCAAAATCTTGGCTCCCAGCAACATTAACATAATTGTTCTTTTTCTCCTCTTACTTTTCTCACTGCTTTTTGGGAGGGTGGCAGAGCTGGGGAGTGGGTTTGTATGTATGTTTATGCATAATGTGGAAATAAAGACTTCACCAGTCAGATCAAATGGACCTTATTTAGAGTGTACTGCAGCAAAGTCTGCATCAACTTAAAGACTAAGAAAGGGTGGGAAAGGGGGAGCCTTCAGGTATTTCAAGTATGCTCTGATTATTTGTTGATAGGGGAAATGGAGACAAGAGCAGACTAGCAGGGGTGCATGCTATATTACTGATTTTGGAAGTCGATTTCACTTTCTCTGATTGGTCCTTGGGAGGGGCCAGAACAGTAGAGCTGGCAGTCGTTCACCCAGGGATGGTCGTCCTTGGCCAATTGCTGCCAAGATTTTTATTTAGCTTCGTGGATTGTTGCTGAGGTTATAATTTGCTTTCTGAGGCCGTTTACTACAGAGAGGTTGTGGGTGATTTGTCTTATCTTTTATATACGTGATAATACTAATGTTATTACTAACAATGTAATTCTTGAAAGTTGTTTTAAGATAGCATGTACAATCAAAAAGTCTTTCAAATATGTTTTTTTTCATGAGGTTATGGTTCAGTAAACCTACTTTAAAGTCATGTTAAATAACTTGTATGGCTATTCCCACAGCTTGAAATGCATTTTTTGTATTTTAAGATACTGCCTTTAAAAAAAAGATATTGCTGTTTATTGAATATTTAACTTTCACAATTATCTTAAGCATGGGCCTAGTTCCAAAGTCAAATTTTAAGTAAGGAATATTCAGAGAATTCAAGTTTGTACTGCTATAGCTATTACTCTGTCTTCTGCATTTTTATGTCAATATTTTAAAATTAATTTCACAATTTATATTTTGTTTTTAAATTTAAGTACTTTATATATACATTCACGTGTTTGTATTATTCATATGCTTGTATTTCTCTATTATTTTTATTGATGAATAATAACACAAAAAACATTTATTTCTCCATTTTTGCACTTAAAATATACCGAAGCTCATTCCTTCTTCATATATTTTTAAGCTTCATTTTTCTTGAATGTATTATTCAGAAAGTTTTTGTATTCCACAGTGATTAAAACATCTAAATGATTTTAGTTTTGCTATTTTGTGATGTGTTGACTTTTCAATGAAATTAATTAGTTGTCCAGGCCTTGAGCCCTTTTCTCTAAAGCAGCCATTTGTTAGCGTTCATGTTTTCCTAAATGTGGTTTAGCTTCTTGTACATGGAATCATTTGAAAATGACCAATATTGGATTTTCTTTGTGTCCCTTTGTTCTCTGTGGAGAACGAGTCCTTGGAGGAATTGTGAGATAATTGATTGGTTGACCTCCATGTGCATTTGAGGGAGTCTTAAAGATTCTTTTCTGCTTACCACAAGGAAAGTCTCCTGAGATTTAGACACATGTAGTCGTTTAATTTATCTTGCAGTTTTAAATGTCACATAAAGTTCAAAAAACAGATTATTGAGCCATTAAAGCAAGTTCTAAGATGTTTTATCTTCCTAGTGGGATAAAGCAGAGAATCTGTTTTGAGGTTTGATCTATAACCCTGAATAACATAGTTTACATTTTTATTTAGGCAGTGTGGAAGGGATTTATTTTGCGAAAGAAACTGACAATAGCACTAGAAGCAATCAAGAGTGAAGAATCTGAAGAAGAATATGAAGAAATAGATTTAAATGATTTTGCCTTTGATGAAGTAAGTACCAACTACAACAAACCAATGTTACTCTTAAAGGACTTTGAGTATGTTATTTTGGAGCTAAACCAGTTTCTAAGGTGTTCTTCCTAGTGACATTAGGTTATAGTCCATGTTTTGTCAGGTAATATTTGAGCCAGCAGTGCTACTAGATTCCTAACGTCTTGATGTGCCCGACAAGCTTATGCAGTGTGTAAAGATGATCATAAGATGAATTTAAGATGCCCCAAATGTAAATGTGCTCTTTTCCACAGTGTAGGAGCCATACCTACGGAGCAACCTTGACGTGATGGTGCTAGTATCGAACTGACCTAGGAGCTTACATTGGTAGTGAAATTTGCTGGTTTTTTCTGCTAATGTCCTGTACGCCATCTGAGATTTGATTGAAGATCACAAGTTGCAATTAATTTTCATTTCCCCTTAGTCTACTTTTTTAAAAATTTAATTTATTTATGTGTGTGTGTGTGTGTGTGTGTGTGTGTGTGTGGCCAGCTCAGCCCACCAGAGGGCGGGGCTGGCTGTCATGTGATGCTGGGGGATTGAACCGCGGTCCCTGTACTTTAGCTAAGTTTGTTCTAAGTAGGTGCTTTAGACCACTGAGCCATCTCACCAGCCCCTCCTTAGTCTACTTTAAGCTAGTACAGTTCCTTAGTTTTTCTCTGTAGTTCATGAATTGAATACAGCGACAGTAATCCCTTCCTTAGCCATAATCTGAAAATGTTAATGGGGGCATCTAGAAATAAACAGTTTATATAAGTTTTAAACTGAGCACAGTGCTGAGAAGCACAGAGAAATCCTGCACCACCGTGCTTTGTCCTGCTGGGGACCTGAAGCAGCACTTTGTCCTCCATATGCACTCTGCGTACAACGTGTCTGCCAGCCACTTAGTAGCTGTGTTGGTTATGTGATGACTGTTGTAGTATCAGAGTGCTATGTTTAAGTAACCTTAATTTTACTTTTTGTAATTGGTAGTGATGCAGAAATTTTCTTGTACTCTATTACTATAATTGTTCTATTTAATTGTTATAGTTTTTAATCTCTTATGGTATCCAGTGTAGTGTCATAAGTATGGAATAGGAAAAACCAAACGTACCAAACCGTGGTGGTCACAGCCTTACACATGCACAGACAGTCACTGATTTCTGCAAACAACTGTAAGATTGAAATGTATTTTCCAGTCACATGTATGCTTATGTAATGCATTAGTAACAATTTGATATCAATTAATAGAGTATTTTTCTTATTTATTTATTTATTATTATTTTTTAAAAGTATTTGGTTGTTACAGGATCTCACTACTCAGCTTGGACTCATAGTGATTCTCCTGTTTTCAGCCTCCCAAGCACTGGAATTATAGGCATGCACCAGCACACCCAGCCTTGGTGGGGGACTCAGCACACCATGGGCTGGGGCCACGCATGGCATGTGGTGCCCAGGATCGTACCACGGTCACTGAGCTTGCCTAAGCTTGCCTAAGCAGGCGGTTTAGTCTGCTGAACTATCTCACCAATGCCCTGTTTTTTTTATTTATAGAAAAAGGTAAAGCAAAATTTCCTAACAAGATGCTAGGAGATTGGCCAAGCAATGGCCGTGACTCATCCACATGGCTGCACTGACAAAGGTTCTACAATCTGAGGTACAGGATCTCAGGATAAATGCTGAGGGGATTTCACTGACCTTCTCAGACCAAAAAGCTACAACTCTTGTTGCATAGGTCCTGCTTTACCTTGGTCTTAACCATGCAGCTGAAAAGTCTAAAAACGAAATATAAGAAGTAAAGCCATGGTGTTATGTTGAGCTGTGGGGGACTTGGGTCAACAATTTCTGACATTGCCAGTGAAACAGAAGACCCAATAATATTATGGGCTACTGGACTCTTTTAGAATATTTTGCTGAGTTTACACACCTATAATATTCAAATAACGGAACTTAACAATAAAAGGGTATACAGATGAATGTCCATTTTGTATCTGTGTATTCAAAGTGGTTAGGGTACATATATAGTTACATTCTCTTAATGAATAGAATGATTTGTTCTAATGGTGTTTGTAAATAGGATCTCAAGTCCGCATATTGTTCAGCAATTAACCACTAAGAAGATTGTGTGCAATGTGTTAATTATTGAAACTGTCCTACCGATTTGATTTGAAACTGTCTCATTGCTGTTGATCAATAAAATTATGTCAAAAAAATTTAAAAAAATAAAAAAAAGATGCTAGGAGACCAGCAACAGTGAATACATTGTATGTTATTGTATTTAAAGCAGGCCCTCAGTGTACAAGTTATGGGCATATAAAGTTCTCCAATTGATGTTAACACAAATCTTCCTTTTATATGAACTGAGATATCCTACTATTATAACTGTCTTGCATATTTTTCAAAATTTGATCAAAAGATAACAATTTTATATATTCTCTTTTTTCTATCATATATAACTGATTAAGAATTACCAAATCTCCTTTCAATATGTAAATATGAATTCATAAATGTTATATCAATAAGTTGTTACTGATAGAATCCTATTGTAGTATCTGAATGGCTTTGTAGTTATGGTTATAGCTTAATCAAAAGGAAAACTTTCAAAATTTCTCTTTATTCCATTTGGATAGGAAAGCACTTTTTGAAACAGACAACTAATCAGATATTTCTAGTAATGTTAGGATTTATATTTTTACTCTGACTGCAAAAAGTAAAATTTTAAAAGTTACAGCTGGGCCAGCCAGTTAGCTCAGTGAACTAAAGCACCTGCTTAGGCAGATGCAGGGACCAGGGGTTCGATCCCTGGCATGCCACGCTGGTCCTGCCTGCAGGGCACACTGAGACAGCAATTGGGACCGGGTGTGGTGGCATGCGCCTATAATGCCAGCACTGGGAAGCTGAAAACAGGAGAATCACTACCAGTCTGATCTCCATAGTGAGACCCTGTAGACCCTGCACCAAATACAATAAATAAGTAAATAAATAGATAGATAAATTTACAGCTATTTTATACCTCAAGCCTCAAGTATTTAAAGGCATTAAACTTTCTCTAAAGTCCCTTTATAACAACAATTATTTTTCCTTAAGAGAAACGTGTTTCTATTTCTACTTCATGAATTTTGAGTCTACTGAAAATAATAATGCATTTTAAACACACTTCTATAACATACTCAAAATCATTGGTTTATTTGCCATTATAAATTTCTTTCTGATACTCTTAAACTTAAGTTTGATTTACTTCATTCTTGAAGAGGTAAGTGAACAAAAGCCTTTTTTTTTTTTTTTTTTTTTTTTTTTTTTGTTCACTGAACACAGTATGTTAATATTGAACTTTAGCAGGTAAAATACTGCTTCACAATGACTTCTACCAATGAGAAGCCAGTCTCTGTTCTTTCTAATATGATCATGCTAACTAAAAAACACATCAGAGCTTTTTGACATGTCCATCATAGCAAGAAATCATGAAGATTTTCTTTAGAGTAGCCTTATGCATTTTTAGTTGTATTTATTCCTAAGTATTTGGTGATTTTTGATATTATGTTCAGTCATTGTATAGAAGTGTAATTTATGGCCAGGCATGGTGGGTGGTGCATGCCTATAATCCAAGCACTCAGGAGGCAGAGACAGGAAGATTGTTGCAAGTTCAAGACCAGCCTGTGCTACAGAGTGAGCTCAAGGCCATCCTGAA
>NW_004524580.1:13044809-13048420 GCF_000260255.1 Octodon degus
AGCCAGCCCCGCCCCCTGGTGGGCTGAGCTGGCCACACACACACACACACACACACACACACAAATAAATAAATAAATAAAAATTAAAAAATAAATAAAGGACAGAAAGAAAGAAATGAACTGAAAAAGAAATGTAATTTATCTTGCATGTTGAATTGACATTCAGCCACTTGGCTGAAATTACTTACCAGTTTTAATAGATTATCTTCAAGACAATCATATCATCTGAGAATAATGAATTGTCTTTTCTTTCCAATTCTTATGTCCGTCGTTTATGTTCCTTATTGCCCCAATTATTCTTCTCAGGACAGGACTAATAGTGATGTTCATAGCAGACATTCTTTCCTGCTTCCCAGTATCAGGAAAATACTTTCAATACGCCCCCACTATGTAATGCTTCTGGTGGTCAATTGCAGAAAATCTCTGTGGATTAAAGAAGTTAACCTCACTGGCATTTTAGAGGCCAAGATGATCGTGGTGACTAAGATGGTGGCGCTGATTCTGTCGTTTGTCACACACTCTCAGTCACACTATGCTAATGACTTTTAACACTAACCCTGATCCTCCTAAAAATAAATCAAATGAACTACAGTGCTGTATCTTTTAACATATCAATAGATTTGACTTGTTCTAATATTTTCTTTAGAATTTTTGCATTTTTATGCAAGCAAAAGAAAGAAGTTATCCTGCAAATCTTATTTCTTGTATAGTTTTCTTCAGGTTTTGCTATGATCATTGTATTGCCCTTATGTATTTAGATAAGAAATATTGCCTCTCCTATTTTCTAGAAGAGTTTTATGTAAAACTAAGAGATTTTCTTTTCTTTCTTTTTTTTTTTTTTTTCTTAATGTATTTGGTATAGGGTTTCACTATGCAGTTCGGACTCACAGTGATCCTCCTATTTTCAGGCTCCACAGCACTGGAATTATAGGTGTATGGCACCACACCTGTCTTGGTGGCTGGCTCAGCACACCCGGGGGTGGGGTGGGGGCTGACACAGCATGCATTCCCGGGGAGTGAACCCTGGTCCCTGTGCTTACCTAAGCAGCCACTTAGACTGCTGAGCTATGTCATCAAACCAAGAGATTTTCTTAAAAGTTTGTCTTAACATATAATTTATTGGGGCAATGGTTCTTGCAGACTTGAATTGGTATTTTGCTGAGGTTACGTATATTGTTAAAAAAAGTCACAATCACTTCTAGTTTATTAATTGTGTTTTTAAAAACCTAAACCTTTAGTGCTTTGTGAGGAGAGTATATTATGATTTGAGAGAGAAGTACCAATATTCCTCACATTGATTGTGGATTCTTTTTAGTTAACTTTTAGTGCCATCAACATTGACCTCAAAGAGGCTATTTGTCATGTGAGAAATAAGTCTAAATCATTTTTATAGGTTTACTTCTGTTGAGTGGTTGTCTCTTGGTTTTTTAGTTAGTTGGTTCTCTTTCCAAGCAGTTAATCTCTGATTAACTATCAAACTTCATTGAAGTAAAATATAAAGATTCTGGAAGATTCTTCCTCTTTCTAAAAATGATTTAGTTTTATTCTGGCAAGCAGATATTTCATAGGCGAGATCCTTGTGAAGCTTATTTTCAAACTTTGTTGTCTTTTCTATTTGTTGTCTCCATTATAGTTGGTGTCTCAACTGAGATCTGTCTGATCTCTTTTATTTTCTTTGTCCCTAAATTCCATTCCAATTCTTTATGTCACTGGATTACTAAAGAAATTTTTTCCTACCTCACTATTACCAGCTGTTAAAAGCACTAAGTCCTCTTTGATTTTCAGTATCGCATCTACTGATACACTATTGGAATTGGAAGTGTGTGAAAGGAAATTATACCCATGGCCTGGAACACAAATTTCCTTAGTTCTTTTATCTCTGGGTTCTTGACCTTCCAACTCTTAGTGCTACTAATGGTGTCACTGCACGTCAGCATTTTTCTCTTCATTTTGGTGAAATTGCTTCAAGCAGCCTTCGGTTGTGTGGCTGAAATTTCCTTTCTGTTAACAAATTGCAAATTTTCTTGAAGTAAAAAGTAATAGAAAATGAAGGGCTCATATCAAGATCTTGGCACTTTAAATGCTGTGTGCACGTATTGTTAAGTGCCTGCAGGTCTATACATTTTAGAATATGTATAGATATTACAAAAGGATCTTAATTCTAATTCAAGCTATGTCTTCATAGCCAGAATTGATATTTTGATAAAGGAATACATCAGCCATCCATGATCACTTTGAAATCTCTTGGTAGTGTCCTTTCTGCTGTGAGCAAAAGCATTGTGGTCCCGGAGTTCACGGGATTTTCATTTTGCATGCGATGGTAGATGTTGAGCACATATGTACAGTACTATTAAGGTAATGAAACCTACTGTACAAATGGCAAGCATTAAGAGATAGTCCACAGTGCTGAATATACTGATCACAGGAGGCCTACATAAAGGATAACATTTGTATGATGATGTGAAAATAAAGTGCAGAAATAGTTCCAGGATAATACTGTTTGGGGCTAAGCGTAGGCAAATTCATCAACTTTAAAATAGAAACTCAAGGAATTTAAGGAGCATGAAGTATACAGTAGGTAGCACTGCTCAGTAATGGAGAATAGCTAGACGGGAGGAACAGAAAAATGGACAAGAATTAGTTACCCTAGTGCCTTGGAACAGAGGTTGGTGTCAAGAACTTTGGATTATATTTCAGATGCAGTAGAAAGTTATTATTGCATTTTCAATGTGGGAGTTAAATATTACAGTATGAGTTATTTTAAACAGATGGCTTTGTTTGTCATGCAGAGTTGATAGTTTAAGAGAGTTCATCATTGAAGCCAAGTACTCATTAAGAAGATACTGTTACAAATTTTCCTTCAAACTTCTGCAGCCACCACCACTTTACTTTAAAATCATCTCATGTCTTCAGTTAACATAATCAAATGACTAGAGCATCCATGTTTTATTTTCTGCTCATAAGACCTATTGAAGTAGGATTTCCTCTTTATTTATTCGTGCAATAAAAATAATTACCTTTCAGGCTATCTTTTAGGCTTTTAAAGATATATTTGCAATGAAATCTGCTAAACCTATTGCATCTCAGCAGCCAACGACTGAGTGCTGTACAGCATGTCACACACCATATTGCTTGGTGCCAAGATAAATGCTTAGAAATAATACGACTGGAAGTACAGGGAATGTCCATGGTATCTTTAGTACTTGCGATTACATTTACTCTGTGATATAAAATTATGTTACTGAATTAAGCAGAATCATATACTTATATCCATCTGCTTCGGCCAAGAAGTTTTTCCTTGCATTCGTTTGACATCTCAATTAGTGGTTACCCAAATGTGAAAAAACAGGACCACTTTGAGGTTTTTTTTTTTAAAGTTTGCAATAATGGGGTTCAATCCAGAGCCTTTGTACTGTGTTACATGGGCAACATTTCTTTTACTATTTTTAAATTTTCTTTTCTTTTTATTTTTTACAATTTATCTGTTTGATATAGGGTCTTGCTACACAGTTCAGACTTGTAGTGATCCTCCTGTCTCAGCCTCCCCAGCACTGGGATTACAGATGTGTGCCACCACACCTGAGTTTTTTTATTTTATTTTTATTTATCTA
>NW_004524580.1:13048520-13057639 GCF_000260255.1 Octodon degus
GGGCATTTATGCCATTGAGCTATATCCCCAGCCCCACCACACCTGGTTTTGAGGCTGGCATGATGCTGGGGCTGGCACAGCATGCAGTACCAGGGTTTGAACTTGGGACCTTGTACTTTCCAGGCAGGTGCTTAGACCGCTGAGCTGTCTCCCCAGCCCTATTTTTAAATTTTAAAACAAGGTCTCATTGAGTTGACAAAGATATGCTCAAGCTTTACTAGGATTCTGTCTCAGCTTCCCAAGAGCTGATATTACCATAATGTACCACCATGCCTTGCCTTTGTTTTCATTTTATTAAATATAGTTTGCCATAACTTATCAAGTGACAAGAACTGCAGGATCTGAGATTTTATTCTACATCAAATGTAACCAAATTAGGCTACCAAACTATCATACGTGCTGGTAGAAGAAATGACTGCCAGGCGACAGACAAAAATATTTATTACTTGTCCATAATATTTATTACTGGTAAATAAAAATATTTATTTACATTTTAATCAATTTCCTTCTGCCCCAAAATTCTATAAGGTAGAGTCTGAGGAATTTTCTCCTATTACATCTGAGCTTAGGAAGCCCCTGTCTTGTGGAGGACTGTTAGAACCCCCGTGCCATTCCACTCCAGAAGGAGGCATTGTCTTTATTATAGTAGACAGCAAACAACTTTATCTTCTTTCCTGAAGCAACTCTTTTTTCTAATTTGTTAGCTATTATGGACAGCTTAAAAAGACACCGTATGACAAAAGTTGTCATAAACACTAGAAAGAAGTGAGAGAGGCCTTGTGTTAGTCCGTTTATCTGTCACTGTGACAAAATAACTGGAACCTATGACACAAAGTGAAGTGTATTTTGGCTCAAGTGAGCTCAGTGCATGGTTGGCTGTGTCTACAGCAGAAATAGCATTGTTCAAGACCTTGACCAAGGAAGGCTGCTAGATGCTTAGCAGCCGGGAAGCTGAGAGGAAGAAACTGGGAGCAGGTCCACATCCTTCCAGGCCCCTCCCCCGGGGACCACCTCCTCCCACCAGGCCCTACTCCCAACAGTACAGTCCCTTTAGCTGTGAGTTCATCAAGACATGTTAAAGCCTTGGTTCTCAGTGGTACAGTGTTCAAAGGTGGGGCTTTGGAGAAGTGACCAAGTCACAAGGACTCTCACTACACAAGCTCAGAGCTCAGCTAGAATGTCGATTTTAATTAGATGAAGAAGTTCACTTAAGGTCATAACTTTGAAAGGAATACTTTTGCCTTTCACCCCTTCTGCTCTGGATGCTTCCATTTCTCTGGCTCCTGGTTGGCATTAGGTGAGCTACTCTGTATGGGCACATGCTCTCTGTAGAGGTGCTGTGCCTCATCGCAGCACAGAAGCAATGGGACCAAGTGAACCTGGCCTGAAACCTCTTAAACTATTAAGCCAGTGTCTTTCTTCATCTCAGCTGCCTGTCACAGCAATGTAAAGCAAACACAAAACCTCTAGAGAATTGTCTCTCAATAGTCTTTTCCTAGTTTATTCAAGATTAGTTTTCTCAAATACCTCCATGGCCACTGAATAATCTATTTGAAAGGGTTTGTGATGAATTTCAGTACTTGGCCTAGCAACATATTTAAGATGACTGTCAACAGTTCACATTTACTTCTCACATTTCTGTATTGAACTTCCAACTCACCTTGAGGTTTTAATCCAGTATTAGCTATTACACAAACTCCATCTCATTCCTGAAGGAGGGACTATAAGAAAATTCTGCCACAATGGCCTAAGATTGACCTGATTGCTTTCAAGGGCCATAGTGGTATGTTCTTAAATACTTGAAGGTATATAACTGAGAATGGTCATGGGGAAATATTCACAAGTATTTTTACATCAGAGGTGCAGGAACTGTACATCCCAAAGATGTCTTGAGAGATTCTTTTTTTGTTTTTTTTTTTTTGTTTTTTGTTTTTTGTGGAACCAGGGATTGAACTCAGGCCCTTGCACTTGCTAGGGAAGCGCTTATTCCACTGAGCCATCTCCCCAGCCCCGAGATTCTTAATACAGTTCCAAGCAATGATTATCAAGTTGTACTAGAGGCTCTTGGGAAAGAGAGTCAGGCTTAATACTGTTACATTTATGGTGTGTGTGGAAATTTGGAGGTGCCCACAGGGCCATTTTCCTGCTGGGGAATGACTTCAAGGATAGTTTGATGGCCAGATCATTAATGTCCCTTTCTCTTTCATCTCTAATAAGTTTTAAAGTATTTCTTATTATTATGTTATTATTCTCAATCTACTTCCCAAAAAATAAGGTATGTCATTTAGTACCCACAAATTTACCTTCTTTCTTTCTATTTTCTATTCACATCCTATTAGCTTTAATGTTTAATATACCCTTTCCTTGACTTTTTGAGAGTTCAAAATGCAGGAGTAGGGTACAAGTGTGTTTTTATGAAACTTGAAGATCAAGTTGAAATTTCTAAATTTACTTTTGTGCAGACTGTTCCCTTAGGGCATGTCAATCATGAAGGCCTGTGCTTGATTGTAGAGAAAAGATATATTCACCATACCCAAGGGCGGTCCATATAGATTCCCAAGTAGTCAAAACCAGTATGGATTATTTTCTATTCATCTTTTTCTTGATCAGTATGTTGAGTAGATTATCCTTTGTGGGAAGCCACAGTCACTGGCCATATTGCCTTTCAGAGTATGTAGATGAAATAAAAGGAATAGAGTCTCACAGGAGCCCACAGGTATGTGACAAAAAGTACAGAATTCTAACACTCAAATGGTTTAAAACTGAAAAATTATACAAACTAATTTCTAGGATCACAGTTGAATGACCAAAGCCAGCTGATTGTTAATGAGGGGTCAATAGGAATAAAGTACTGAAGTTATACTGTAGTCAGTATTCAGCATGCAAGGGAGAAAGATTGCCTAGAGAGAACTTCCTCCACTACAAGATATAAGGGTGCATTTTAAGAGTCACAAATCTACCATCTGCTTAAAAAGAAATGAAAAGTCAAACCAGTCAACAACTTGATGCCTGTTAATGTGCCCAGGCGGTTCTAAGAGCAGTTGTGATTTGTTATTTCTAGATCCAACCAGGCCATTATTATTAAACTGAGTTGTATTTAAACTGAGTTCAACTAGCCCTAAACCAGATGCATGAATTCAGGACATGCTGGGTTAGTTGAGGTTGCTTCAATCCAGCAGCTTTGATTCAGGCAGTGAAGATAAAGTTTCCCTCAGTAGGATAGCTGCCAGTCTTTCATCAAAGCTGATCTATTACTGAGGCCAGATTGGCTTCAATTTTTAGTATACCCTTTCCTTTTGACAAGTGAAATGATTAAAAACTTTCCTACCTAGGAGCCGGAGAGATGGCTCAGTGGAATAAGCGCTTCCCTGGCAAGCGCAAGGGCCTGAGTTCAATCCCCAGTTCTGGAAAAAAAAAAAAAAAAAAAAAAACTTTCCTACCTTGTCGGCTTCTGCATCCAACATTACCAGTATAAGGCAAGAGAATCAAAATGCCTCTGAGGGATACTGATTTAGTTTCTAAAAACTTCTAATAAAAAGTTAATGACTGCTTTTCAGAAAGACTTCACCTGGTTGCTGTGTCTGAAACGCCATGAATCCAGAACCACGGAGGCTGGCCCTAGGCAAAGCTGCTTCCTTGCCAGAGGTTCCCACTGACTAAAAATTATCGGTTCCAGAGACTTGAGTCTTCCATTGAATGCATGTGGAAGCACCTTTTATAGTTGTAAAGAGCTGAAAGCTTCTTCTTGACTGTGAAGGGGACTGACCACCTTTGTGGTCCCTAAAAGAGACAGGCGCCCCACAATTTTTCTCCCTGACTTATTTCAAAGGATCACACTCACTAGATAACCTGAGCTTCATGGTCAGCTGTGAGACTTTCCAGGTCTCCTCCATTACATCCATGCCTCTGTACCCTGTGAGTCTTGTTGGTCATTGACCTTCAGGAAGAAGGGAAACAGCTTTTTGTCTTTTCAGGCTAACAGCTATGCAAATGGCCTTGAAGAGATAGGAAGAACATCTGTCATAGAACCTTCAAATGGGGAGGCCCATGGAGAGCTGTCTCTTACCATTAAGTAGTTTTTTTTTTATTTATTTATTATTAGAGAGAGAGAGAGAGAGAGAGAGAGAGAGAGAGAGAGTTTGTGTGGTGTGTGTGTGGCCAGCTCAGCCCACCAGGGGGCGGGGCCGGCTGGCATGTGGTGCTGGGGGATTGAACCGCGGTCCACTGATGCCTTGCCAAGCTTGTTCTAAGTAGGTGCTCCAGACCACTGAGCCATCTCTCCAGCCCCCATTAAGTAGTTTTTATACAGAATGGGCACGATGAACCTCTGAAGTAATAATGAATAAGACATTTCCTTGATTTTTTTTTTGTTTTTTTTGTTTTTGTTTTTTTTTTGGCGGAACCAGGGATTGAACTCAGATCCTTGCATTTGCCAGTCAAGCACTTATCCTACTGAGCCATCTCCCTGGCCCCCTTTCCTTGATTTTTGAGCCCATGTTAAATTATACTACTTAGAAAAGAGTCTGAGTACCAATTATAGGAAGCCTAGATCCCAATCACTGCGGAGAATTTTGGCTACTGTTTCATAAAATATTTATAGTGTTTAGAGAGAAATATGTAAAATAACATGTAAGGACTCTGATGTGGCATAGTTATCTACCTGGGAAATATTAGATATCATGAAAAATTTTACATGTATGAGCGCATATTTGCATCTATTTTCTAGTAGCATTGTTTCATTAATCTTTCAAAGTTGGACTATAGCAGAATGATTTCTGCTGTGATCAAAAACCAAATGTATATGCAACTATGAACATACAGTTACAAATATATTTAAGTTCATTTTCAATGTAGAAGCAAATATGGCAGTAATGCCCTAGTATTTTCAGAGCTGAAGGATATCCAAAATGAAAGTTTTCTTAGAAATAACTAAAATTTACATAAATATGCTGAAGCATGGCATACTAACATACACTCTCAAAATCATTTCATATTAATAACTTTGGCAAATTCCTCCTGATACTTTGAAATTTTATTTTCCTCTGTGTACCAGGTAATACCAAATATACTAATATTAATTTCTGTCCTCATATAAATCAGTCTTGTTAATACATTTTAGTTGTGACTATGTAATTTCTAAAAGCATCTTCAACACTTTCTATTAAATCTTATTTTTTTATACTTTTAGAACTATCTATTGCTCTGGAATCCAATAGAACTTTGTGACCCTACATTCAAATAATAAAAAGTATTTTCAAAATGTTCTGTACTTTTAAATAGCACCTTTTAAAAAACAAACCTTTTCTGGAATATGTGTAGGCTTTTCAAGTAAGAACAGTTCTTTCCTATCTGTAAGATAAGACAAAGAGGTCGTATTCTGTGGTGAACCTTGTCCTGTCACAGAAAGAAAACAACTGGATTTTCAAGGAACAGAAAAAAGAGGTGGTTCGGCAGGTGTTTAAGGGAAAAAATGTAATTGTCTATAGAAAAATCTGGGTAAGAGTCAGGCTTGTGGGTCAGCCAGATAGCTAAGTGGACTAAAGCACCTGCTTAGGCAGGCACGGGGACTGGGGTTAAATCCCTGGTGTGCAGTGCCAGCCCTCCCCTTTGGGAATGTTGAGACAGCGATGGAGACTGGGCGTGGTAGCGTGTGCCTGTAATCCCCGCACTTGGGAGGCTGGAAACAGGAGGTTCCCTAGGAGTCCGATCTGTGCAGTGAGACCCTGATGACCCTGTACTAAATACATAAAAGAAAAAAAAGGTGCTCCTTGCCTAGCAGCACTTGTTCTTGACCATAGGCCGCGGTCAGGTGGCCCGTTGGTTTTTTTATTTTTTTATTTTTTTTTTGTGATAGTGTCTCTTCATCTCTTCACAGCTTCTGTTACACTAGTCCTTTGCATCAGAACAAAAATAATTTTGATTATTTTTGATAATAATTGATTGCTGCTGATGTATGATGGCCCTTGATCCTCCCTGGAGGATACAGATTTTCATTTATAAGTCATTCAGAAAAGTTTAGAATTTGAATTCTGAATCCTGTTTGTAATCTTGTATAAAAGGCAATTCTATTTTTTAACTTTATATTTCATCAAATATATTTATCATCTATAATACACAAAACAGATTTTACTGGATAAATCAATGGAAGTTTGCTGAACTGCAGGCATGATTTAACAAGTACTTAACATGGGAACTTAAATATAACTCACATTTAATGTAATAACTTTGTTATTAACAAAGCAAGTAGCCTTCTCATCAACTCTTTATTTAAAAATCTGACACAGTCTCCTACTTCTGTTTATTGTAGTGGTCCCACCCCTGAACTATCGGCCCTGTTACCACATTTCTGAACCTTGTATTTCTCTGTAAGAATGAGAACAGCTGCACCCCCCCTTTCCAATAATGCTCTTTTTAGAAATAGTAGCATTTTAGGTTTTTAAATTAATAGCACTGTTTATTGTGTACAACCCAGTTGTTTGAAATACATTTTGGAATGGCTAAATCATGCTTGCATAGTACATCAATGCTTTCATATTTTGAGGAAGGAATGCTTAGAACTACTCGTGACACAGAGTTGTACAACATGTCTTTTCAACTCCCTCTTACTGCCTGATCTTTCAAGCAGGTGTGCATCCTTAAACCAAATATATCTGTAATATAGATATAATAATCTCTACCTTGAAGGAGTCTGAGAGAATATGCAACAGTTTTTAAGGTACCTTATTGGAATGATAGCCAAGTGAATTTAACTTGAGATTTCCTAAGGCTTAAGTGCCTTCGATAAATGTCTATTATTGCACTACTAGTGAATAGTAAGAATGTCTTAGTTGTGTCTTTCTCCAGTATTTCATAAAGCTATCAAGAGATTGAAATTACACACATACACTGATGGAAACTTTACATCTCCTTAAAATATCAGCCACTTGGGTTTTGAGTTAAAATATATAGATCCACTTTATATTCTTTTTTAGAAAATGACTTAATCACTTTTTTGATCATCTTGTTTACATAAAGATAAAAAACCTACAGAACCTCAAAAGTTGATTCTAAGATATATTACATAATTTAATTACATATTTATATTTCTTTCCCAAAAAAGGGAACTCAGAGTCTTCAGCAAGCATATGCCGAGTCCCCCGGCTTTCAACAATTTTTTTTTTTTTTAAACAGATTCTCCTTAACTTACTAAGTTGGCCAAGCTGGGCTTAACTTGTGATCTTCCTGCCTCAGCCTCCTGGAGCACGGGGTTTACACGCATATGCCACTTTGCTAACATTGGATAGTTGCAATTTAAATATGTAACACAATTGTAGAAGGATAGAATAAATTTGGAAATTGTATAAATGAAATGAAGATGTTTCATGGTGGAAAGGGGCTTTAAAATAAAAACTTGAAAATTTAAAATGTATATATTACCTACTTCTTCAATCCTACAATTGAGATAGGAAATAGCCATTGCTATCAAATTGTTTTCCAGTCATAGAGAAAATTTTTGAATTTTTGCAGAAAAAATAACTAAAGGTCACCTATGTAAGGTGCTTAAAGAAAATCTGATAGTAATATGAATTTTGAATAATAATGTTTGCGAGGGCTGGCCAAATAGCTCAGCGGATTAAAGTGCCTGCAAGCAGGTTCAGGGGCCTGGGATTCAGTCTCACCTGTGCTGTGCTGTGCCAGCTCTGCCCCTGGGGCATGCTGAGGTGGGGATTGAGACTAGGCGTGGTGGCATACCCCTGTGATCGCAGCACTTGGGAGGCTGTAAACAGGAGGATCATTACAAGTCCGATCTAGTAGTGAGACCCTGAAAACCCTATAGACCCTTCCCTAAAATACAGAAGAAAAAAAAATAATGATAATAATGTTTGGTTTAAAAAAAAACAAAAACAGAACAACAACAACAAAAAAACCCATTATAATTTATAGGTGAGGAACTAAAGGATGATTTCCCTTGATTATACCTAGAGTTGGACCAGAGTTAGTTATGAACAAATGCTTCAAAACATGGAATAATATGCACCTCATTTTTCAGAGCACTCAACATTCAAGTTTTCACTCTGTCCAATGCCCAGTTATGAAAACCCTCTCCCACTTTTCTATGTGTTTGCATTGAATAGATGCAGATTGTCTTCCACTAGCAAGGAGCAAATTTCCTGTAGATGAAAATTTGTTAGATTTTGTCTGCATTGGTGTTGTAGAGTACTGCGTCAAGGAAACCGTCTAAAAGTCAGTAAACTAAACTCTGGACATTTGAATGTTGTTGTTCGTACAGGCTGCCTTAGAGAGAGAGTGGCTCACGGTGGATCCCACCCGCTTCCCTTGGCAAACTCTGCCGCTCTCTGCCCAGCAGCACCGGCCAAAGGTAACATGTCATGGAAATTTCAGAGTGCTCAATCTTTGCTCATGGCTTAGGGTTACACTCACTGTGGTGATTAATAATACAATTTATTGACTTGAAAAACATAATTACTTTTAGAAGCTTTTGACTTCCTCCTCATTCCCAGATGTAATTTTTCAAGTGGCTTTTCTTTCACTGGCTCCTAATTTTTTTCTTTATTTTGGATTTCTTTCAACACTTTATTTCACAGTAGCAAAAAAAAAAAAAAAAAGAAAAAAAAAAGAAAGAAAAGGATATGTTTCAGCTGCATATTTGGCAGTAGACTAAAATCACTAGTTGACAGCATTTTTAAAATACAAAAATATGCACTAAGAGGGCAGCAGCTGAAGAGGCTCAGTCAGAGGTCAATGGGCTGCAGTATCTGTTATTTATTTGATAATCTTTGAAGTTTTTGTTTTCTGAGATTTTTCAGATCTTTGCAATTAATCATTTTTGTATATAGTGTATGTGAGCCATTTCAAAAGAGCATATTCTTCTCCATTGCAATGGAGGACATGTGTTTATTTCAGAAATTTTAATTGATTGAAAATTTTAATTTTTAATGAGTCCCTTATGAGGCTACTAGGTAATATTCACATAAAATATAAATCCTAGAATATTCTAAGTTACTTTATATATATTTACTTTCTTTTTTGGAAAAGACTCCTGGGACCCTGAAATACAATGGTGCTTCACTTAATTTACCAAGCCCTCCAGTTCAAGCCTGGCTGTGTAATGAGAGAGA
>NW_004524580.1:13057739-13067833 GCF_000260255.1 Octodon degus
TATATGCTTCCTCCCACATACCAGTGCAATTATAAAAAATAGATATGAATTTACTTGTTTTGAACATTCAGCATTTAATGTTTGAAAATCACGACTTCAAGATTTTATTGTAAGAGAAGTATGTGGGGCACACCAAGGCAGCGACATAACTTATGTGTTGGTGAAATGATGCAATTAATCGTTGGAAGCAAGTGGATATTTACTGCTTTGTAGGTAGAGATAAGGATTGGAACAGAATTCCCAGTGTTGCTTTAGTTTTGCAAAAGAATTGAAATATGCTTCAAGTAATTGAAATGTAAACATTTTAAATTAATGACAGACTTTTATTACTTTTCAAGATAAAGCTTTCTTGTAACTTAAATAGAATTTCCAAGTTTGCAGCAACATAGGCAGCATTTTGCTTTAAACAGTGCTGATATACATGTGTGGATTCAGTTCAAAATTTATTTCCACTGCCAGCTCAGAAAATAGGATATCAGCCTGGACACCTGAATCAAAGACCAGGAGAAAGAGCTTGCTCAAGTCTGAAAAAGAAGAAAAAATTTCAGAAGAATGGTATGTGGTCTATTTTACCCTAAAAAATAAGAAATCAAAAGCCATATAAATGTCTAAGGCATACACTTTTCAGGATTCCAGAATGCATTTCTTTTAATTTTTAAGAAATTAAACATCTGGTTAAATTACAAGTTGCATGAACAGAATAAAGTTAATTTTACCGTGATCTAATTCATATATGTTAAATAGCTAAAGAACAACTGTATTTTTTTTGCCTGATTAAATTTATCTTTTAATAGGGGTTTTAAGGATATTTCTACTGCTCAGCAAATGTTGAAGAGGGCACAAAAAATGCAATCAAGGAAGTCAAGGAAAAATTTAGGTGAGTAGTGAAGGATCTTTGACTAATACATGTTTGTCATCTTGAAAATAAATTTTTGTTGAAAATAAATTTTTATAAATTATATTCTCCAGATCATGTTTAATAACAGAAATGAATGCACAGATGAACATCTGAGATAATGATCGGAAAAGTAAACTTGAGAAACTTATGCCATTCCATTGAATGATTTATTGCACCCTTAACTGTTCTTTCTGTTGTTTCTCCCCTACTTTTTGTACAGCTTGCTATTGATTAGTCTATCTATTGTGCACTGAGCATTATCACTTAATTTCTTTCTAAATTGGTTCCTTTTGGAGAATGTCGATTCGGAAGAAGACCTGCTTTGTATGCTTGCTTGTTCTTTTGCATAATTGTAAAACATTTGAGTATTCAACGCACTATGTACATTTACCAGTTTCCCTGATTTTAGTTAAGGATGTTTCACAACTTGACACGTTGACAAAAAAACGTAATTCATGTATTTTATGATTTTGGAGAATTTAGAAACCATTTAGAGGTTTTTCTTCTATCCCTGTAACTCAACTACTCTTCGAATCATTTGCCCTTTCTTTTGCAAACTAATTATTTTAGTGTAGTTACTTAATATGTGGAAGAGTTTATGAATCTATGGACAAGAAATAACAAGTTATTATTCTATATCTTTTGACCTAAAAGTATTTAAATTTGTTTATGTATTGTGCTAACTTTCCTCTTCTCGGTTTTATAAAGTGATGAACTCATAGGTTCAACATAAGTGATAAGATTTTTTAAAAGCTGTGTGTTTTTAATCACATAATAAAGCTAGATTTACACTGGAATTCTACTTTATATAGATCTACAAATAATATTCAAAAATTATTTTTATCCTTACTGATTTTCTATTTATTTTTTTGTTTTCTATTTATTATTTAATTTAAGAATTCAGTAGAATTCCATCCTACTGAAAACTTTTCATGCCTATTTGTTCTTAAAAATAGAAATAAAAATAACTTTTATTTCCAAGGAATAGCTGGTATCCCCAGTATCTTGTCGAGTAGCCACTGATAAATTACAAGTGAGCCATTTTTATTTTCAGAACTGTGCAACTTTATTTTCTTGTTACTGGTGACCCCTTAGTTTATACTTTGTCTTTGGGATTAACAATCTTTTTGTTTACTAAGAATTTCTCAAATTTGAAATATTGAAGTATTAGCTATTATTAAAGAAATGATAAATACACATTTTGCTTTTAAATTTATCTCTGCCTCCTTCAGGCTTTTCTTGTAAACTACTATTACATTGCTTAGGGTTCAGGGATTAAATATTATGTGGTGGATATCAGTGAAATGTCAACTCCAACCTTCAATTGTGAGGATGTAGAATCTACAACAGTAAGCCAGAGTAAGTGGATAGACTCCGTCATGGCTTCCATGTGTGCTTCAGCTCATCTTCACGAGTATCAAAAAAATACTTTGTTTTAAAAATGATAAAAATTTCTGAAGTATTATGATTTTAATTATGATAACAATTTCTGAAGTATTCTGGAGTTAGTTCATTGTCAGAATATCAGTGTAAGAACGGATTCAGCTAGTTGGTAATTACGTTCAACTTACACTCAATGTTTTTCTATCTCACTTTTAAAAATGTATTTATCATCTGTAGAGTGGCCTCCTGTAGTTACAAGAGAAGATTATCTTTACAAACTTGTCATATGATACTGACTCTGGAAATGCGTAGGTCTTTCTTATTAATTGTTATTAATTGTTGTTACTAAAAGCTTGTTTTATCTTGATTATGTTTTTGATAAATCTGTATAGTAAATGTTTTAGCAAATCGTTCAATAAGTATATCCTCATATATAATCATAGCTTCAATGACCACAATGAGATACAATTAGGTATAAAGTTACAAGGGGGCATATTAAGCTAACAAATAATGAAGAAAAGCCAGTAGTCGCACGTAACAATTACATTTATAATTTATATATTTTTTGTCAGTGCTCATTAAACATCCCTAGTGCAATAAAAATTCTGAATGATCCTTGAATAATTTTTGTGGAGATTCCTCCAGTCATACAATTGTAATACAAATTGTTGTTATGATTGTGTGATTTTGAATTTCTGTTATGTTGTTGTTTTACTTTTGTTTCATCAAAAAATACTAGATTAATAGCATATAGCAAATTTTCTTTCAGGTAGGAATACCTTAGTCTAAAATTTAGTTGTCACCTTTATCCACTCCTTAATCTTTTCTTCTACTCTTTCTTTACATAGATGTACAAATTTTAAATTTTAAAGGAGAATTAAGGTGAAAAGATGAAAAAAAATCAAAGGAGTCCTTTGCAGTCATCACATCACATTTATTTACTAGGTCGATGATTTTGCGTGTATGCATCTTTTGCCTGTGAATAAATCATTGGAAATTCTGTGCTTGCAACTTTCTCCTTAGAGAACAAAAAGTTTCCCGCTGCCTTTTCCCCTCACTTTTATAATTCACTCAGTTTGTGCCATGCCGTTACCTTCCCTGAATAAAATAATTGTCGTTATTTTAAATTTTTGTTCATTAATTTGATAAACAAGTTTTAAATGTTTAAATTTTGTTTAACCTGTTTCTAGTAAGTTTAAATCACTGGTAAACTAGTAAGACGTACTGTAATATGTACATGTTTACGTGGCCAGGATACTACCTTGAAATTTTCTGACCACCAGAGGACAGCATTGCCTATAAAACTACTAGAGCAGCCTGCAGTGCTGGGGTCAGCTGGGGAGTTGGGGGAGGGATGTCAGACGGCAGGACCTTAATCAAAGAGAACCGTCTATGTCTCACATTGTGGCAGAGCTGCGACCTTCAGGCACGTGGAGTGTAGAAGCTTTCATTCACATTCTAATTTGTGCCAATAAAAACTTTAGAACAGGTTGCTCAGAGTGAAGCATTTAATATTTCTTACTTTTATCTTTCACGTATTTTTATTAACCCAGGATATGGGTAAACAATATTTTGTGTAAGATTAGAATGAAAATAAGACAAAAGACAGATGCTCAATTAATTTAGGAAAAAAACCTATTATGGAAACAGTTGCAGAGCGAGGAAGAATATTGCTGATGGAGTTGATTCATAAAAGAAGGGACAGAAAACTTATGTATAACTGCTGGGGGAGACTCTGTTGGTGACTTCTGTTGGTATCATGAACCATATATATTTGAGAGGAGAAAGAGCAGTACGGAAGGAAGAACAGGAATCTTTGGAAGCCACAGGATAAAGTCTAAAATTGTTAAGAGTTATCACCAGTTACTCAGTTTATGTTTGGATTATGGTTGTTGTTTTTCACAGTAAGCAAGTAATTGCTTTTTCCCTCATGATTGACATAAGCTTGAACCAATAATGACTGGTCTTGTTTTTGTGGGCTGTTTGTTTGTTTGTTTTTGCTGGTCCCTCACGCAAGACAGTAACTTAAGAATGTAGTTAACTGCGTTTGGAATTTAGATGAAATGAAGGCAAGTCTAGAATTCAGTACTGCGGTGAAGAATATCATGTGTAAAGTGGGAGTTTCAGGTTTATTAAAAACATGCAAGGTCAATAACCTAAGGGTAGTGACCACTCTTGGTAGCAGGGCTGAGATGAGTTGGGTGGGAGAAAAGAGTGGATGGTTGATCTGCTGTAGAGTAGTCCTTAGAGAGGATGCTCTGGGGTTGAGCGGAGGAATTTTGGTTCAGAGGACAGTTAACAAGCTTAATGACTATGGTCAAATGATACGAATATGCCTTTGCAACATTTATCATATGTATGCATATAAAATTTAAAATCTCATAAATAGAGGAATGAGAAAGCATTGGATAGACAGTTCATGAATAACTGCTTATTGAACAACAAATTCGATGAACATTACTAATATACATTTAACAGTATATGTGACTCTATTTTAGTCTTTTAATTTTGCTTCTGTTGAATTTAAGTTAGTTAATAATAGTATGCCTTTTAAAGTGATAACTAATATAGAAAGTGGATAATAATGTCATTTTTATGTAAAAACAAAGTCAAATAGTGAAGTAAAATTAGGATTTTAAAAACAAAAGGGATTATAAATATGACAAAATACTGCTACTCTTAAAGTTGTTACTTAAAAGAGAGAATGGATATAAAGTATCAAATGCTACTGAAATGTGTAGTAGGAACTTGGTTTACTTACTGAGGGAATTCTTGAAATATTTTTAAAAATACAATAAATAGCTATTTTTGACACTGGGCAAGCTATGGTGAAAAAATTGAAAAACGTTTTTAAAATAGAAAAAAAGCTTAAAGCATCTCTTTTGATGGTCACAGAAAGTAAGCTGAGTGCACAAAATTAACTTTGTAATGCACTTAAATTGTATCTTAGGGAGCTTGTACATTTGCTCAATTGTTTAAGCACCTGCACAGGCAAACCCAGCCAGGCACAGGGGACTGCGGTCCAATCCCCAGCCACAAGTGCCTTACCAGACACGCCCTGAAGGCAGCTGAGCCAGCCAAAAAAATGAAGAGAAAAAAAAAATCCTTCTTCTAAAAATGTGTCATAAACTATGCTCTATAGTGTCTTCACTTGATCTTAGCCAAGAGACCAACCAGCAGTGTATAGCATCTTTATCTCCTGGATTTCTTGTTAGATTTTCTTTTGAGAGTAAGGATAGTGTTATTTCTAGAAACTAGTAAAATCAATGTTTTCTCCATCTTAAATTACCATGTTTCTTGCTTCTTATCATTGTCCCTTTGCTCTTTGAATTATGTTTTAAATCAATTTAAAGTGATGCAATCAGGATGTTTTGAAATAAAAGGATATTTATAATGTAGTGCTCTTTATGTACTCTTGGGAAGCAAAATTATTTTATTGAATCAATTGAGCCAGACAAGTTTTGCAAATATTTTATGTGTGTTAAATTATTTGATTCTGATAGTACAATGAGCAAAGTGCTATTTTCTATCCCTGTTTTACATGGTAAGAAATCAGGTCATTGAGAAATGATTATTTGCCCAAGAAAATACCAAACGGTATATATGTATAGAACTATTTCAGTATGGGACACTGAAATATCCCATACTGAGATATTTCCAGTATGCAAGGCAGCTGGGCCAGGGAGATAGCTCAGCAGTCTAAGCACCTGCCTAGAAAGCGCAAGAGTCGGGTTTCAATCTCCAGTACCACATGCCTGGCCGGCCCCACACTGTGCCAGCCACTGAAACCAGGCGTGGTGGCACACACGTGTAATTGCAACACTTGGGAGGCTGAGACAGGAGAATCACTACGAGTCTGAGCTGTGTAGGGAGACCCTGTACCAAATAAATAATCTAAAAAACAAAACAAAACAATTATGGATTCATCTATTTCTTATAAATCTCACTTTATCTTACAGAAATATTGTTACCACAAAATGTAATAAGTTGGGAGTATTATTTTTACCTTATGTAACTATGTGTCTATTAGATGGTATTTGCTGAGTGCCAGTACTTATGTGGATAGGAGATTTGATCCTTCACATTAATTCCCATAGTTGTGCTTCAAAGTCAGTATAATTACTGATGAACAAAGGAGAAGGCAAAGCAGCAGAATACTTCGTTCAAACTCAGTCAATGATAAAGAAGGGAATAGGAATCTCACCACGACTTGGGAGATAGCTCAGTAGAATAAACACTTGCCTGGTAAGCCCAGGGTCCTGAGTTCAATCCCCAGCACTGCGAAAACAAAAACAAAAAGACAAAACAAAACAAAAACCTTATTGGGCTGGGGAGATGACTCAGTGGAATAAGTGCTTCCTTGGCAAGCACAAGGGCCTGAGTTCAGCTCCTGGTTCTGCCAAAAAAAGAAAGAAAGAAAGAAAGAAAGAAAGAAAGAAAGAAAGAAAGAAAGAAAGAAAGAAAAGAATCTCACCAATTTCCCTTCAGTTGTATTGCTTAGAAAATATGTAGCTGTAACAGAATGACCAGAGCAAAAGAAGAGCAGGATTGTCGTATGGTATTACAGTAGGTTGGAAGGTACTGCAGTTGGCTACCAAACAGAAATTGTCTTTCCTGATTGACTAATACTTCTTTTGAACTTAGCAATGTTTCCAGTAAATGATTTAGATGATATATAAAACTGATTTTATGAAATATGTATGTCAAGATTTATCCTTATTATTAGTACAAATTGAATTAATGTAGAAACATCTAACTATTACAACACCTTAGTTTATATATACCTGAATGTATCCAAACATTGGTGTTTTCCATAATCCTGGGAAATATCATATCTGTGAAACATATAAATTATTCTTAGGAAGGATAAATTATTACTAATGACTAATGAAAATGCATGGTTTGCTCATTCTAGAGAATAACTGCAAATGCAATTCATTTTGCTTCTCTGTATTTTTAACAGTTATGGTACAATAGCATTTAATGAAAATATGTAGTTGATATTTCTAACTTAAAACCTTCTTTGCCATTTAGCATATTCAGCTCTGCTATACTAGGTATTCACCAACCAGTCTTAAATTATCTTACTTTCTTCCACATGGCATAAGATGCTAAGAAAGTCTATACTACTCTGAGCTGCGCTTTTCTGTTGCCCTGTTGATACATAACCTTACGCTCTATTTCACTCCCTGGGACTTGAATCACTTCCTTCTTTTCTTTAGGTTCTTAAGCAAGAATCTAGTGCAGCAGTAAAGATCTCAATTTTCTCATTCCATGGAACAATTTATTATCAGTAAAGAATTATACTACCCTTTATTTTTAGTGATTTATTTTGTCAAGTTAATAGATTTAGATGTTCCTGGATTTAAAAATTATAGGTAATTTATTCATCTTTGTCATGTAAATATGATGCATTTGATCAGAAAGCATACTATTTTCTGCAATAAATGAATAAAAAATAATCTCTTTTTTCTTATTTCATTAGCTTTCTTCTTTCAATTTCCTATGTTTTCAAGTAGTTACATAGTTCCTCAAATTGTTCCTTTCACCTACTAATATATTTATGGAAATTTTGCTTATTCTATAAAATATAAAGAATTTGAGAAAGGAGCCAAGATAGTAAGCAGTAGAGCATCTTCACAAATGAAGGTTATAAGGAGAAAGCTTACGTACAGTTTTTTAAACATTATTATATCTCTTTCCTTTATACTAAATATTGGCTAGATGTTTAATCTTATAACCAAGAATATAAGCATGGCTGGTTATCTTTTGAAATTCTTAGACTTGAAATAGCATCATCAATTTCATAAAGCACTAATAGAGAAAAAAAATTTGTTTAAATGTTTTATTTATTTATTTATTTATTTATTTGGTACAGGGACTTGCTATACAGGTAGGTCTCATAGTGATCCTCCTGTCTCAACCTCCCCAGCACTGGGATCACAGGCGTGCACCTGAAGCCCGGGGTTTTGGGACCAGCACGGCATGTGGTAGTAGGGATTGAACCCAGGTCCTTGTGCTTCCCAGGCAGGTGCTTAGACCCCTAAGCTATCTCGACAGCCCAAAAAGAGGAAATATTTTAATACCTCCATAAAAGACATAAAATGTCAGATCAAAAGAAGAATAGCCCAGAGCTAATCAACACATTTGCCTTTCTCTTTTTGTCTAGATCCTACTGTGCGCCTGGCTTTATTCAAAAACGGTGGAAATAAAGTTTCTGCTACAAAATCACCACAGAAGGCACATTCCAGGAGAAATGGTCACTCTGAAGGTAGGTTTACAATGGCTACAAAATATGATCAAATAGAACATTGCATTCAAAATGTACTTTAAGCCTTCAATAACCCATAAAACACACAGTTGAAAATATGTGCTAAATACGTAGTTAGGTCTGGGGACACATACCTGCAATCCCAGCACTCTGGAAGCAGAGGCAAGAAAATCACTGTGTGTTCAAATCCACCTGGACTACATAGTGAGTTCAAGGCCAGTCTGAACTACATAGTGAAAATCTGTGTCAAATAAACCCCCACAAAAACACAGTGTCAAAAAATTTTAGCCCATTATCCCTCAAAGGACTTCTTTTTCAAACCTATAAAGAATTCAAAAATCTCAGACCACCCCAAATTCAAAGACCCAATCCAAAAATGGGTGTTTGAGATGAATACACAGTCCTCAAATGAAGAAATACAAATGGCAAATAAATATATGAAAAAATGTTGACAATCTGTCAACATGAAAAAATGACCATTGATCATTCAAGAGATGCAAATTAAAACACTGAGATTACATCTCACCTGAGAAAGAATGGCTGTCATCAAGAAAGCAACCAACAGCAAATGTTGGAGCAAATGTGGGCAAAAGAATCCTTTTCCACTGTGGGTGGGAGTATAGACCGTTGCAACCACTGTGGAAATTGGTATGGAGATTTCTCAGAAAGCTAGGAGTAGGGCTGGGGGAACAGCTTCATGGTCGAAGCACCTGCCTGGTGAGTGCAAGCACAACCAGGGTTTAACTGAGAACCCTGCGGGCCAGACCCAGAACCCTGAGCACTCTGCACCAGCCACCAAACCTGGTGTGGTGGTATATTCCTGTAAACTCAGCACTAGGGAGGCTGAGACAGGAAGATCACTATGGGTCCAAGCTGTGTGGCGAAATCCTGTACCAAATCAATCAATCAATCAATCAATCAATCAATCAATCAATCAGTCTATCTATCTATCTATCTATCTATCTATCTATCTATCTAAGATTAGAGGTCCCATTCAACTTAGCTCTAATTCTCCTTCTGGGTGTCTTCCCAGAGGAATTAAAAATGTTATACCACAGCGATATATGTGCACCCATGTTTCTAATATAATTTGTCATATCTAAATCTTGGAAACAACTCAAATGCCCATCAACTGAGGAATACATAAAAATGATGTGTTATTTTTGTACAACGTTGTACTACCAGCCATGAAGAAGGATAATTTTGAGACTTTTGTAAATAAACAGATGTCACTTGAGACTATCCCCATAAGTGAACCAAATCAGACCCTCATGTGTAATCATCCTATTGTCTTCCTAATGTGAGCAATGGAGAGGGAATAAGATACAACGTTTACAGTAGATATTGTGAAATGGGAAGAAACTGCTTAAAAGGAAAAAAGAACTGGGATGGGGAAAGGGGGAACATGCAAGTTAGCTATTCAACTGGTGCTTCTTAGTTCATTGCAAAGGAAATTTTGTGCTAATATTGATTGGAGGATTTTTATGCCCACATCGTGTGCTCTGAGTAACTACTTTTTTGATTACAAAACATGGCACATTA
>NW_004524580.1:13067933-13068685 GCF_000260255.1 Octodon degus
TTTTTTTTTTTTTTTTTTTGTGGAACCGGGGATTGAACTCAGGCCCTTGTGCTTGCCAGGGAAGCACTTATTCCACTGAGCCATCTCCCCAGCCCCCTTTGAAGATACCCCATGTTCTCCTATGATTTTATTATGAAATTCTGTCCTACCTTTTTGCAATAAAATAAAATAAGAGTAAAAATCAAAATAGAGCTCTTAGAGCAAAAGTACTAATGTATTGTATTGATATGTTATTGTGGTAATTTATCATTTGTGTTAATGCCTATACAATTTTAAATTTGTCTATTTTATTTTATTTTTTCATTTTTTGCGGAACCGGGGATTGAACTCAGGCCCTTGCACTTGCCAGGCAAACACGTATTCTATTGAGCCATCTCCCTGGCCCCAGATTTGTCTATTTTCTATGAAAGTTTTATGCTATACCAGTAGTGTTATGAATGCTACTTAAATTTTGCTATGACAGGTAATATTAACTTCTATTAATGAAACTAATCACATGTGAATATGATAGTAATATGTGAAATGTATAGACATTGCATTAAACACTCTAAGTCATTCTCTTGAATTTTAAATATTTAATAGTATGTAAAGGTTGTCCAACTCATTTTTATAGTGAAGGACTGGCCCATCTAAGTGGCAGATGATATTTCAGTGTCAGCATTCCAAAGTTATGGACTTGCTTTATTAAATAGAAACATATAAATGCTATCTTGTGGCAAACATGACTTAAACTAAGTTTGCCATTTGTTTTT
>NW_004524580.1:13069265-13072603 GCF_000260255.1 Octodon degus
GTCTTTAAAAAGAAGAGTATAAATTCTGCTAAAAATCAATAACAATTCCACAGCTATTACTTGTTAAATAGGAACTTGTTCCCTGTTAAAATGAGAACATTTAAGAAGTAAATGCCTAGGAGGAAACCGTTTAGACCAATCTTAGGGTCAAACAGAACTTTATCCTAACGTGTTCTATGGGGTTTTCTCTTGTTCATTGAACCCTAAAGTTCTGTTGCCTTCTAGTCTAATGTAATATGTGTTACTGAATTGGTGCTTGCTGTAGCTACATTGGGTATTTATTTGTTGTTGTTGTTATGTGTGTTTATTCTTTGAAAGTGTTCATACAGGGATGATTCCTGTTTAAAGTGTTTTCTGAATTAAAAAAAAAATCATAAGGTAGCATTATCCAAATGACCTAACCAAGAGCTCCCTTTTCTTTTGGCTTCTTATTTACTGTTAACCCTGACTTGAAGTTTGAAAAGTAGATTTAAACTTGAAAAGTGCAGCATATTGAAAATAATTTGTACCCAAAAGAAAATAAAATGATTTTCACTTAGCATGAACACCCTAGAGATATTGCACTTCTGTCCAACTGCATTCTGGTATGTTAGTCAGTTTTTCACTGCTAAAAGTAAACTTACAGAGTCCCACATTTCGTCAGCACTGAAAGCAATCATACCATCAGAGCGGTCTCCAGGTCTTCCTCTTCTGTCATAGGCCCTCAGATCCCTCCTCTAGGTGGTGGTGATGGAAGAGGAAGATTCTGAGCTCCGCTGCCACCCAATATATATACATGTTTTTCTACTGTATGCAAATTGCAAGAAGATGTACCATTTCTGTTGTACGTTGATTTATGTAGCAAATATTTGTGAACTATTCAAAAACAAGTTGAAAAATGTTCCTGTGGATGTTTTATATAGTATCCTGGCATTTGTATTGATAGTTTAAAAGTTTCACTGCACAATAAAACTCCCATGATGCTAGATTTGATGTGTGCCCAGTTTAAAAAAAAAAAGTTGGTTGGCACCTGTCAAAACTGTTGAAATGCTCATCTTATAAGGAAATACAGTAACTTACATAAAAAATACATGAGTTAAAAATTAAACAGTTTAGTGAAGCAAGTAGTAAATTCATGCACTGTGCACCTTAGCGGTACAGATTTCCACCAAAGGGCAAGAGGACAAAGGATCTGGATGATGTGAATAGAAACAAGGTCAAGAAACTTCTGGAGACAGGAGCTGCTCTTAGGTTAGCTGAGGGTTCATGACTAGTGAGGTTGACTTTCATTTCAGAATTTGATGGCTCCTGGATTGCCTGGGTGAGAACTTGGGCGTTAATGCCACCTCAGTCTATCAGAGCCCAGAAAGTTATTTTCCATGCTTGTCTTTATATCGTATATCAGATCTTTCTGATTGCTTCTAATGGCTTTGGTTCCTTGAATCCTTGTATTTTTAACATATGTAAAATTTATTATATTATTGGCTTTTTAAGTTTTTTTAAAATATGCAAAAAGCCTTAAAAAGTCTTCATATTATGTCTTTACAACAAATGTCCTAATTTTTGCAAAATAAACATTGATATTATTAAACTTAAAAAAATTAAAAATACATATATTGTACACAAATGTAAAATATGTTAAGAAAAGTTCAAAATCATGACAAAGGGGTTGAATATGGAACCACTTTGAGTATGGAACATTTTCACATGTACTTACTATTTTTGTTTTCTCTCCACAATGTGAAATACGTTTATAATTTCACTTTGTTGCTTGTTTTGGTTTGATTCTTTTGCAATCCCAAATTGATGGACACGTCTTCAATGAACTCCACACAAGTACCAGGTTTTGGAGCTACTGAGTAGTAGTCGCTTTAAGAGTTTTTATTTTTTAGAAAAAGAAATAACCTTGGGCGGCCAGATAGCTCAGCAGACTAAAAGGCCTAGTTAGGCAGAGCAAAGTGGCCAGGGTTTAATCCTCAGTGTGCTGTGTTGGCCTCGCCCCCTGGGCTTCCTGAGATGATGATTGAGAGTGTGTGTGATGGCACATGCCATAATCCCAGGGATTGGGAGGCTGAAAACAGGAGGATCACTATGAGTACGATTTACATATTGGGCTCTGTAGATCCTGTAGACCCTGCCCTAAATACATTAAAAAAAGAAAGAAAGAGTCTTTGCCAAAATTGTTCTACATAGAAGTTTCTCTGAATTGATATGTTAATTTTTGCTCTTTTTTTTTTTTTTTAAAGAGGAAAAGAATGAGGTGCAGTAACTTGCTAATTGGTAGCAAAGCTAACTGGGACTCTGGGTAACATATTTCCTAGGTTCCTTTTCTGACCTAACAGAGGACAGTTTCCAGATTAGTACCTAAAGAAATCTAAAGAAACCCAGCTCCCCAGTAGAAGGTGCTTTGGGAAACCAGCTCTTTGTAGACCCTGTACTAAATGCATTTAAAAAAATTCTCCAAATGAAATACAAGTACAGATTACAGAACATACATTTTAGTTATAGTTCAATGAATTTGAGTCACATAACTATCATCCTAATCTACATACAATTTTAGAAAATTAGAAGAACTTATTTTTTCTTAAGACTCTTAGGGCATCTGACCTCCCAAATGGGGGTAAATAAAAATTATTTTTCCATAAATTCTGATTAAATGACTGCATGTGGAATAGTATTTCATCATAATGGCATGTTAGTATTTTGTAATTCCCTTAATTTTGTTGAAATGAGATCCCAGTATTACTTGAGTATTATGTTCCCATTTGTTTTATAGTAATATTGTATGAATTAGAAGAAAAAAAAAACCAACTAAATTCAAGTGCTTTCTTTCTCCGTGGCTAATGATCACATAATGCTCCTATGATTCTTGCCAATTGTTGTAAAGTCCTCTTTTTTTCTTTTGTGGCAGAACCGGGTATTGAACTCAGGCCCTTGCGCTTGCCAGGCAAGCACTTATTCTACTGAGCTATCTCCCCGTCTGCTCTCTCATTTTTATTGTGTCTGTTTTCTGGATATTAATCACAAGACAAAGTGAATGTTGCCTGTCTCTATTGATCAAGGATGAAAATAAAATAATATTTAAGAAATATGTGATATTACATAAAATTAATATCACTTAATAGTAGGGAGACCTCCTATTTAATAACCCATGTGCTATAAGATGTCATGCTATTTTTCCTTGTTGGAAATGTGGTAAATTTTTAACCTTCAACCTAATGAACATTGGAGAATGTTTGACACCTTGTCCCCAAGGTGACCCAAAGCAAGTGCCATGTGTCAGGTGTGACTTCTTCCTGTAAAACTGAAGATTTAAACAGTTAACTCTGGCTCACTTTATTTGTGCATATATATATATA